>NC_060123.1:386389343-386708628 GCF_021461395.2 Schistocerca americana | reverse complement strand
TTCATACCCTGGGTAGTAAAGTAATTGCAGTTTCTTAATCTGTCTAAGGTCTCATCGATAACTGGCAAGCTGGTAGGTATCAGGTGTGGTAACCTTGTTTACTCCCCTCCTACTGACACATATATGATAGGTTTTTTCCCCGTTGATTGATGTTTTGGGAATAACAATGATAGGACTCAACCATGGACTTGGAGAGTGTTAAATTATACTTGTAGCCAGCTGCCGTTGAATAGTATCTTCAACAACAGACTGTTGGTGGTATGGTATTCGATATCCTTTGTGCATGACTGATCTCACATCTCCTGTGGGAATTTCATGCTGTATGAGGTCAGTAGCTAGCAAATACTGCCTTTCCTCAAACAACCACACACATTCCTCTAAAACTGGGTGTAAAACATTTTGCTCTAGCTGTTCCAATTAATCTCAGGTTTACTCAAACCTCTTTCAACGTGCACTCGAACCTGTCAAGAAAGTCATTCTGGGCAAGCAGGTTGACTATAAAATCTGATATTGACAGTTTCCAGCCTTTGATATTGATTCACAGAACATGTCTCATTCCACCACTGATTTTCACAGGTGTGGTAGTTTTCAGCACACATATACATGGCTTACTTGGAGCTTGCAAAGTGGGCCCCCCTTCACGAGTTCCTCACAGTTGTGATGCACACTCACTGTTCAAACAATCTATGGAATCATGGGATTGGACAGTGTGCATTTTACAATTTTTTCACAGCCAGATAGTGTATTAGGAAATCGTTTCCTAATATCACATCATAGTCTTGTCTGTGTTTCCTTACTATTTCCATCTCAAAGACATACTTTTTCCCTTCAGTGTGCAAATCTATTGTACAGGTGCCTGCAGGAATGGTTATCTCATCTGCAAGACCACTTATACTGTATGAAGGCGTGGAGGTTAGCATATGCTTATCATTATTAGAAGCAAAAAGAACACTAATCTGAGTTCCAGTATCCACAAGAATTTGGAATGTCTTCCCTCTGAGTTTGTCCTCTAAAACTAAATGTTCTATCACAGTGGGCTGTCCCCTCTTTATAGGGTTCACATATTTCACTAGGGTCGAGGGTGAGTGTCCAATGGTGTGGCATTTCTTACAGCAGCAAGCACAGCAGTGCTCAGCCATATTGTTGGTCTTCCCACATCTTTGGTAATTCATGATATTAATTACCCATGTCATGCTTCACTGATTTGTGTGGGTACAGATACAAATCTTCCTGCTTTCTCATGCAATAGAGCAAGTTTGACTGCTTCATGCAAGGTGGGGGAGGGTACCCATATCTCACTTCCTATTTGCAGATTCATTCCTCATATGAATACATTGATTACTCTCACTTCAGCCTCTTCAATCAACACCTCAGTTCATATATTGTCCCTTGCTAGGGTGTATTGCGACAAGATACTGCCTTAATTCTGTCTGAAATGCTTCAAAGTCCTCCCTGCTTTTCTGTCTAAGAGTGAACATCCAACCATGGTAATAAGTAAATGCACACTTGTCAGAGTAGCGCTATGCTAACCAATTCATCAAGATTTCAAAAGTGGGTGCATCTCCTAATGAGTCTACTGACTCAACATAAGTTCGCGCATTGCCCAAAAGCTTCAGCTTGGTGACATTTAACAAAAAATGGCCATTTGCATATACACCCCATGTCCCTGACATTTTCCAGAAATGTTATTACATTTTCACCTGGCTTTACAATAAGAAGGTACAAAAGTTATGGCAAGAAGTGTACTGGCTATATCTAGTACTAGTTTTTAAGGTTAAGCTTTAGAGGTGTTTGGGGAATTGCCACATTTTCAGCAGATCTGGCTTCAAATTAACAAGTTATCATGTTAAGCCATTCCTGTAGCTTTATTTTTTTCTAATTCCAGCGTGCTTATTGCTTTTACAGTAAAGTAATGTGATCTGGCTCATTTGGGGTTGCTATTGCAGCATTGGAAGCTGATTCAGTCCTTGCCACTAGCCGGCAAGGATATAAATCAGGCACGGTTACAAAACCGGGACTGAGACCAAGCAGGTGTGTGAAAAAGAGGTTTCACTCTATTCTAGGTGATGAAAAGATCCCTCAGGGGCAGTTCGCTAGAGTTGTTAACTAGCTGAATGCATTGCAGTACCACTTATATCATATAGATGTGGCAGCGGCATCAGAGGCGGCATCAGCTTCAGCAGCAACATGACACCAGCAGTGGTGAAGGTGGTAGTGGTGGCAATGACAGTGGTAGTGAAGGCAGCAACAGCATTAGAGGCGGCCTGGGGCAACATACTGCATCCATCGAAGTGATGCGGCCCTGGCAGTCCAGCAACTGCCAGTGGTTCACCTCTGCATGGCTTGGGCGATAGTGGCATGCAGCAAATAGCAGACTCAGCAGCATTACTTAGCCATCATGGCTGACTGCTGTGGCAGGTGTACTCAGCAGATAAACTTATGTGTGAGCACACCAGGACCACATCCGGCACAAGCAGACATTTAAACCGTGGCAAGGTACCACCAGGCCAAGTGTGTTTACAAGCTTGAGTGAGTAGACAGAAAAAGTGAGTTGCCAAAAAAATGGAGATTTATTCTCCTTCTCCTGTTCTGGAGAGCATTTCAAACTCAATTGGAGGAGTAGGTGCACATTTCCGTAAGGGAGAAGTACTGATAGACAGGAGAGCAACCTGCTGCTGTGGCCACTATCTCACTGGCCAACCCACACACCTCACATGACTGATCTTTGCTCTCCCATTGGTTGGCTTTGAACCTTCTGGAAGCATTACTTGCTCCACAGCTGCGTGGACAGCATCCATAGCTCAGCAAAACTGAGCTTGGGATCCATCCCTGGTGCTGTGGAGCTGCTTATGTAACCTCATCACACCACTGTGGTGCAGTGGTAGTTGCAACAAAAATATTACAAGACTTTAAGAAGAAAATAATGCTCATTTTTACACTTGAAACCAATTTGGGATGCTCCGTTTAGAAAATGGGGAGAGTTATGGAAAACATGTCCAGAACTGCTAGTCAGGAAAGAATTACTGAATAGGATGAGAAGGAAAGATTGATAGTTGGTGTCTGCTTTGGACAAGATTTGAAAACTTAAGAACTTAAAAGGTGGAAGATAGGGTAATAAGCAAGACAGAGATTACTGAAAAAACACTATCCAAGAGTCAATAAGAGCTAGCAGGTGAGCAGGAGGGATAGACAGGTCAGAAAATAAAAGATATAGAAGCAAAGAAAAGGAGTAGTTACTAAAAATAAATATTAAGAGCACAGAAATTAACATAAATTTAGGCCAGATGGGTGGTGAGAATAAGAATATGTTGTAATGCCAGTTCCCACTAGCGCAGTTCTGAGAAACTGGTGTCAGGAGTGATGTGATGAAACAGGCACTGAGGTCATGATTGTCATGTAGAGTATGGTCAACAATTAGATATTATGTATGGCCAGTATGCACCCTCTGTCTGTGTCCATTCATTCTAACTGATAACTTGGTGGTAGTCACATAAATGTAGAAGGCCAAACAATGTTCACATAACAGCTGGTACATAATGTGTCATTTTACAGGTTGCTCTCCCTTTGATAGTATATTTACAGCCAGTTACTGCACTGGTATAGGCGGTAGGAAGTTGCATCAGTCAAGCCTCACAGTATGGATGGCCACAGGCATAGGAACCATAGGATAGGGAAATGGGTGCAGAAGGAACATAGAGTCCTCCCAGGATGTTGGGGGGATTGAAAGTTGGAGGGGGAGGGAGTGGGTTACAAAGGAAAGATATTCTATGTATGGTGGACAAAATGTCAGACAGAATGGACTTCACTTCAGGGCACGATTTTAGGAAGTCATAGCCTTGTCGAAGTAGCTGATTACTAAATTCAAGACCAGAATAATACTGAATGACAAGAGGTGTACTCCTAGGTTACTTTTTGCAGGGCTCAGCAGTATAGCTCATACAGGATATGGTGGCTGAAGTGCAGTGACCAGTTTTTGTACAAAGCACTGGGTGAGTTCATTTGTTTATTCAGAAGGGGATGCCGAGAAGTATTTACCATCTTTCAGCAAGTCAGCAATGACAGAATGAAGGTGCACACCCTGCAGTCTTTCTCAAACAATTTTACAGACCCTATTCAGTAAAAAAAATTTAATTTTTGCTTTACTTATAGCTTATACATCAGACTCATGATGATGTTCCCATCATTCCATTAATGTTAGTACTTACTGCGATATTTATGTGAAAATAAGACAATGTGCAAAAATCAGAAAAGTGTGCAATGAAGAATAGAGATCACTATGATTTTGCGTTTGGTACATATTAGCTAATATGTTATTGCATATGAAATTTAACTAACATATTGAATTTTTCTTTAGACTTGGGTAGAGGTATCAACGTATCATCAGTCTCAAGAAATTGATCTGATATAGCACACCCACTTGTGATCATGCTGTGCCAGTGATAAAGCCAAGTGAAATATCCACAACACACCTCATATTTCATAAACGGTTTCAGATACTGAAATGAGATTTTGGCAAATGATAGCAAGCAAAGTGGAGAGTATTTTACCATATCATTATTATGCAAAACTTCATTACCTACTTTATTATTCCAATAACTACAGTCTTTTTTGGTGAAAGAAAATAGTTATTTGGTGCCATAAGTAGCTGGTGAAACAAGAAATGCTATAGGTGTTGGAACAACATATGTGAAGACATTACACTTTTTTTTTTACTGAGGATAAGCTACTGACTTTACATTTCCTCAGTTCCTCACTTAATAAACTTAATAAACCACTGTTTCAGAATTCTCTCACAATTGTGTCAGCACAACATGTTAGTGAGGTGAGACAGTGTTGTAATTCTGCTATGTTTTGGCAAAAGACGCAAATTTTGACATGGCAACCAGAGAAATGTGTAGGTTTTATTCAAAATTTGCAACTCATGGCACAACTCTGAAAGTTACAAAAGGTTAACAAGCCAGGCAAAAATAAATCACTGCATTTTTGGCGGAATTCTTTTTAGATATTAACAAAAGCAGAGGTGACAGGTCTTTTTGGATGTTCACCAAGCAAGTGTTGGTTTGGAGGAGCCCCACTCAATATTTACAAAAAATGTGAGCATAGGCTTCAGTTTAGATCAACATTTCCCCTACAGTGCTCTGAGGCACACTCTAATATTTTTGACGACAAGGCCAGCCGGAGTGGCCGTGCGGGTCTAGGCGCTACAGTCTGGAGCCAAGCGACCGCTACGGTCGCAGGTTCGAATCCTGCCTCGGGCATGGATGTGTGTGATGTCCTTAGGTTAGTTAGGTTTAATTAGTTCTAAGTTCTAAGTGACTGATGACCTCAGAAGTTAAGTCGCATAGTGCTCAGAGCCATTTGACGACAATAATGTGTGAAGCTGGATTGCAAACTTCCCACTTCTCTTATATGAGTCAACTTACTTGGTGTACACAGCTGATCTTCTCCTCTGGATAGCTGGCTTCTGGAATATCTATAAACTTCTTCTCTGAAGAATGATGCTAGTTACAGGAACCTTAAAGACTCTCTCTCTACTTGTGAAATGATTAGGAACTCGAAGAAACACTAACCGGTATATTTGAGCTTCATAAAGAACAAAATTCACACTTTGCATATAAACATTTGACTTCTTGTAAGTCACTCATATCATCTCATATTAGAAACAAATTTAAGTACATTTTAGAAAAGAGTTGGCTTAACAACCATAACTCTATTACAAACAAATCATAAAATACATCTTGCCTCCAGCAAGTCCAAGATAAGACATTTTTCAGAATTCAGAATCTCAAGTGTTCATGTTATTTATAACAATGGTCACTGATATGATTAACACTGAATAACCCAGAAGCTCCATAGTTCTTACTTGATCTTTCACTACAACTTCCATGGATCAACCAACAAGTACTTGTCAGTGCCATTCGACTGCTGTGTCTACACTCTTCTCATGACAAAGTTCAAACCTGCACACACAAACATGCGACATGCAATAGGTTGGATTCTATCATCCCACTCTCACATCTGAAATATAATGTGTCTGAGATGGTAGAAGGCCGAGTGGTTCTAGAATTTATGCTGAAATTCTCAAAACTTTGTTTAGACATGAGCATTTCTTCATGATTTAGTAAGCTTAACTAGTATTTAGGAATTATGAAACTTTTCTTTATTTTTAATCATAAACTTCAGGTGTTCATGACACTTGAGTATTCTGTTTTCTGTTCTCCTTCTTTGTACTAGTTTGTAGCTTGTAGTTTGGAGGAACTCTGGGCGAAATGAAAGTGTTCTTTTGACACTCATTTATTTATATTAAACATAATAATGCTAGTTTTGTATAGAATTAATACTTTCCAGAATAATTCCTTCTGTCATGAAACTGTCCCTTTCCCCTAGGATCAGTAACTATACCTTGCCTGTGGGTTGACCTTATGAGAGCATTTCCTCATTCCATTCTGGCAGGTATGTCCCTTTATAAAACATTCCCATTCTTTGAGCCACAGGTCATCCTATCTCCACGTAGGTATGCCTGCCCTTTATACTTAGTAAATGCTGCGTTCCCCCATTATCCTGTCTGAGTAGATCCAAGGTTCACTTTCCTAGTATACGTTTCTATGTATACTGTAAGTTGTTGTTGTTGTTGTTGTTGTGGTCTTCAGTCCTGAGACTGGTTTGATGCAGCTCTCCATGCTACTCTATCCTGTGCAAGCTTCTTCATCTCCCAGTACCTACTGCAACCTACATCCTTCTGAATCTGCATGGTGTATTCATCACTTGGTCTCGCTCTGCGATTTTTACCCTGCACGCTGCCCTCCAATACTAAATTGGTGATCCCTTGATGCCTCAAAACATGTCCTACCAACCGATCTCTTCTTCTAATCAAGTTGTGCCACAAACTTCTCTTCTCTCCAATTTCTATTCAATACCTCCTCATTAGTTATGTGATCTACCCATCTAATCTTCAGCATTCTTCTGTAGCACCACATTTCGAAAGCTTCTATTCTCTTATTGTCTAAACTATTTATTGTCCATGTCTCACTTCCATACATGGCTATGCTCCATACAAATACTTTCAGAAACGACTTCCTGACACTTAAATCTATACTCGATGTTAACAAATTTCTCTTCTTCAGAAACTCTTTCCTTCCCATTGCCAGTCTACATTTTATATCCTCTCTACTTCGACCATCATCAGTTATTTTGCTCCCCAAATAGCAAAACTCCTTTACTACTTTAAGTGTCTCATTTCCTAATCTTATACGCTCAGCATCACCCGATTTAATTCAACTACATTCCATTATCCTCATTTTGCTTTTGTTGATGTTCATCTTATATCCTCCTTTCAAGACGCTATCCATTCCATTCAACTGCTCTTCCAAGTCCTTTGCGGTCTCTGACAGAATTACAATGTCATCGTCGAACCTCAAAGTTTTTATTTCTTCTCCACGAATTTTAATACCTACTCCAAATTTTTCTTTTGTTCCCTTTACTGCTTGCTCAATATACAGATTGAATAACATTGGGGAGAGGCTACAACCCTGTCTCACTCCCTTCCCAACCACTGCTTCCCTTTCATGCCCCTCAACTCTTATAACTGCCATTTGGTTTCTATACAAATTGTAAATAGCCTTTCGTTCCCTATATTTTACCCCTGCCACCTTCAGAATTTGAAAGAGAGTATTCCAGTCAACATTGTCAAAAGCTTTCTCTAAGTCTACAAATGCTAGAAACGTAGGTTTGCCTTTCCTTAATCTAGCTTCTAAGATAAGTCATAGGGTCAGTATTGCCTCACGTGTTCCAAACTGATCTTCCCCAAGGTCGGCTTCTACCAGTTTTTCCATTTCTCTGTAAAGAATTTGCATTAGTATTTTGCAGCCGTGACTTATTAAACTGATAGTTTGGTAATTTTCACATCTGTCAACACCTGCTTTCTTTGGGATTGGAATTATTATATTCTTCTTGAAGTCTGAGAGTATTTTGGCTGTCTCATACATCTTGCTCACCAGATGGTAGAGTTTTGTCAGGACTGGCTCTCCCAAGGCCGTCAGTAGTTCCAATGGAATGTTGTCTACTCCCAGGGCCTTGTTTCGACTCAGGTCTTTCAGTGCTCTGTCAAACTCTTCACGCAGTATCGTGTCTCCCATTTCATCTTCATCTACATCCTCTTCAATTTCCATAACATTGTCCTCAAGTACATCGCCCTTGTATAGACCCTCTATATACTCTTTCCACCTTTCTGCTTTCCCTTCTTTGCTTAGAACTGGGTTTCCATCTCAGCTCTTGATATTCATACAAGTGGTTCTCTTTTCTCCAAAGGTCTCTTTAATTTTCCTGTGGGCAGTATCTATCTTGCCCCTAGTGAGATAAGCCTCTACATCCTTACATTTGTCCTCTAGCCATCCCTGCTTAGCCATTTTGCACATCCTGTCGACCCCATTTTTGAGACGTTTGTATTCCCTTTTGCCTGCTTCATTTACTGCGTTTTAATATTTTCTCCTTTCATCAATTAAATTCAATATTTCTTCTGTTACCCAAAGATTTCTACTAGCCCTTGTCTTTTTACCTACTTGATCCTCTGCTGCCTTCACTATTTCATCCCACAGAGCTACCCATTCTTCTTCTACTGTATTTCTTTCCCCCATTCCTGTCAATTGTTCCCTTATGCTCTCCCTAAAACTCTGTACAACCTCTGGTTTAGTCAGTTTATCCAGGTCCCATCTCCTTAAATTCCCACCTTTCTGCAGTTTCTTCAGATTTAATCTACAGTTCTTAACCAATAGATTGTGGTCAGAGTCCACATCTGCCCCTGGAAATGTCTTACAATTTAAAACCTGGTTCCTAAATCTCTGTCTTACCATTATATAACCTATCTGAAATCTGTCAGTGTCACCAGGCTTCTTCCATGTATACAACCTTCTTTTATGATTCTTGAACCAAGTGTTAGCTATGATTAAGGTGTGCTCTGTGCAAAATTCTACCAGGCGGCTTCCTCTTTCATTTCTTAGCCCCAATCCATATTCACCTACTACGTTTCCTTCTCTCCCTTTTTCTACTACCGCATTCCAGTCACCCATGACTATTAAATTTTTGTCTCCCTTCACTATCTGAATAATTTCTTTTATTTCATCATATATTTCTTCAATTTCTTCGTCATCTGCAGAGCTAGTCTGCATATAAACTTGTACTACTGTAGTAGGCGTAGGCTTCATGTCTATCTTGGCCACAATAATGTGTTCATTATTCTGTTTGTAGTAGCTTACTCGCATTCCTATTTTTTTATTCATTATTAAACCTACTCCTTCATTACCCCTATTTGACTTTGTATTTATAGCCCTGTATTCGTCTGACCAAAAGTCTTGTTCCTCCTGCCACCGAACTTCACTAATTCCCACTATATCTAACTTTAACCTATCCATTTCCCTTTTTAAATTTTCTAACCTACTTGCCCGATTAAGGGAGCTGACATTCCACGCTCCGATCTGTAGAACGCCAGTTTTATTTCTCCTGATAACGATGTCCTCTTGAGTAGTCCCCGCCCGGAGATCCGAATGGGGCACTATTTTACCCCCGGAATATTTTACCCAAGAGGACATCATCATCATTAACCATACAGTAAAGCTGCATGCCCTCGGGAAAAATTACAGCTGTAATTTCCCCTTGCTTTCAACCTTTCGCAGTACCAGCACAGCAAGGCCATTTTGGTTAGTGTTACAAGGCCAGATCAGTCAATCATCCAGACTGTTGCCCCTGCAACTACTGAAAAGGCTGCCGCCCCTCTTCAGGAACCACATGTTTGTCTGGCCTCTCAACAGATACCCCTCCGTTGTGGTTGCACCTACAGTGTATAAGTATTTTCTGGTGAAGCTACAAATCTACTCTACACTTCGCATTCACCTCTTAATATATCATTTAATCCTTAGAGTTCTCCTTTACTTCTCAACTCCTAGACTCTTGGTAGATACTATGTCTACCTATAATTCAAGTCCTATTATCCTACTATTCATCGATTTTCGAAGTATTTCTTGTACTGACTTTTCTTAAATATGCATCATGGTTAGCTCCAATCTTGTGTGCATTCTCCTTCATTACTCATGCCGCCTTCTTATGTACACTCGATGTAGAATTATCATAGTTCACAGTTCTTATATGAGGGCTATGCCAAAAGTTTTTAGCAGAATGTGTGAAAAAAAATTTATTTGCAAAAAAACATTTACAACTTTTCAAAATACTCTCCATTAGCATGTATACATTTTTCCATTCTCTGAAACCACTTAGAAAAGTGTCAGTCCTGGCTTCTTTTGGGATGTCACTTAGTGCACTCTCATATGCTGCAATGGCCTCTTCATCTGATGAAAACCACTGCCCTCGAATTTTTTCCTTAGTCTTAGGGAACAGAAAGAAGCCACAGGGGGCCAGGTCAGGTGGATAGGGGGGATGGGGTAACACTCGCACTTTTTCCTTCTCCAGAGAGTTCATCGTTCTGGCAGCCCTGTGCACAGATGCATTGTCATGATGCAGCAGAAGGTGCCCACTCTTGGACTTTGGATGCTGTGACTTCCATGTGGTGATGATTTTTGGAAGACGATCATTCACGTGCCATTCAGCATTGACTGTACGACATGTGTCCAAGGTCACAGAGGTGAGATGCCCGATCTTTGTGAAAAAAGTTGCCACCATCTTTCTTCCAGAGCTCTGACTTCGTCGAACTTTTGTGGGTGGTTCATCCCCTGGAAAGCACCACACAGAAGACTGTCTCTTTATTTCAGGTTCATAATGGTAGACCCACATTTCATCACCTGTGACGATATTGTAGGTGTCTTGGGACTTCCCTCCATTGAATTTTTCGAGCATGAAACGACACCATTCCACTCTCACCTCCTTTTGGCTTTCTTTCAGGGAATCTGGCACTCAACGGGCACATCTCTTAGTAAGGCCTAAGTGACTATGAGCGATGGTCTGTGCTGCTGTTGATCCAATATTTAGGGTCTCTTCAATGTCATAAAATGTAAGATGTGGGTCTACTTTGAGCATTTTTCTCACAGCATCAATGTTTTCAGGAGTCACAGCTGTTGCTGGCCGACTGAGACAAGGTTCATCTTCAATTGACTGCTGACCCCTCGAAAACTCGCGAAACCGATTTCCAACTGTGGCCCGAGAAGGGGAAGCTTCACCAAAAACACGCAGAAAAGAAGAATGGCATTCTTTGGCACTTAAACCCTTTTTATAAACATAAAAAATCATGGTGCGAAAGTCGCGGCGTGACAGCTTCATCCTGCACTGTCTCTAACGCAGCACTGCCTGTGCTTTCTCACCACGCTGTGGAGGGATCACCGCTAGCCAGGGGCTGCGCGCGCACGTCCCAAGGTCCAAAAACATCGCTCTTTCAAATGAAAACAACCCCATTGTCCTCCACCTTATGGTTTACGGGCTGCTAAAAACTTTCGGCATAGCCCTTGTGTATATGCAATATGAAATCATCATAGTGTTTACATACCTATATGCGTCTACAATACCTGGTGGTTCTCACACCGCGAGAGGCTTCTAGTCTGTAATTTTAATGTTTATGAATAAATGTAATTTTGTGTGTAAGTGGATGTGTGTTCATATGTCTCATTATTCAGCCATCTTATATGAAGATAAGATGTAGGTTATTGGAAACCAGGAAGGACTTCTGCGATAGAAGTATGTGAATACGAAAAGAGGAAAAAAAAATAGGTAGGTCCTCAAATGAGAAGCAAGAAGGGAAATAAACAGAAATGGTTGCTAAGGTTTAAGAAGAGGAAAAGATAGTCCCAAAGACAGGACACCCTTCCCACCCCCTCCCCCAGGATCCCTAACTCGCAGGTACTTGAGTGAGATGCCAGAGGAGGTTTGGTGTTCAATTGTCTCCTACAGAACAGACATTCCCACCTTCACCCTTGGTGTATCCCAAAGTAAATCTTAGCAACCCTATGGAAACAGCAGGTGGTGAAGAATCAGTCACACTTGTTTGTGAGGGTTGTCTGATAGGTGTGGTGTGTGTTTTCTGTTAGCCATGATTTATCTGTTGTTGTAAATCATGCTTTACAATACCCACCCCTTTCAAAATTGATACAAACCCTCCAATTTACAACAAATCTCATAAAAGGTATCAAATATTCTACACAAAATAGAAAATTGTACACTACAGTCTGTCATTCAGTTCATCACATTATATTATATTTTCCATAGACATAATATTCTTATTCTGTTTACTTCATGTCTAGAGATCATTTTCTTTCTTATTCCATGATTCTCCTAAGTTGTAGTCATATCCAGTTCTCTAGGTAATAAGATTGTAGAATAGTTTATGATTTTAGGAAAAGATGACAGAATAGTTTATGATTTGCAAGAAATTTGGTACAGGAAAACTATTATAGAAGAAACACCAAAAACAACACAGGATCCGATGGTCGTCACTCCACCCATTAACTCAGAATGTTAATGTCCCTGGGGCCTGTATGACTCCACCTGGATCTTATGGATCTGATATTAACTTCACTTGAGCAAGTGCAGACCAGTACTTCTCGTTAAATTTTGTTTGAAAGTCTCCCCACTGCAAAATAATCATGACTTCACTAGGTAACAAAACATTAGGTGAAGTTATTCATTTTTCTACTTGTTCCTGAATAAGTCTGAATTCTCTCCAGAGTTCATCTGTGCCCTTCCTGGTATCAGTAAGCTTGGAAGAAGCCATAGATGACACATTCCCAGATGTTAATTCTCAGTAGCTTTTCTTTCTATAATTTCTTCGACTTGTTCTACCAAACTACTTACATTTATGATATCAGAGTTAGCTATTTTATCTTTACAGCTTCTTTCTACATTATCCACTCATGCATTTACACCTGTAATTTCTGACTGAATGATAGGCATTAATTTGCTATACTTATCAACATTCTCTTTCAAAGCATGCCATCCCTGCTTTACAGCATTAAACTTAGCATAACATACAGCCTCCAATGATCCTAACTTTTCAATAATCTCTAATTCTACACTATTGCATTTCTCCTTGACATTTAATTGTAATCTTTTTGTCAGATCCTGAAAATTATTCTTCTGATTCTGATTGAAGTCAGTAAACATTTGATTTACATGAATGTTTAAAGGATCAGTTAGTTCCTTCTTTAAATCTAATTTCAAATTTTCAACTTTACCATTTACAGTGTCAAATTCAGTGTTTAAAGCATCCACGCCTTTGCATAGATTACTAAATTCTCTACTCTGTGGGTGAACCTTGGCACTTAATAAACCTAGATTGGTTGCTTGACTATTCAAGCTTTCCTTTGGTTATTTAGAACTTCACTCTGAGTGTTTAAAGTTGCATTCTAATCATCTAATTTATCATTTAACTGAGTATTTACTGAGTCTAATTTAAGACTTTGATCTTCTAATCAAGAATTCATAAAGCCTAATTGTATGCTCTGAGCTTTAATTAGATTTACTAACTCCAACCAGTCAGGCCCTTCTTTGGTAATTTTCATAGCCATGGCTGCTTTTGAAGTTTCCCCAACTTGTTGTATACTGTCCATGCTTCTAAAGGTCTTAGCTCTTGTGAGCATTTAATTCTAATTTCAATTACACCAATTACAGTTATACCAGTAAAAGTTCACCCCATAGTATTTTGTAACACTTCTTACTAGAGTAATAAAGTTTTTGTTTCATGCTCATCCGGTGTAGAATTCTCACTGTGTAGGTGAGCGGATGTGGCGGCAGGTCAGCACCGGTGCCGGTGACAGTGGATGTAGTTTGGTTACTGACTCTGTGTCCCCGTAATGTGTGTGAGAGCTGTATACTCCCCACACTGGATCTTCTTGATCGCATCGTTCTATGCGTATCTCTTTTTAGTCTAATAAGTTGAGATCTTCTCTCTGGTTTTTAAAGTTGTGACTTTCTTACGTCTTCTCCTTTTTTACATTCATAAAGCAGGACAATACCATGTTGCTCTGTTACAGGCTTACAATTGTTGATCTAAACAGAAATTACTAGTTCACTTCTTTTTCCATGTTTTCCTTCTAGATACTGACTGCTGATTTATAGTGTTCTGTTTAACATGCGGATTCCTGTATTTACATGTTGCTCAGACATATGTGATATATTAGCTACCTTTTGACGTTGTAGATCATGCAAACAGACAAGAAGTTCATAATTTTTATAACATTTTGGTGTCCACAATAAGCATATGCAGACAAGTTTCTTTTTTGTGTGAAACTTCACTTGTTTGAGCCTCTTGTAAATCATTCTGTCTGAATGCGTTATTTAATCCCCTGAAAAGGCTTATCTTCATACCTGCAATCACAGGAATCCTACTATTGGTGACAGTGCCTCCTCCCTTCCTTGTATTTTGAGTTATCACATCAATTTAATCTATCTGTCCCACTTGTATTAAAGTATATGCTGTGTTTTGTATAACCCCACCTCTCATAGCAGCAACTGGCCACCCATGTAAGCTCCACCCAAAGGCGGCAGCAACCCAGTTATTTCTTGATAGTTTGTTTGATGGTTCTGTTTATTAAACAGTGATAATGAAACTGAAGAAGTTCAACAAAGTTCATGTTTGTTTGTTGGATTTCTGTACTAACTTACCCAGGTCACTCCTGAGACTATATTCCACATTCTTGGCCAAGTTGTTTCCTGTTCTGCCAAATACGAGTACCTCATCCTCTTTACTCAAATCTTTAGCCAGTTCCTCAATATCTTCTAGCAAATGTGGCACTACCATTTACACTTGTGACCTAGTACCTTGATCTTAAATTTTTTTGCAACTGTTGGCCTACACCCCTCTCATGACTTCTAACTAGCAGTAAAAGCTTTCTTTTACTACTCAACTCAAATTGTGAACTACCTCTTAAATTCTTATTAATGGTCTGCTGTGTCCTATTTTCTTCTTGAGACAAATGTGGCTCCTACCTTCAACAGGTAAGAGCTCTATCTGCACTTGAGCTCAGTCCGACAGGAGTATCCAAACTATTCCTTTCTGGTCCACTCCTGTTACCTTTATTTACATCTCACAATCATTTTTGCTCCCCAATGGCTCAAACTCAGTTTTTGCATCCCAAATCATTACCTGAAGGCAAAAATCTTTCCCTCTTTTTCTACAATATTTCTGTCTTTCAAACATATCCTACATATCCTAACAGAATCTCATTATAAATCCCTTATCCTGACTCACTACAGTTGCCCAGCAAATTTGAAATTCACATTCCCCACACACCAGCCCCATGGTTCTGTGGATAACACCCCTACTAGACGGCTGATGTAATAGTACATAATTCATGTGTAAAGTCATTTATATATTTACATGTCTAGTTTGACAAGGATGGGACAGGTTGTCAACAATGGTCTCATAGTGGGAGCCATCTCAGCCTTTGCTTGAAGTAATCCACGTAAACCACTGGTAACTTAAATCAGGATGGCTGAAAGAAGCCTCCATCCCTCTGAATACATGGTGCAGTCTGTTTAACATAGTACAGCATCATTTAGTTTATTCTTAGTGTACAACACACATTTGCAAAGAAGTTATTAAATAATGCAGAAAGCTTGTGCTGCTCTACTCATTCATTTCTCATTATGAACCACCACACCCAATATGTACACATTATTTCATAATGTAACTCTACACATGCCTTCAGTTGATATCAGGAATGTAGATGTTTAGTTTCCATTTTCATACCATAACTTTCCATTTGTTTTCCTGGAAAACTGAGTCAGCATTCTTCCAGAATCAGTGAGATGTTGAGCTCAGAAGGAGGATAAGATGTTAGTGGTGCCCACTGTAGAGCTTCATAGTAAGTTTTTTCAGGAAATAAAAATAAAAGGGTAAAACAATTATAGTGTGAAAGTGTTGTGTGAGGTGTTTTATTTTTAGTGTCTTGCACTACATTTATTCCAAACTCCTGCTCTGTGTTATCTAAGTAATTCCGACTGGTATGGAATGTAGTGATTAACAGGTGCTCTTTAACTGGCTCTTTAACTCAGTTTGACTTGGTAATCTCTTTAATTTCCTTAGAAAATTTATTATACAATCATATTCCTTGGTAGAAAATGCTGTTTTGAGTATTATATTTACTTTTCAGCTCAGATGTTCCATGGTAATCAGCAGAGCTGCTTCTGCAGTAACTAACAAGATTACTATTGATATGCATCACTGATTGGTAAATGTACTCACATGGTATACTTAAAAATCCCCAATGTTTTGAACAGATCCATATAATGAGCCTGGCTACGATTTTGGGCCATTTCTTTAGTTTTACAGCTATTTTATATTTTGTGCATTTATTTACCAGGAAAGAATTCCACAGCTAAGAATTGAATGTGCTTATGAAAAGGATGAAACTAAAAGACACTGGGTCTTATACACTGAAGACAAGACACTAAGGGCATAACATGCTGATAACATTACATTTGCAAGTTTACTTGTGTGTTCATACAGTTTCAACTCAGACTCAATATTCGTTCTGAGAAATTTTGTATTTCATACTGTTAAAATAAATGTCTTTGTATGTAACTGAGCATCATGTAACGTTAGTAGCACTTATTGCTAAGGAAAGCATCTCCTTCACTGTGTTCAACTATCTTTCTGAACAACATAATAATTGATAATAACAGTTAAGTGCAAAAATGTTAATCCATAAACCATTAAATTTAACATGCCATGGACCAAGTTTCAGTTAACTGTTGTTAGATAGTCTTCTTTTAAACTGAGTTAGTGCATTAACTGTTTAAATCAAAATAGTTAAGCATGCTATCAATATAGTAAGAAGTTGAGTTTAAATAGTCATCAACTGAGTTCAGAGTAGGACTATATTCAGTTGAGTTTTGAAGTTAGAAACATAGACATCTGCGTGTTAGGTTAAAAGATTTGTATTCACTTTTAGTCTCATAACATATACTTACACAAAGCTGTGTAGAAATGGGTATATCAAAGAATAATGCACTTAAACCACTAATGCGAAAAATTGACCACACCATCATCAAATGTTAAGTGTTGCTGCAGCTGAGATGATTCATCTTATGCAGTCTGATGTGTCTACAGCATTATTGTACGGAGAACTAGAAGAAGTAATATATCATCCACTTTATGCCACTTCATAGTTTATTTTTTCCATGTTGACTTTTGTCTGTAGTAACTTTTCTCTCTGCAAAGACAACAGAAAATGTCATGATTACAACACAAGAACCAAAAACAGTCTGCACATTGAAGTGAAAAGTCTTAATCTGGTTCAAAAGGACTTTATTTCTCCATCATTAAGCTGTTAGTGTACTCCCATCACATATTGAATGTCTTCATAATCAACTGCTTGAATTTAAACTCAATCAAAGAGTATCTAATAGAGATCTCTTTTTGTATAGTTGATGAATTTCTGAGACAGAATTAATAGCACTGCTAAACTTACAATTAATTTAGAATAGATTAGACTAATTTTATGTCAGGATCTCTAATCTAAACATGATTGTGATGCATTACTTAACAATCGGTGTAAACTACAATGTCAGTATCACATTTTTCATATTTTTTATCACTGCTAACTTTACAATTGTTTTGGACCTAGTTTTGATTAATTTTATGTCAGAAATTCTAATTCATTCATGATCACATTGCTCTGCTCAAATACAGTGCAACCTACAATGTCTGTATCATATATGTCATCATTATTTTATTCTCAAGTGTATGTTAAGTTCAAACTGTTACCTCTCTTATATCGATTGAGTACGATCGGAGCCAAGTGAAAATTTGTTTTCTGTATCCAGGTAATTATTTACTGTAATGTAATATAGATAAAAAACTCTGCTCATAAAGTGGCATCAGGACAACACACATATAATGAAAGATTTTACTTATGCAGAGTTTTGGAGCCAATAGCTCTTTATTCCAGCAGAAGGGTAGAAGGGGAAGGACCAGGGGTGAAGGTAAAGGAACTAGACAGGTTTATGGTATGTGCGTTCTCTTGCCGCTGCTTGGTGAGTAGATTTTTCATGTTTCCAATCAATTATTATGTCAGAAATTGATTATTTTCATAGTTATAATTACACTCCTGGAAATGGAAAAAAGAACACATTGACACCGGTGTGTCAGACCCACCATACTTGCTCCGGACACTGCGAGAGGGCTGTACAAGCAATGATCACACGCACGGCACAGCGGACACACCAGGAACCGCGGTGTTGGCCGTCGAATGGCGCTAGCTGCGCAGCATTTGTGCACCGCCGCCGTCAGTGTCAGCCAGTTTGCCGTGGCATACGGAGCTCCATCGCAGTCTTTAACACTGGTAGCATGCCGCGACAGCGTGGACGTGAACCGCATGTGCAGTTGACGGACTTTGAGCGAGGGCGTATAGTGGGCATGCGGGAGGCCGGGTGGACGTACCGCCGAATTGCTCAACACGTGGGGCGTGAGGTCTCCACAGTACATCGATGTTGTCGCCAGTGGTCGGCGGAAGGTGCACGTGCCCGTCGACCTGGGACCGGACCGCAGCGACGCACGGATGCATGCCAAGACCGTAGGATCCTACGCAGTGCCGTAGGGGACCGCATCGCCACTTCCCAGCAAATTAGGGACACTGTTGCTCCTGGGGTATCGGCGAGGACTATTCGCAACCGTCTCCATGAAGCTGGGCTACGGTCCCGCACACCGTTAGGCCGTCTTCCGCTCACGCCCCAACATCGTGTAGCCCGCCTCCAGTGGTGTCGCGACAGGCATGAATGGAGGGACGAATGGAGACGTGTCGTCTTCAGCGATGAGAGTCGCTTCTGCCTTGGTGCCAATGATGGTCGTATGCGTGTTTGACGCCGTGCAGGTGAGTGCCACAATCAGGACTGCATACGACCGAGGCACACAGGGCCAACACCCGGCATCATGGTGTGGGGAGCGATCTCCTACACTGGCCGTACACCACTGGTGATCGTCGAGGGGACACTGAATAGTGCACGGTACATCCAAACCGTCATCGAACCCATCGTTCTACCATTCCTAGACCGGCAAGGGAACTTGCTGTTCCAACAGGACAATGCACGTCCGCATGTATCCCGTGCCACCCAACGTGCTCTAGAAGGTGTAAGTCAACTACCCTGGCCAGCAAGATCTCCGGATCTGTCCCCCATTGAGCATGTTTGGGACTGGATGAAGCGTCGTCTCACGCGGTCTGCACGTCCAGCACGAACGCTGGTCCAACTGAGGCGCCAGGTGGAAATGGCATGGCAAGCCGTTCCACAGGACTACATCCAGCATCTCTACGATCGTCTCCATGGGAGAATAGCAGCCTGCATTGCTGCGAAAGGTGGATATACACTGTACTAGTGCCGACATTGTGCATGCTCTGTTGCCTGTGTCTATTTGCCTGTGGTTCTGTCAGTGTGATCATGTGATGTATCTGACCCCAGGAATGTGTCAATAAAGTTTCCCCTTTCTGGGACAATGAATTCACGGTGTTCTTATTTCAATTTCCAGGAGTGTATTTATTGTGGTATCTAGCATAACTTTGTTCCCTGTGCATATTACTCATCCTCCAAAGTGAAACACAGTTTTCTATTTCAGTGTATGTTCTGTAACTGATATTTCATTTCCATTGCATTGTTATTGTCATGTAAGTTATATTTCAACTGAGTACAGTTTGACAATATTACTCAAGATTTGTTCCCATATAATAAGTCCAGTATTGTCCGAAATATGTAATGCATCACTAACTCAAGTCATTTTTCCAGAGAAACTAAAATACGCCGTTATTAAACCCCTCTTTAAGAAATGTGATAAGAGAGATGTCAGCAACTACTGCCTGTTTCACTGATGACATCATTTTCCAAAATTTTTGAGAAGGTGATGTATTCTAGAATCGTATCTCGCCTTGACAACAATAATATACTCAGCAAATCGTAGTTTGACTTTCAGAAGAATTGCTCTACTTTGAACACCATTTATGAGTTCACATGCCAGATATAACAAGAATTAAATAACAAAATAGCACTGCTAGGTATTTTCTGTGACCTATTCAAGGCATTTGATTGTGTGAATCATAATATACTTCTAGATAAGTTGAAGTTTCATGAGATTAATGATATAGCCAACCAATGGATCATGCCATATCTAACCAAAAGAATGCAGAAAGTTGTACTCAGTAGTAATTTAACCAACAAAATCCGAGGATGTAATTCTGAATGGGGAGAAATGACATATGGGATTCCCCAAGGCTCAATCTTAGGTCCACTACTGTTTCTCATACATGTAAATGATCTAGCATCTAATGTATAACAAGCAGAATTAGTTCCTTTTGTAGATGACACTAGTATTGTAATCATTCCCAGTATATATACAGAAATGGAAAAAATTGTGAACAAAGTTCTCAAAAGTATCATTGAGTGGTTTTCTGTGAATGGTCTCATCCTGAATTTCACAAAGACACATCATATTCAGTTCTGCACCTCTAGTGGTACTGCATCAGTGATAAGTGTAAAACATGGTGATGAAATAATACATAGGGTGGAAACTTCAAAATTCTTAGGTGTCCATATTGATGAGAATTTAGATTGGAAAAACTACATTTTGGAAATCCTAAAACAAATTAGTTCAGCTACATTTGCTCTTAGAATCATAGCATATCTTGGGGAGAGAAATTCAATGAGTTGAAATGTTTTGCTCATTTTCATTCTTGTCATATGGAATAATGTTCTGGGATAACTCATCTTTAAGAAAGAAGGTCTTCATTGCCCAAAAATGTGCTGTAAGAATAATATGCGGTGTTTACCTGCGATCATCTCGTAGACATCTGTTTAAGGAGTTGGGCATTCTGACTATTGCTTCACAGTATATTTATTCCCTCATGAAGTCTGTTGTAAATAATCCACTACAGTTCAAAAGGAACTTTAAGAAAAAATGTGATTCATTACTCAACATTAAGGTAGTCTTCAGCACAGGGAGGGGTGCGCAATGCTGCAACAAAAATTTTTGACCACTTACTCATTGATATAAGTTGTCTAACATATAGCAAGGTAAAATATGAAAATAAATTGAAGAAGTTTCTCCTTAACAACTCCTTCTATTCCATAGAAGAATTTCTTCACTTGTAATGTGTAAAAGCTAGTGGGTAGAAATTGCTAACTCAATCTGTATATCTTGTTTTCATTTCAGAGAAATAATGATAATAATAATAATATGGTGATGTTTAGATTACACATAGATGTACAAATGAATTTGCAATATGAATGTAAAATGACTCATTCCACATTGTGATGATTTAACATGCAAAATGATCCATGGAACATGAAAGTAATTCACTAACGAAAAGCATACTTGCTACTCACTGTATAGCGGAGATGCTGAGTTGCAGATAGGCACAATAAAACAACTGTCACACACACACACACACACACACACACACACACACACACACACACGACCAAAATCTCTGGCTACTGAGGCCCCACTGTAGAGGTAGATGAATGACTAGAAATCTTTGACGAAAAGCTAGATGGTAAAATATAACATAAACATATGATAAAATCTGGAGGAAGAATAATTAGAAACTAAATACATTTTACACAAGTTTACAAAGGAGAATGGAGAAGCAATTTTGGTAATCATTAATGAAATTGAACCTAGATTGCAGAAACCTGAATTAGAATGGGAACTGCAAAACAAGGTACACAGCAAAGCAAAAGATCATTTTGATATAACATAAACATATGATAAAATCTGGAGGAAGAATAATTAGAAACTAAATACATTTTACACAAGTTTACAAAGGAGAATGGAGAAGCAATTTTGGTAATCATTAATGAAATTGAACCTAGATTGCAGAAACCTGAATTAGAATGGGAACTGCAAAACAAGGTACACAGCAAAGCAAAAGATCATTTTGAGACTAAATTCACAACATCAGTTAACACATTCATAGGTGATAGATCACCAACTAGTAGCAATAACAATTACAATCTAAATTCAAGTCTAAAGGATGCAAAGTGAGAGGTAAGGAAATGGGTTGAAGACTCGTTACCAGAAAGTAAGAGAGTAAGTAACAGTTGTGATTTACTGTGTACTTATCTGAGTGCATGTAACAAGTCTAGGTGTTGTTGTTGTCATTGTGGTCTTCAGTCTGAAGACTGGTTTGATGCAGCTTTCCAAGATATTCCATCTCATGTAAGTCTCTTCATCTCTGAATAACTACTGCAACCTACATCCTTCTGAATTGCTTAATGCATTCATCTCTTGGTCTCTCTCTATGATTTTTACTCCCCACACTATCCTCCAGTACTAAATTGGTGATCCTTTGATGTCTCAGAATGTGTCCTGTCAACTGATCCCTTCTTTTAGACAAGTTGTGCCACAAATTTCTTGTCTCCCCAATTCTATTCAGTACCTTCTCATTAGTTATGTGATCTATCCATCTAATCTTCAGCATTATTCTGTAGCACCGTACTCAAAAGCTTCTGTTCTCATCTTGTCTAAAGTGTTTCTCATCCATGTTTTACTTCCATATAAGGTTACACTCCAGACAAATACCTTCAGAAAAGACTTCCTAACACTTACGTCTACATCTGATGTCAACAAATTTCTCTTCTTCAGAAAAGCTTTTCTTGCCATTACCAGTCTACATTCTATATCCTCTCTAGTTTGGCCGTCATCAGCTGCCAAATAGCAAAAGTCATCTTCTACTTTAAATGTCTCATTTCCTAACCTGATTCCCTCAGCATTGTCTCATTTAATTCAACTACATTTCATTATCCTTGTTTTGCTATTGTTGATGTTTGTCGTATATCCCCCTTTCAAGACACTGTCCATTCCATTCAGCTGCTCTTCTAAGTCCTTTTCTGTCTCTGATAGAAGTATAATGTCATCTGCAAACCTCAAAGTTTTTATTTCTTCTCCCTGAACTTCAATTCCTACTCCAAAGTTTTCTTTGGTTTCCTTTACTGCTTGCTCAAAGTACAGATTGTATAACATTGAGGATAGGGTACATGACCATCTCACTCCCTTCTCAACCACTGCTTCCCTTTCTTGCCCCTCAACTATTATGCCTGCCATTTGATTTTTCTACAAATTGTAAATAAGCTTTTTCTCCCTGTATTATACCGCTGATACCTTCAGAATTTCAAAGAGAGTGTTCCAGTCAACATATCAAAAGCTTTCTCTAAATCTGCAAATGCTGTAAACATAGGTTTGCCTTTCCTTAACCTCTCTTCTAAGAGAAGGGTTAGTATTGCTTCGTATTTTCCTCCATTTCTCCAGAATCCAAACATCTTCCCTGAGATCAGCTTCTACCAGTTTTTCCACTCTTCTGTAAAAAATGGTTGTTCATATTTTGCAACCATGGCTCATTAAATTAATAGTTCAGTAATATTCACAGGTGTCAGCACTTGCTTTCTTTGGAGTTGGAATTATTATATTTATTTTGAAGTATGAGGGTGTTTCACCTGTCTTTTATACATCCTTCACACCAGAGGAAATCATTGTATACTGGCTGGCTCTCCCGAGGCTACCATTAGTTCTAATGGAATGTCATCTCTTCCCAGGGCCGTTTTTTGACTTATGCCTTTCAGTTCTCTGTCAAATACTTCTTGCAATGTCATGTCTCCTGTCTCACCTTCATTCATGCCCTCTTCCATTTCTATGATACTGCCTTTCAAGTTCATCTCTCATGTGCCGACCCTTTATACACTCCTTCAACCCCTCAGCTTTTCCTTCTTATCTTAGGACTGGGTTTACATCTAAGCTCTTTAAATTCATAGGTCTGATCCTCTTTGTTCCAAAGTATCTATCTTTCCCCTAGTGAAATATACTTATAAATCCATACATTTGTCCTCTGCCCATTCCCGCTTAACCATTTTTCATTTCCTGACAACCTAAGCGTACTCAGGTTATCAGGTGCATTTGATTTGATTTAATTTGATTAGATTTTGGTAGGGAAGCTAAAACAGCTTTGGTCTAACCTGACACTGCCCACCCACACCAAAACCAAGTTTATCATGCAGCATCGCTCCCTGTATATCTAGTAAAGCCAATAAATTCCCTTACATAGTGCAAGGAGACCCCTTACCAGTTCTTTGTTAGACGAAATACCTTCAGGTCTAGGTGTCATGAAAATTCTGTGTCTCTTGCTCTCCAGTGCTGTGCATTTGAAGATTAGGTGTGATGCAGTTTCTTCACTCTCATCACAGATCCTACATTTAGGATCCTTTTCTGTTACACCCATTGTATGTAGGTGTTCTTTGAAATTCCCATCGCCAGTCATCAGTTCAGCCATGAATTTAATCTCTTTCCTGTTCAAGTACGGCTTTGGCATCATTACCTTACCACGTTTTCATTTATAGACCTTGGTCCAGTATTCTTTGTGCTGTCTTCTAAGCCAGTTCCGTAGTTCTAATTGATCATAGCCTTGGTTCCAGTCCAACGAATGCAGTCTTTGCCCCCATCCTGGCCAATCTGTCAGCTTTTTCATTGCCACCAAGCCCTAAATGGCCAGGGACCCACACTAGGTTTACCCTATTGCTTCCCCCTAGCTCCAACAGAGCCCTGTGACATTCTGCAATAATCTTAGATCTTGTTGCAGGAGCTGCCAATGATTTCAGGGCTGCCTTGATGTCTGAATAGATGTAGATGCTACAGTCCTTGTAGCACCTACGCATATTCTCTTCCACACACACCTTGATTGCAGTAATTTCAGCTTGGAATACTGAGGCAAGTGTTCCTAGAGAGATGATGCCCTCCAGTCTTGGCTGAACCATGTACACCCTAGTCCCAGCGCCTTGGTCTGATTTTGACCCATCAGTGAAGCAGACTATATCCCCCCTTCAGTGTCGAATTGTTTTTTCCCACTGCTCCCTGCTTCCAATTATTATATTGTAAGGCTTGTTGAAGCAGATGGGAGTTATTATATAGTTGGCCAGCTTTTCCTCAGCCATTCCTATATTTACCTCATGCACTATTTTAGTGTGTGATTCTGGAAATCCCAATGAGATTCAGTTTTTACCAGTTTTGAGTCTGTATGCACCAGCTGCTGCCTTCTTCTTGGCTCAAAGGTGTAGTGGAGGTATGTCCAGTATGGCTTCCATCCCAGTGGTTGGTGTGCTGCTAATTCCACCTGTTGTGGATAAGCAGGCCAGTCTATGCACCTTAGCAAGCTCCTTAGCTGCAACCTGTTGTTCTAACTTCTTCCACCCCACTACAGCCCTTTAGGAGATCCTAGGTCTAACCGCTTAGGCCCCAGTTTTTACCACAAGCCATTCTGGTACTCACTAGAGTACCTTTCACTTTGGAGCAGATGCTCTTAAAGTGAGGGGTCCATGTTAGTTTCTCATCTAAGGTTACCCCTAGATATTTCACGATCCCCTTCACACGGAGAATTACATCAAAAAGCTTTAGATTCCAACTCGAGTGTTGGATATGCTTCTTCGTGAATGGTACCACAATAGTCTTCTTAGGACTTGCCCTTAGATCCTGTTTAAAGCACCAGACTTGCACAATGTCCAGCGCACCTTATGTCATATTCCTAACTGTGTCAGTAAATTTGCCAAGTTTTACTACGTCAAGTGTGTTTACTAGTCACCCAATCCTGTCAGTTTTGGAGTAATTCAAAGTAAGTCTATGCTCTGTAGTGAGGAAATACCAAGATCATACAGTATTACCTGGAGATGACTTTGTGGCGCCAATGAGGTCGACACCAGCTTCGATATGCGTTCATCTTTGGACTCTGAGCATTGTCTTTGGACTCTGAGCATTGTCTTGGGGCTGTTCCGCCATGTTCAGTTCTTTGTGAGCCTTGCATGTGTTTAGGTGAATAAATGAACTACTGCTAAATGGGTGTTGTTTGGGGTAACCAACCCAAACAAACTCTTCACTGGTGACCCCGAGTTGTAAAGTCTTCCGTCTTCGCCGTATTACTGTGTCCGCGACTTCCACGTTGGTTATTTTCGTGTGTCTTACATTGACACAGCATTTGACAATGACTTTGGCCCAGTGCCTAACGCCGGATTTTGTGATCGACATGCATCGTGTTGCGGGTGATGTACCCCCTCCAGGACTGCAACAAGATGCCTCTCACTCGATGATTCCGTCGATTTCGCCGGACGTTTTCAAGCCTGCAACAATAAGTAAGGTTAGGAGTGTGCATGACTCTGGGTATCAAACACCTTTGTTCCCACCACATGTGCCCTCCCTCATCGACTGTGCAGTTACCTCTTATGGATCTCCGTGCAGTGTAGGACCAATGCCGATTTCTGCAAACGCTTCTTCGGACAACCTACTACCGCCAGGACAACGATTTGCTACGCTGCAATCCATGCAGTACCACGTGGATACCTGCCACATGGCTGGAACTGCTTTGTTCACAGGTCTACCTGCTCAACATCCGACCACGCCCGCACCCGCCTCAGTTCAGCATCATCACATGCCTTCCTACTTTGATACCTCGGCCTGCAACAGGAACAATAACTTGTTATCTGTGCCTGACCTCCACCTCTGTCCCACTGCTATGCCTCAGTGGTTTTTGCCATGACATTCACCTCATCCGCACACCGTTTTGAGTGGAGTGACTACGAACAGTGATCATTCACACATTCCGTCCCATGTTCGACATCATTTCCCACACTGTGCTTCTGGACAGCCTGCACCTCTGCAGCCTCCCTGCAACACGGGTGGCCCTGACTCTGATCATACATCGAGCTTTCCATGGACTAACATGCATTCTCAAACTTTGAACTTTTTCTCACCTGTCATCCCCACGCCGGCTCCAATCGAGCTTCTGCTACCGTTCTCGGCACATCTTCCGTACCTCATCCGCATCGGTCTTCTGCGATGCATCAATCCAAACACACCTGCAATGTGTTGAACTTACGCAACCGCAATCGACACATTATGGTGTTTCACCTGCATCGACCTTCCGCGTTGCGACGGATCGCACTCAACCACAACGTGTCACCTTCACGCTGCCACCCAAACAGCCGTCGTTGCCACATCCCCTGGAGGCACACTCTCCTGGAATACTACAGCAACAACAGCTCGTTTCAGGCAGTGCCCCGACGAACTCAACTCAACCTGTTCTTCCGAATATTCTACAATGCTTACCGACGCTGCTGCCTTTTAATCCCGACAGAGCAACAACCTGGTTCAAAATTGTGAACGAAGTGTTCGACCATTACAAACTTGATGAGTCAACCAGGTTCCTGTGCCTCATCACCCACCTGCACGACCAGGAGGACTTGATTGGTGACCTGGTCGACGCCCCGGACTCATCTAACCGGTACACTCTAACCAAAAAGACTGTTCTATGTCAGCTTGCACGCTCAACTGAGGCAGCAATACAGCAAGTGCTCCACGTGTAGCAACTAGGCAACGACAAACCTTCCCAGCTCTGGAGATGGCTATGTGCCCTGGTCAGCGCCAATCTACTCTCTGACATGGCTCTCCTCGCCATCTAGTCAGATAAACTATCTCCTCACATCCGCTTTGCTCTGGCTCAAAGGTCCCCTGAACCTGTCGAGCAAAGAAGGACAATTGCTGACAAGCTACACAATGCATCACTGCTCTATTTCGCCAGCCACTGCCTACCTGACAAGTCTCAGGTTCAGGCTGATCACCCTGTGTCTGGACGCGGCCGGACGGGCCGACCGTTCTGCTCGCTCCAGGAAGCAGTAAACAAGCAACTGGGACGTCACTGGCTCCGCCCATGGTCATGCCCCCTCCTGCAACCGAACCTGCTGCGGCCACCGAACCTCGGCCCCTGCCACTGGCAACAAACCTTCCGCAGGAAATGCAACCGCACTACCCGTACTGTTACTTCCAGACGCGGTTTGGTGAGGCGGCACGGAACTGCAGACCACCTTGCTACTTCCCAAAAGCCAATCGCAGGTAGGTCCTGGTGCCACCCCCTGTTTACAACATGACAGGCACCCCACAGTGCTCCATTCTGTCTGGGAACAATTGGATAATTGCGGACGACTTTATATTAAAGACATTTCGTTGGGATACCTTTTCCTAGTGGACACAGGTGGCAATGTTTCGCTGCTGCCTACGTCCTTAGCGACATCAAACATCTGCCCTCATCATATTTCACTGCAAGCTGTGAATTCAACTAAACTACAATGCACGGTTTCAACTTCTCACATCGTCTCACTCTCCGCAAACTGCAAATTCAAGTGGACTTTTTTAGTGTGCGAAATGCCTATACTAGGCATTGACTTCTTGCGACACCACAAACTTTGATCAGACCTGGAACACGTCGCTTGCCTACACAAGGAAAACTTTGAGCTCTCCCTTCAGCTCCACAAAACACAGCTCCAGCTCTCCGATGCAGCAAAGGAATTACAGACACTACAGCAAGGACAAAGCAAGGTCAGTAAGTGCGCTGAATCTACTTGCAATCCCAGCAATCGAGCCTCCGTGTGTTTACCTCCCGCTACCCCTAGCAATTGTGCTATCAAGACTGCCATAACATATACTGACAGTTCCGCAGGGCCAGGGCCTAACACAGCAATGTTTGACATTCCGCCGGACACAAGTGCACATGCGCAACGAGCGTCACATGTTCCCGAACTGACAGCTCCTACCCTGCCCTTCGTGGACAGCACCTCAAACTATGCAACCTCTGGTCCTGCACGCCGCCGTGTGACTGCCACTGACAACACAAACAGTGCATTCATGCCAAGCGTTTCGCCCGTGACCGTGCTGCCACAGCCAACACCCTCGGACAATGGACTCACTAATGGCTCACGAGCTTTACCAAGCTCACCCGATCACGGTGCCACTGCTTCGGGCCAGCGGGCATCTTGTCGCATTGACTCCTGGGACACTTTGCCGCCTCGGCTCCCGTCGGGTCCTCTGAGTGGCATCGAACACCATGGACCACGCCTCGCCTGCCCCGCCCACAACACATTGTAAACAAACTGCCTCCCACACCCCCGGCAACATTTCCGTCATCACCAATGGCACAGTTCACAAGCTTCGCCTCACGCCAGGTCCCACGACCTCGAGTAAATCATGTCGACTTTGTCCCAAGCACCTCTCCGACCTTAAAAATCAGATTTATGAACTACTAAGCTCCGGCGTCATTGAACCCACTGCCAGTAGCTGTTCTACGCCCATACATATGACACCCAAGAAGGATGGGTCCTGGCGCATGTGCGGAGGCTACCGTCAACTAAACACATGTACAATTACGGACACCTACCCCTTACACAACCTTGCCGACTTTACCAGTTCCCTCGCAGGTGCTACCATGTTCTCTGTCATTGATTGCCTACCACCAGATCCCCATGGCACGTGAAGACATCGAGAAGACAGCAATCACTACCCTGATTGGATTATTTCAGTTTCGATTCATGCCCTTCTGTCTGAAAAACGCAACCCAGACCTGGCAACACTTCATCAACGAAGTGCTATTCGACCTAAAATTCTGCTTTGCATGTCTTGATGACATTCTTGTGTTCAGTTCCTCCATCGAGGACAACATTCGACATGTGCAAACTGTTATGAACACTCTCATGGCAGCAGGCATCGAGACCAACCAGGACAAATTGCACCTACATCAACCCGCTGTCACTTTTCTTGGTTTTCAGGTCTCTACCGACGGCATTTCACCACCCCCTGAGAAAGTACAAACAATACTAAACCGTCCCAGACCTTCATCATTCAAAGAACTCCAGCACTTTCTGTGGACGGTTAATTATTATCGCTGACATCTACCTCAGGCTGTGGAGATTCAGGCTCCACTGACGGATGCCTTGGCAGGCACAAACACTTCTGGATCTCGGCCCATTCCATGGACCCCTGCTATGACTGACTCTTTCACTGCCCTCAAAAATCTTCTTGCTGAGGCCTGCACTATCGCGCATCCTCACCCCAATGTGTAGCTTTTTATCACCACAGACATGAGCGATACTGCCATCGGCGCTGTCCCAGACAATCGACGGCCAAACTTCACCTCTGCAGTTCTTCTCACACAAACTCACCAATGCACAACGGACATATTCCATATTTGACAGGGAGTTGCTCGCGGTCTACGAAGCATTTAAGCATTTTAAGATTGACGTTGAGGGACGACCTTTCTATGTTTTAACGGACCACAAACCCCTGCCTGCCGCCATTACAAACCCACCTGCTGAATTGCTCCTCGCCGCTTCACATACATGGACTTCATATCTCAGTTCACCACCAATGTCAGACACATAAAGGGTGCTGACAATATAGTTGCTGATTTACCTTCATGAGTCAATGCCGTCCATTCGATGTTAGATCTCTCTGAACTGCCTAACCTCCAACCCGCCGACGAGGAAACACAAAACCTGATTTCAGACTCTACTTCTTCACTACATTTCGTCTGCACCACCTTCCCTGGCATTTCTGGTGAGATCTGGTGCGACGACAGTATGGGCACATTACACCCCCTCATCCCAACCATGCTCTGTCGAGCTGCCTTCAACGCATTGCATAATTTAGCCCACCCCGGTGTTCGTGCGTCCGCCCACTTCGTAGCGGGGCGCTTTGTGTGGAGAAATATCAACAAGGATTGCCAGCAATGGGCATGCTCCTGCATCGCGTGCTACCACTGCAAAGTACACAAGCACACTTCACCCCTCCTCGGCGCCTTTTTGAACCCTCCTGGGCGTTTCCAGCATATTCATATTGACATTTTCGGCCCTCTCCCCCCCTCCAATGGCTTTCGTTATGTTCTCTCGTCTATCGACCGAGCAACTCACTGGGTCAAGGTTTTCCCCCTCCCCAATATTATGGCAGAAACTGTTGCTCGAGCTTTTGTCATGGGTATTGCTTTTCTGATGTCCAACTATCATCACGACTGACCAAGGCAGACAATTTGAGTTGGCCCTGTTCAACGGGATTTCTAACATTTGCGGCATCTGGCGCATCCATACCATAGCATATCATCCGCAAAGTAATGTGCTAGTTGAGCGCTGGCACCGCACTTTCAAGGCGGCTCTTCGATGCCACGACTCTCTATGGATGGAGGCCCTTCCCTTTTTGCTACTCGGCATTCGTGCGATCTGTAAGGAAGACCTCAAAGGCACAATAGCTGAGTTGGTATATGGCCAGAACATTGTTCTCTCTAGCGAACTTGTGAGCCCTTCCGCTTCTCTCCCTCAGTCTGACTTACCTTCCTTCATGGACCTTGTCACACACCACTTCATCAACCTCCATATCCCTCCACCCACCAACCATTCCCACCCTTAGGTTCACGTCCAGAAATCTCTGGACAATTGCGAATATATCCTTGCTTCGTGCTCTCCTCCAACCTCCATATACCAGCCTGTACCGAGTTCTCCAGGGCTCAGCCAACACCTATGACATCCGGATGAAAGATACAGCTGTTACAGTCTCTCTCAACAGACTCAAGCCTGCTCATGTCCAGCCTTCTTCTAACCCCCTTCAGGCCACGACCGCACCACTCACTGTCGTGGCTCACCACACTCCGACCACTCCCTCCACATCAGACTTACACACTCGATCAAGTGACTCCCAGCTCCAATCGTCGAGCTCTCCTCTGACCTTGCCCTCTACGCCGGTCCTACACACTCCGTCGAGTGATTTCCAGCTCCAATCATCGAGCTCTACTCTGGCCTCGCTCTCTACTCTGCCGAGTGACCACATGCTTCCCATATCAAGCTTACCTACGATCACGCCCTCGCCGTCGGGCCCTTCGCCAGTCCCTTTGACCTCTCCACCGTCGCCAGCTTTGCCCTGTCGAGGTTTCTCACACCCCGCCATCTTGAACGTGCCCTCACTCGAGGTGTTTGTGCCTGTCCCCCTGGACATAATCCATGACATATCAATAATACTGCACGATTATACGCTGTCATGTGTTTCTCTTCACCCACTGCTCATAACACAACCTCCGCCATTCCCTGCCACCTGGTGAAATGTGTTCCCCTCCTGCTCAACGTCGACTTGGACATGCATTGTGTGTTCGCCATGCCCACCAGGGACATCGTCGTCATCGCTCCGTTCCACCTGCAAACCACTGGCCTTCCTGTCGCCGCATGACCAGCATGCCCAGTATGATGCCCGGCTCGCTTCAACGACTTTCACGTTCGGTGGCTGAACCTTCCTTCACGACATCTACCCACACAGCTCCCCGATGATGCTGTCAAGCTGACCGTTGTCCTGCTCCCATGGACCACCCCTGCTGATGCCTTAGTCACCCCCCCCCCTCCAACCAGCCTCTCATCAAGTGTACTCCGTACTGTGGGGGTGGGCTATGTGGCGGCGATGAGGTCGACACCAGTATTGATATGCGTTCGTCTTTGGACTCTGAGCATCATCTCTGGACTCTGAGCATTGTCTTTGGGCTGTTCCACCATGTTCAGTTCTTTGTGAGCCTTGCATGTGTTTAGGTGAATGAATGAACTACTGCTAAATAGGTGTTGTTTGGTGTAACCAACCCGAACAAACTCCTCAACTTTAATCTACATAGTATAACCTGGGATGTCTGGGATTCATTGCAGATGGTACAGGCAGGCAGTCTTGTGAAGGACTTTTGAATATGGTTTTGAAAAACTGCCTTGAATAGCTAGTTTGACAGCTGACAGGCAATGGAAATATGTTAGACTCTGTAGCTACAAACATGTACATTATGATCTAATAAATCGTGTAAAGTACAAAGAATTAGCTGAAATTGAAGCTTCATTGTGGGTAGGGTCATAACTTTATTGGGCAGTACATTGGCTAAATTTAAACCTGTGTATTGTGGACCCTTTTCATAGAATGCTGTTCTGTGGCTGCTGATGTAAAATTTTTCTTTATTTCTGGTACTGTATTGATACAAATTGGAACAAATGTTGGGCTGCAGTCATTTAACAAGTAATATGGCTTTTAGAATTTACATGTTTACTATGGTTAGTATACCAGTTTTTGGAAACAAGCCATGGCATTATTCCTTATAATTTGCTCCACAATATTGTGGATGAAGAGGAATTAACAGCAAAGTTTAAACAGATTGTAAATTGTGCCCTAGAGAGAAGTATGTGCCAAGTAAGTGGTATAAGAATGGGGAAGACCCACTATGACTTCACAATAAAATTCAGAAAATGCTAAGGAAGCACTGACTTCTGCACTCATTCCCCAGGAAAGTGTGATAGGACTACTCCTATTCTATGTGGGCAAAAATGACCTGACAGACGTGGTGAACAGCAATATGTGGCTATTTGCTGATGATGTTGTGGTGTACAGAAGGTGCTATTGTTGAGTGACTGTAAGATGAATTACACAAAATTTCTAGTTGGTGTGATGAATAGGAGCTTGCTCTAGATGTAGAAAAATGTAAGTTAATGCAGATGAGTAAAAAGTTCAATCCCATAATGTTCAAATACAGCATTAATTGTGTGCTGCCTGAACATAATCATGTAAATTAAATGTCTAGGCATAACGTTGCAAAGCAATGTGAAACAGAATGGTCACATAAGTACAGTAGGTGGAAGATGAATGGTCAGCTGTGCTTCATTGGGAGAATTTCAAGAAAATATGGTACATCTTTAAAAGAGATTGTGCACAGAATACTGCTGCAACTGATTCTTGAGTGCAGCATGAACATTTGGGATACCCAACAGGTTGATTCAAAGAAGGCACTGGAGCAATCCATAGATAGGCTGCAATATTTTTTATTGGAAGGGCTGATCAAGGTGAAGGTGTTACAGAGGTAATTTGTGAAATCAAATGGAAATCCCTGGAGAGAAGATGACATTCTTTTTGCAAAACACTTGAGAAAATTTAGATAACTGGTATTTGAATTTGACTACAGAATAATGCTGCTGTCAGCAGTGAACATTTCACATAAGAACCATGAAGATAAGATACGAGACATGGGACTCATACAGAGGCATATGGGCAGTCATTTTTCCCCTGCTCTGTTTGCAAGTAGAACAGGAAAGGAAACAAGTAGTAGTGGTACAAGGTACCCTCCAACATACACCGTATGTGGCATGCAGAGTATGTATGTGAATGTGGATATAAGATAATCCTGACTACCTTTCACTCTCTTTTCTTATATAATTTGAATTGGAGAATGGTTTCTTTTCCTCTTAAGCTACTATCCTCTATCTTAATTTCCTCAATGGCTGCACTGTTCCATTTACATGTGCACTCTACAGGCCTCTGTATAATGTTTGCTCAATAATCCACCTTCCCCCACCCCTCTCCCCACATGCAGGGAGAAAGATTGTTGAAACTTCCCTGTAAGTTCAAACTTCTATAATTTTACAATTATGGTCAAAATGTGATTTATGTTCCTCAAGTCATTTCCAAATGGGAGAATTCAGAGCTACCCGCAGCTAGAGAAAAAGGTTTTGAAATTATAGTACTGGTGTAGTGACAGATGACTTTAGAGTGCTTTGTGTGTACATATCACTGGATGGCAAGATAGAATATTCCTGAAAAATGAAGAGACCTCAGTACCAACTTGGGGAAAGCATCATAAACACGACAAGATTTCTGAGACTTTTTAATACAGTACCATATGGGGGGAACAAAATCTACATTGACAAGAGTGACTTCTCAAAAGTCAGACAGTAATTGACATAATTAGTAATATTAGCAGATATAACTATGACTCACATGTAGTCCACATGGAAATATCTCATGATCATAGATGGTTGCTCTCTTTCTGCAGAAGTAATGACATAGAATCAAAATGAACAATCAAAGGAATCAGGATCATCAACGAGCAAAATATTAACATCTTTGACCTACATCAAGTACGGAAACCTGGAATGAAACACCACAAGCGCAAAATGTGTATGAAAAGTATGATTCATTTATTATGCAATTAAACACCATTTTCATGTAGCATTTCCCTAAGTAAAGGGACAAGAAGAGCTGCAGGATCAAATGCAATGGATTACCAGTGAAACATTAGAACTGTATGGGAAACTGGAGGCTCTGAGATGAATGGTTGAAGCTGAGACTATCAAACAATACAAAAGAAGTACAAAAAATAATAAAAGAGGCAAAGGCAAGAGCAACACCACCACAACGAATTCAAAAAACAAGATAAAGCCAGCTTGGAATGTAATTAATGGTGAAAGAAAGGAAAAAGTTGGATCAAAGAAAGAAATAGAGATCAGGTCAATGATAATAGACAATGTAGTGGTCACAAATGGTAGAGAAATAGCTAACATACTTAATGATAACTACATAAATGTGGTTGTTGTTGTTGTTGTTGTTGTTGTGGTCTTCAGTCCTGAGACTGGTTTGATGCAGCTCTCCATGCTACTCTATCCTGTGCAAGCTTATTCATCTCCCAGTAGTTACTGCAGCGTACATCCTTCTGAATCTACTTAGTGTATTCATCTCTTGGTCTCCCTCTGCGATTTTTACCCACCACACTGCCCTTCAGTGCTAAATTTGTGATCCCCTGATGCCTCAGAACATGTCCTACCAACAAATCCCTTCTTCTAGTCAAGTTGTGCCACAAACCCCTCTTCTCCCCAATTCTATTCAATACCTCCTCATTAGTTATGTGATCTACCCATCTAATCTTCAGCATTCTTCTGTAGCACCACATTTCGAAAGCTTCTATTCTCTTCTTGTACAAACTATTTATCGTCCATGTTTCACTTCCATACATGGCTACACTCCATACAAATACTATCAGAAACGACTTCCTGACACTTAAATCTAAACTCGATGTTTCAAATTTCTCTTCTTCAGAAACGCTTTCCTTGCCATTGACAGTCTACATTTTATATCTTCTCTACTTCGACCATCATCAGTTATTTTGCTCCCCAAATAGCAAAACACCTTTACTACTTTAAGTGTCTCATTTCCTAACCTAATTCCCTCAGCATCACCCGATTTAATTCGACTACATTCCATTATCCTCGTTTTGCTTTTGTTGATGTTCACCTTATATCCTCCTTTCAAGACACTGTCCATTCCGTTCAACTGCTCTTCCAAGTCCTTTGCTGTCTCTGACAGAATTACAATGTCATTGGCGAACCTCAATGTTTTTATTTCTTCTCCATGGACTTTAATACCTACTCAGAATTTTTCTTTTGTTTCCTTTACTGCTTGCTCAATATACAGATTGAATAACATCGGGGAGAGGCTACAACCCTGTCTCACTCCCTTCCCAACCACTGCTCCCTTTTCATGCCCCTCGACTCTTATAACTGCCATCTGGTTTCTGTACAAATTGTAAATAGCCTTTCGCTCCCTGTATTTTACCCCCACCACCTTTAGAATTTGAAAGAGAGTATTCCAGTCAACATTGTCAAAAACTTTCTCTAAGTCACAAATGCTAGAAATGTAGGTTTGCCTTTCCTTAATCTATTTTCTAAGATAAGTCGTAGGGTCAGTATTGCCTCACGTGTTCCAACATTTCTGCGAAATCCAAATTGATCTTCGCCGAGGTCGGCTTCTACCAGTGTTTCCATTCATCTGTAAAGAATTTGCGTTAGTATTTTGCAGCTGTGACTTATTAAACTGATAGTTTGGTAATTTTCTGTCAACACCTGCTTTATTTGGGATTGGAATTATTATATTCTTCTTGAAGTCTGAGAGTATTTTGCCTGTCTCATACATCTTGCTCACCAGATGGTAGAGTTTTGTCAGGACTGGCTCTCCCAAGGCCGTCAGTAGTTCTAATGGAATGTTGTCTACTCCCAGGGCCTTGTTTTGACTCAGGTCTTTCAGTGCTCTGTCAAACTCTTCACGCAGTATTGTGTCTCCCATTTCATCTTCATCTACATCCTCTTCAATTTCCATAATATTGTCCTCAAGTACATCGCCCTTGTATAGACCCTCTATATACTCCTTCCACCTTTCTGCTTTCCCTTCTTTGCTTAGAACTGGGTTTCCATCTCAGTCAGTTTATCCAGGTCCCATCTCCATAAATTCCCACCTTTCAGCAGTTTCTTCAGTTTTAATCTACAGTTCATAACCAATAGATTGTGGTCAGAGTCCACATCTGCCCCTGGAAATGTCTTACAATTTAAAACCTGGTTCCTAAATCTCTGTCTTACCATTATATAATCTGTCTGATACCTTCTAGTATCTCCAGGATTCTTCCATGTAGAAAACCTTCTTTTATGATTCTTGAACCACGTGTTAGCTATGATTAAGTTATGCTATGTGCAAAATTCTACCAGACGGCTTCCACTTTCATTTCTCTCCCCCAATCCACATTCACCCACTATGTTTCCTTCCCTCCCTTTTCCTACTCTCGAATTCCAGTCACCCATGACTATTAAATTTTTGTCTCCCTTCACTACCTGAATAATTTCTTTTATCTCATCATACATTTCATCAATTTCTTCATCCTCTGCAGAGCTAGTTGGCATATAAACGTGTACTACTGTAGCAGGCATGGGCTTCTTGGCCACAATAATGCGTTCACTATGCTGTTGGTAGTAGCTTACCCGCACTCCTATTTTTTTATTCATTATTAAAACTACTCCTGCATTACCTCTATTTGATTTTGTATTTATAACCCTGTATTCACCTGACCAAAATCTTGTTCCTCCTGCCACCGAACTTCACTAATTCCCACTGTATCTAGCTTCAACCTATCCATTTCCCTTTTTAAATTTTCTAACCTACCTGCCTGATTAAGGGATCTGACATTCCATGCTCCGATCCGTAGAACACCAGTTTTCTTCCTCCTGATAACGACGTCCTCTTGAGTAGTCCCCGCCCGGAGACCCAAATGGGGGACCATTTTACCTCTGGAATATTTTACCCAAGAGGACACCATCATCATTTAACCATACAGTAAAGCTGCATGCCCTCAGGAAAAATTACAGCTGTAGTTTCCCCTTGCTTTCAGCCGATCACAGTACCAGCACAGCAAGGCCGTTTTGGTTAGTGTTACAAGGCCAGATCAGTCAATCATCCAGACTGTTGCCCCTGCAACTACTGAAAAGGCTGCTGCCCCTCTTCAGGAACCACACGTTTGTCTGGCCTCTCAACAGATACCCCTCCATTGTGGTAGCACCTACGGTACGGCCATCTGTATCGCTGAGGCACGCAAGCCTCCCCACCAACGGCAAGGTCCATGGTTCATGGGGTGGATAAATGTGGTAGAGAACATAAATTGGAAAGAAATTCTCCAAAAAAAAAGAAGGTTACTATGGTATCAAAAAGGTCAAGTAGGGCCATGTTCCTGAAACCAGTCACAGAAAACAAATTGAGGAATACTCCACAGAAACTGAAGGTCAAGAAATCAGCTGGTGATGATGAAATATCAAATCACGTAATAAAGCTAATGTGAGCAAATGATCACACCATTATGGACACAGGGGATAACTCTTTCAGAGATGGAATTTTATCTAGAAAAACTGAAGATAAGCAAGGTGGTGCCAGTGTAGATTTTTGATGCAGTATGTGTTAGAAGTCTTTCTTCTTAAAATGATCCTAGTCGCAGTATGTGTTAGAAGTCTTTCTTCTTAAAATGATCCTAGTCGCTTTTTTGTATTTAAGTATACCCAAGATATCATCAAAGAAAGTTTGTGTGGACCAATGGAAAGCAATTTTGGGCAGCAAGAATGAGTAAATGAAACCTGCTGAAGAAGGTGCTATGTGGCTGGGTTCCCTGGTGAACCACTAACAGACTGATGACTGAAGCAGAAAAAATTCCTCCCAAGTTTAGGAACAGTTTTTTAATTGTTACACCACCATACTCAGTTGCTCATTGGAGGAAAGGCCCCTGGACCTGATAGAATGCCTATTAGATCTTATATGAAATATGTGAACTGAACTGAATTTTATTTGATTCTGTAGGATTACATGGTGTACAGTATACCCACATGTAATATGGGAGACATCAAAAGCAGGAAAAATTCAGTATCACATACCTCCTACCCACTTTTCTTACATCCTAACATCATTGATTATAAATAACAGTAGATACAAAGTCTTTCTTCTTAAAACAATTGTAGGGTCTTTTTTTGTGAACACTCTTTGTTTCTTGAATATGTAAGTTTCGCCACACTGTCACTCCACACTACAGGTCTGGTCCAAGGTGTCCATGGAATACTGAACACAGTAGCTATTAAGTCTGCATACTGCAACAGCTGGATCATTAAATCCATTTCAGCACATTATCCACTGTAGTAGGTAAGAATCTAGAGAATTCTGCTTCTTCCATTTTTGTGTCATCCAGCTCTAAATGCATATGAATAGACTTCCCTTTGTTTCCACACACTGCATAGAATTTTTCAGGTTTACAATCACTTCATTTTCCATGAACTATTGAGCTGCAACATTTTCAGAAATATATGCTCTTTTCTCTAGCTCTTCCACATTTAGGTCACTGCTGAGTATTGTCATGCCATCTGCATACATTTTCTTCTCTTTCTCTTCAACACCTATGTCATTTAAAACAGGTTAAATGGCAATGGCCCCATTACCAAACCCTATGGAACTTCACATTTGATGGCTTTAGTTTCTGTATTCATTTTTATGCTTGCCCACAAATGCTATAGATTCCAAATTTCTGTGTCAGTATTTCATGGGAAATGCTATCAAATGCTTTTTAGAGGTCCAGAAAAGTTGCCAACAGAACTATTTTCATCTAAGAACTGTACAATTTATTCTGTCAGACTGACATCTGCTGCTTCTGTAGATGTGCCCCTTCTGAATCCATGCTGTGATGGTACAAAAATGCTACAGTTTTGCAGATAAGCAGCTGAGCTGTTATACATAAACATTTCTGGGATTTTTGAGAAACCTGTTATCAATTAAACTGTGCTCTTAACTTTTGGGGTCATCCTTATCCTCTTTCTTCTAGACTGATTATCTTCAGTTTTCATGGAAAAATTCCACTACTGACGGAGCTGTTTGCTAAGTCTGGCAATGAAATGATTATTTGTTCACTTACTAGTTTTATTACATGATCTGATGTTTCATCATCACCAGATGGTTTCTTGGACTTTTAGTTTCTGTATAGTTTTCCTTAGTATATCTTTTGTTACTAGTTCCAAGAAGATGGTTCTATGCAATTTTTAATGCCTTAATAACATTCTTTTTTCTCTATAACATTTATATAATTATCATTCAGTGTGTTTGATTTTCCTCTAAATAAAACATTCAATTACAATTTTATGACTACATTCGCTGCTTCTCACCACCATTATCATCTTTCATTCTGATCCTGCTGAGAAAGGCTAATCAGTAAGTTTACACCATTTATGTCCAACCTGGGCACCCATAATATATTTTATTCAGAATGTAATATTGTACTGCCATTTTTTCCTGGTTTCAGTGAAGTATAAGGTTCACATTATCCCCCTTACTGGATTAAAGCAGTGCTCCGTAAGTGACATGCTGCAGCACACTGATGTGCTCCCACAGAGTTCTGCGCATGATGTGGATATTTACATATTATTATAAGAAATTAAGAATTTCAGTTTTAGACATGCTGTGAATTTTTATGTTTTTAAAGTAAATGAATGTAATTTGTTGTACTCTGCTTATCTTAAGTTCATTGTATTCTCATCTGTAACAGTGCAGTGGCTGCTATGCTAGGGTGAGAGTACTTTGTAACACTGCATGTTCGGTGTACATCTGCCTGTAAATGCTTTCCCCTAAAATTCCAGGGATTAGCAAAAATCTCATTCTCTTATTATTTTTATTGCCTCATTTTGACATCTGTTCCAGTTGCACCTGCTTCTTAAACTATGCTGGTCTTTTTGTTTGTTGTTATTTCATCCTCTTTCCATTGTTTGAATATTACTGTTCAATTTTACCAAAGCTATGCTCAGCAACAGTGTGAATATTGTGACTGCCACACCAGTATTTTCTGTTATAGTATTATTAAACTATTTTTTTCTGATATGGTTAAGTTCATTGTATAGACCGGTCCATGCTCATGTGAAAGTAATGAAACCATTGAACCTAAAAAAAAAAAAAAAAAAAAAAAAAACAGGAAGTAGTTCAAAGGCAATATAGTGATAATTACTTATCTTATCTCCTTCTTCTTCTTTTGTGGTGACAGTGACAAAACATACCCAGTCCCCAAGCATGTTGTATGTGGTGAAAAACTCAGTAATGCAGCTATGGTTCCCAGTAAATTTAAAAGACATTTGTTACCAAAACATACCCCTCTGTCAAGTAAAGATGTAACTATTTTTATCAGTTGTTAGAACAAAATAAAAAGCAAGTAAAGTTCATGACTCTGTCAGTACATGTTTTACAAAAAGTACATGAAGTTAGCTATAAGGCGGCTGAACTTACTACAAAGGCCAAAAAAACACATACAATTACAAAAATGTTGTTAGTGCCTGAGTGCAAAGAAGTGGTAAAAATAGCCTTTGTTTCAGAAGCTGATAATGAAATTTCAAAAGTTCCTGTCTCTGCTGACACTGTCACTGAGTTAATGAAATGTCCAGTGACATCAAAGACATTTTGAAGGAGCAAATAAAGAGCAGTTGTAAGTTCTCACTTCAGATAACTATCAGCCCCCAGTAGCTGAGTGGTCAGCGTGGCAGAATGTCAAGTTTCATGCCCCGGGTTCGATTCCCAGTTGGGTCAGAGTTTTTCTCCTCTCAGGGACTGGGTGTTGTGTTGTCCTAATCACCATCATTTCATCCCCATCCACGCGCAAGTCACCAAAGTGGCATCAAATCAAAAGACTTGCACTCGGTGAATGGTCTACCCAACGGGGGGCCCAGGCACATGTCATTTACATTTACTTCAGATAATTGAATCCACTGATATTGGCAGCTACACACAACTTCATTCCTACAAAAGGTATGTTGAGAGGGATTTAATTGCTAGTGGATTTTTTTTTCTTTTTTTTGGTGACTAATGAATATTTGAGTTGCAGTTAATTAATGTGGGAGAATTGTGATATTGTTTGTACAGACAGAATTGCTTTTAAGGCAGGATGAGTCAAAGAATTAGTGCATAAGGCACAGGAAGTAAATCCTAACTTACAAACTGACCATTGTCTCATCCACTGTGAAGCCATAGTTGCTAAGTCTTTGCCATTTCCTCTGAAAATTGTGACGGACGAAATGGTAAAATTCATGAACTTCATCAAATTGTGGATCTTATAGAAATGGATTTTCATGTTTTGTTTCAAGAAATGCGATCACAGCATGTCACTCTTCTGCTACATACAGAAGTACTACAGTTATCTTGAGGTAACATGTTAAGGCAAATTTTTGAACTCAGAAATGAGGTACCTGCAATTTTTACTATTGAGGGGCATGATTTATGTGGATTTATTTGCAGGTGATGAATGGATGTCTAAGTTGGCATATCTTTTCAATATTTTTGTGCAGTTACATAAACTACACATAAAAATGAAAGATACAAATTAAAATATTCTGACTAGTGTGATAACATTCAAGAAATAATTCAAAAGTCAAATTTGTGGATACAGACAACTGAAAGTGGACCATGCAATATGCTCCAAACTGTATGGGCCCTTACTGATGATAATCAGGTGCTGATGGACTTAATTACAGAACTTTTAACAATCTTGCACAAGGATTTCAAAAAATATTTCAGAGAAAGAATTGAAGATTCTGTCTGGATTCATGATCCACTCATGAACATTCAGAATAATTTAATTTTAGGCTTGCAAGGGGGACTGGCAGATTTTAAAGCAGACAGAAAATTGAAATCTAAATTTTTCAAATTGCCTTAGGTTAAATTGTGTCTGTCAATAATTGGCGAATTCAATAATTAGTGAATTCCAGGCCGTCTCAGAGATGACAGTTAATGTGTTGTTGGAGACTAGTGTTTAATGTCTCATTGACAACAAGGTCATTAGAGACAGAGCACAAGCTCAGATAAGGGAAGAATGGGGATGGAAATCGGCCATGCCCTTGCAAAGGAACCATCCCGGCATTTGCCTGAAGTGATCTAGGGAAATCACAGAAAACCTAAATCAGGATGGCCAGACGCAGGATTGAACAGACGTCCTCCCGAATGCAAGTCCAGTGGACTAACCACTGCCCCACCTCGTTCGGTTTTAATATGTTGTTAGTGAATGTGAATGTGAACTGGGCTTCTCAACTGAAATTGAAACAAAGAGAGAGAGACTCAGATCCATCAGTGAAGGAATGAAGTTTGCTTTATGAATGATTCTGCCATGAATCAGCCATCTGTGTGCAGCCGAACAGGCTCAAATACATACTGAATGTAGGAGTAGAGTTATTTACTTTAAAATTAATATTACAAATGTCTATTACCTATTGTGAATTAAAGTTAATAAGTTGTTAATAAATTCACAAGACCATTCCTGTTTTATAATAATAATTGCTTACATAATTATGTAACAATTCATAATTATACACTCCTGGAAATGGAAAAAAGAACACATTGACACCGGTGTGTCAGACCCACCATACTTGCTCCGGACACTGCGAGAGGGCTGTACAAGCAATGATCACACGCACGGCACAGCGGACACACCAGGAACCGCGGTGTTGGCCGTCGAATGGCGCTAGCTGCGCAGCATTTGTGCACCGCCGCCGTCAGTGTCAGCCAGTTTGCCGTGGCATACGGAGCTCCATCGCAGTCTTTAACACTGGTAGCATGCCGCGACAGCGTGGACGTGAACCGTATGTGCAGTTGACGGACTTTGAGCGAGGGCGTATAGTGGGCATGCGGGAGGCCGGGTGGACGTACCGCCGAATTGCTCAACACTTGGGGCGTGAGGTCTCCACAGTACATCGATGTTGCCGCCAGTGGTCGGCGGAAGGTGCACGTGCCCGTCGACCTGGGACCGGACCGCAGCGACGCACGGATGCACGCCAAGACCGTAGGATCCTACGCAGTGCCGTAGGGGACCGCACCGCCACTTCCCAGCAAATTAGGGACACTGTTGCTCCTGGGGTATCGGCGAGGACCATTCGCAACCGTCTCCATGAAGCTGGGCTACGGTCGCGCACACCATTAGGCCGTCTTCCGCTCACGCCCCAACATCGTGCGCCTCCAGTGGTGTCGCGACAGGCATGAATGGAGGGACGAATGGAGACGTGTCGTCTTCAGCGATGAGAGTCGCTTCTGCCTTGGTGCCAATGATGGTCGTATGCGTGTTTGGCGCCGTGCAGGTGAGCACCACAATCAGGACTGCATACGACCGAGGCACACAGGGCCAACACCCGGCATCATGGTGTGGGGAGCGATCTCCTACACTGGCCGTACACCACTGGCGATCGTCGAGTGGACACTGAATAGTGCACGGTACATCCAAACCGTCATCGAACCCATCGTTCTACCATTCCTAGACCGGCAAGGGAACTTGCTGTTCCAACAGGACAATGCACGTCTGCATGTATCCCGTGCCACCCAACGTGCTCTAGAAGGTGTAAGTCAACTACCCTGGCCAGCAAGATCTCCGGATCTGTCCCCCATTGAGCATGTTTGGGACTGGATGAAGCGTCGTCTCACGCGGTCTGCACGTCCAGCGCGAACGCTGGTCCAACTGAGGCGCCAGGTGGAAATGGCATGTCAAGCCGTTCCACAGGACTACATCCAGCATCTCTACGATCGTCTCCATGGGAGAATAGCAGCCTGCATTGCTGCGAAAGGTGGATATACACTGTACTAGTGCCGACATTGTGCATGCTCTGTTGCCTGTGTCTATGTGCCTGTGGTTCTGTCAGTGTGATCATGTGCTGTATCTGACCCCAGGAATGTGTCAATAAAGTTTCCCCTTCCTGGGACAATGAATTCACGGTGTTCTTATTTCAATTTCCAGGAGTGTATTAAGATTCACATGGTTTTGAGGGAGTAGACATTTTGGTGTACCAGGTTGAGTCTAAGCTCATCTGGATGTACTGTGAGTGACAAAAAGTTGTGTAACACTGGGTTAAATAGTACTTCTTGACCTAACCCTTGGGTACGGACAGAGCCTGAAAAAACACACAAGGCCAAGTGCCTTGGAAGATGCAACAGCATTAAATATCCTAGATGACACTAACAGCACAAGAGGTGCCATAGCTGCTATGCCAGAGTCCAGCCTAGGACAGAAATCATGTGAGACTTATAAAAAGTTAAAATACAAACTTCAAAGAAGCACACCATTCTGTACCCCGTAATACCACACAAATTATAGGATTTATTGGCTGCAGATTTCTATGTTCCACTGCATCAATGGTGGTGGGTGGGAGAACAGTGTACATCTTTACCATTTTGGAATACTGGTCTAAATCAGTCAAATTATACCCATTGAAGAGAGCTATGACCAGTAGTGTTATTTTTAAGCTGAGGGATAATTATTTCAAACATATGAAAACACCTAAGAACTAATTTCCTGATAATGGAACCCAATTTACAGCTAAACAGGTTAAAGAGATTCCAGCTTGGGAGAAAGCAAATCACATCTTGATTTCTAAATACCGTCCACAAACCAACCCAGGTGGAAAGACTATGCGTGAATTGAACAGGCAATGCCAGACATATTGTCAGTGGTAGAGTAAGCCCATCATAGGCCCAGGGCAGCAAAACTACATGAGGCCCCAAGTCTGGTTAGATATTAATGTATTTTTACATGAAACAGTTTGTAAAAAGTGAGTAATTTAAATGTAAAGGCAGACAAAAAAATCAAGTATATTTAATTTGTATCTTCTGCACACTCTTAATTTTATTATGAATTAGCATTTAATACAGCAGCCACCATATAGAGCGCAAAGAAATAATAAAGAATAGAATAAGAAAATTATCTTTTATCTTACACGTCCAGAAACAAAGGTTATGCAATTATAACAATATCAGTTAGTTTCACAACCTTAGTACAAGATAGTACTTATTAATGATACTAAAATTCTCAATGACATCACTGACATCTGTTTCATTTGAAACTTTTCTTTCAGTTGATAAAATGGGCAGATTGGTTAGTAGTTCGTGATTCATCACAAAGTGAAGAAAATTATTTATTTGTCTGAATTAAAGAAAAAAAAAAAAAAAAAAAAAAAAACTTCTCTCACATGATGTGACTGAGACACAAATGGTCTAGAAGCATTGGATTATGAGTGATGCACAGGGTAATGATTCGCTGAAGTCAATTTAGTTATAAATTGAAGGATTTCCTGGTCTATCCATCTACCAGTGACATCCACACTTGTATTTGCTGCACATAAATGCCTATATCTTTTATTTCTTGCAGTACCTGTTCCTTACCAAATCCATTATAAATTTCTACCAGATTCTCCAGCACTACAGCCAGAGCAGTGTCGGAAAATTCAAGCATAAATTTTGTTTGAACAATCGGGAAAACTTTGGTGATTCCCTTAATGGCCTTGTATCGTTGCAAAAATTCTTGTATAAATCAGTCTATCCATCAAACACCTATTGACAAACTTTTTCTTAAATAGATAATCCAGTGACATATGCTAGTTCACCTGGCATTGTTTTATTTACCCTCCTTCTTCCTTGTTAATATCCATATCATCACATTTGTAGTGCCAAAAGCAATAGCATTGCCTATAATTGTAGTTCATTTTGTCACTAAAAACTCATTCAGTGATTTTAATTTGGCAAGTCCTTTATCCACAATTCATTTTTGAAGACTAGATATTCTTGGACTAAATTTACCTCCTCATGAGCCAAAAGGTGATGTACCTAAAAAAGGTGAAATCACAAATAGCTGGAAGAAGCAGATTGCTGCAAATATAGTATCAAGGTTCGCCTTGTGTGTACCTTCAACAGTGCTCATAATTGTTTCCGTATTTTCTTTTATGAATTTAACTGGATCATCATGAGCACCCCAGTGAGTATCAAACATTTAACAATATTTTGAAGAGGATTGTTTCTACTCACCATATAGCAGAGATGCTGAGTCGCAAATCGGAACCATCATTTAAACTTTCTTTTGTTTTTCTCGAAGTACTTCCCATTTATATGTAGAAAGCGTGAATAATGACTATAACTCCTCTACAGGTCCAAAACAGGCGATGTTAGAGGGAATAGATCAAAATGCATGAACTTCACAAACATTTAAGGAATGATTAGCACATGGACTGAACAGAGCTTTTGGATTGATTACTTGAATTTTTGTTGTATTCTTCCATATACACCTGACATGTGGTAGTGTCATAAACTTGAACACTACATGACACAATATGTAGCCCATCTTTTTCCAGTTTCTGTTCAATGTCCTTTGACATATCCTCTGCAGTCTTTCCCAACATTAAAAAACCTAAAGATACTCCAGCTTCCACAATGTTGTCTTCTGTAGGGACATATCTAATTATTTGACTCATTTGGTTAATTCTGCTTTCATCAGGAATGCTGTCAAAAATTATTCCTTAAATTTAGCCATTTTCTTATGAAACAGCTTCACAGTGACTATGGAATGTGAGATTTTGCTAGGCTAAAAATGGTGTAATATCTAAAATGTAATGTAAAATGTTTCTCCATTTCTCAGTCCCATCATTAACAATCAGTTGACTATTGTAATGAATCACTGAAAGATGTCTACAAATGGTCTACAGAGAATAAAGTGACCTTAAATATTAAGAAAACAAATAGCATACGCTTTAGAATAAACAGAAAAAACAGTCCCCTAAAGTTAAAGCTACATAACACCTCTGTAGACGAAGTGCCCACCACAAAATTCCTAGGGTTGCATATTGACAGCCAGCTTAGGTGGAGTGAACATGTTAAAAAACTCACAAAAAAGATATCTACAACGTGTTACGCACTTAGAGTTCTCTCCTCAGTATGCAGCGATGAATGTCTAAGAACTGTATATTTTAGCTATGTACATTCAGTCATAAGCTATGGGATAATTTTCTGGGGAAATAATGTACTCAACTTACAAACAGTTTTTAAAGTGCAGAAGAGAGCAGTGAGAATTATAACTAAAAGCAGTAAGTGGGCTCACTGCAGAGAACTATTCAAAATACTTGGTATTCTAACTGTTCCCTGTTTATTTATGTTCCACACTATAGTATATATAAAGAAAAATATAGTGAATTATAGTACAAACAGCATTTTACACAGCTATAGCACAAGAACAAGCCACTGCCTTCATCTAGATAGGAGAAACAAGCATAAGACCCAAAAAAGTTTCTTGTATCAGGGTGTAAAATTGTATAACAAGCTGCCACAGGAAATCAAAGAAATTAACAGCATGTACTGTTTCAGAAAAACTCTTAAACTGTATTTTCAGGAACACTGTTTTTACACAGTAAGTGAATATTTAAATGTTTGAATGTAATTTAAGTGACATAATGACATTGTATTGTATATTCTGTAAATGTATAACAAGCTGCACAGGACATCAAAGAAATTAACAACATGTACTGTTACAGAAAACCCTTAAACTATATTTTCAGGAACACTGTTTCTAAACAATAAGTGAATATTTAATTGTTTGAATGTAATTTAAGTGATAAATGTCATTGTATTTGTATACTCTGTAAATGCATATAAAAGTGTCAATGTATCTGCAAAAATCACTGTATCCAAACTGACAACATCCATACATTGCAAAATGTCTACGGATGGCTAATCAAATAAATAAATAAATATTTTTGTCAATGGTTATATGAAGTTTCAGGCTCATAGCAGTGTTTTTCATTTTGCTAAATTTGATATATGTTCAGGCAATGATTCATGGTTTGATATCTATGGATTCAATTTTCACCACTGGCAGAAGCCAGAAATAAATTTATTTTTGTTAGTGTCACCCTTAGAGGCAAATAACCAGCAGCAAAATGGTACAGTTTCTTTGTTGATGTTGAGTACAGTGACAATTATCTTAAACATTCAGTCTCATTCAAATATGAGTAAAACCACAACAAAATTAAACAATGGTGTGTTCCTTTACAATGTTCACTTGGTCTTTCTGAAAGTTCAAAAGGTCCCTTCTTGTTTTTATATACTTCACTACCATTTTCAGTAATCTTGATTCTGATATGTTCTGTAACAGTTACTGGCCAATTTGCAGTATTATTGGATGACGAGAAATTGAAGTTCAATGCATCAGAAATATGTTCATTCTCAGTAACTTTCTCATCATTACCATCTTAAGCAATTCCCCCCCCCCCCCCCCCCCCCCCCCGGTGTCACTTATGTCAAAATCTTCATTAAAGTTACATGTACAAGGTTTTTCATTTGTGCTTGTCATCTCAACATCAATAATTATCTGTATAATAGAGGGAAACATTCCACACGGGAAAAATATATTTAAAAACAAAGATGATGTGACTTACCATACGAAAGCGCTGGCAGGTTGATAGAAACACAAACAGACACATACATACACACAAAATTCAAGCTTTCGCAACAAACTGTTGCCTCATCAGGAAAGAGGGAAGGAGAGGGAAAGACGAAAGGAAGTGGGTTTTAAGGGAGAGGGCAAGGAGTCATTCCAATCCCGGGAGCGGAAAGACTTACCTTAGGGGGAAAAAAGGGCGGGTATACACGCGCACACACGCGCACACACACACACACACACACACACACACAGCACACACACACACACACACACACACACATATCCATCCATGTATGAGTATACACTCGCACACACACACACACACACACACACACACACACACACACACACATATCCATCCATGGATGGATATGTGTGTGTGCGAGTGTATACTCGTCCTTTTTTCCCCCTAAGGTAAGTCTTTCCGCTCCCGGGATTGGAATGACTCCTTACCCTCTCCCTTAAAACCCACTTCGTCTCGTCTTTCCCTCTCCTTCCCTCTTTCCTGATGAGGCAACAGTTTGTTGCGAAAGCTTGAACTTTGTGTGTATGTATGTGTCTGTCTGTGTTTCTATCGACCTGCCAGCGCTTTCGTATGGTAAGTCACATCATCTTTGTTTTTCAATAATTATCTGTATAGATGTGAGCCTCAACAGTTGATTACACTTTCCTTCACCGTATTTATTTTCTCCAAGAACTGAAAAGTATTCGGATAAAGATCCAGCAAGCAATTTTGCATCTTTAGTCTTTGCTTTTCTTTTCTGAGAGCCAGATGGGTGTAGCTCATGTTAGTGAGTAGATAGGTACCATCATGATCATAAATTCATGGTCATTTTCAACTCAGTGTTGTATATAGTGTTCATATTGCAGCTGACAATAAAGCCAATTTTTCAGTGGATAAAAAAAAAAATATTTTCATTTTATTATTTGATAAACCATTACTTGTCCATTAAACATCAAGATTCCATTATTTGTGGCATCTTTCAATATTACAACAAAGTGTTATTTGCTATAAAACAGTGTAAAGAAAGAATATAACGCGTGCAAAAGATTTAAGTGTATATGTGTTTTGGATCATGATAGTATGCACTAGAAAATTTTGAGATAATAATAATTTAATTAGAAATGTAGGTACTTGTTTTTTGGTCTCTTCTTTGAAACACAATAATACAATCACTCTTTAAATTCACTTAACATGCCACAACAAAAATCAAAGAAGAAATTACTTTAATTTTTTAGTATTTCTAATTGAGTTTTATGAAGAATGAATTGAAATGATTGCAAGCTCAAGATAATTTAGATTTTAGAGTGCATACACAAGCAGAATGAGTGTTCCCTGTTACAGTGAGTATTCCCCAAGAGTTTGAAATGGAAGACAAAGGGAAGCACACCGTGGCTACCATCTTCAGTGGTCTCCTAACAAGTTATACATTATAACATAATTTCATAACAATAAGGTTCAGACAGATTGCGCTCTTTGCTAGTCTATAACAGGCACGTTGTTCCTCTTATGAAAGAAATTATCAGATAATTTCTCTGGTGTTCAGATCTATTATGTATTTTATGTTCACACAGAAGCCATCACAGAGCAAGCAGGGTGCACTGCTTCAGTGTGCTACTATAACTAAATAAAGATTTATGTGATGTTGGGTGTGTTCAGCAGAAAAAAGTTACAAAACATTTTTCTATGGTTAGTTCTGATGTGTAAAGTCTATATGGCTCTAGAATTGTATTGATGTCTACATTGCTTAAATCAGATTACTAGTTCATCTAACTGGATTTTCATATTCATAAAATAAACTATAAAATTAATATAATATTTTAGGATAATGTACTTGAATGAAGTACCAATAATATAATATAATAATATAATATAATATAATATAATATAATATTTTAGTGTATATAAAAACAAAGTGCTGTAACTTACCAAACAAAAGCATTGGTATGTTGATAGAGACAATAAAAAACACACAAACAAATTTCAAGCTTTCGCAACAAAAGGTTGCTTCATTAGGAAAGAGGGAAGGAGAGGGAAAGACGAAAGAATGTGGGTTTTAAGGGAGAGGGTAAGGAGTCAATCCAATCCCGGGAGTGGAGAGACTTACCTTTGGGGGAAAAAAGGACAGGTATACACTCGCGCGCATGTGCCCCCCCCCCCCCCCCCCCTCACACACACACAGAGACAGACATATGGCATTTACATATGTCTGCCTGTGTCTGTATACGTGCGGAGTTACCCACGTGCACGAGTTGCTTCCTGTTGACCTGCCAGCAAGAGAGACCTTTGCTTGCTTTAGAATTTCTTGCTCGCATGGAAGTGGACAATTCTTGGCTGTGGAAGATTTTGTGGACAAACTAAGCCCACTTCCATCTGACAGAATATGTCAGTACACAGAATTGTCGAATATGGACAATGGAAAATCAACACGCAAATCAGTCAATACCACTTCATCCTGAACATGTCATTGTATGGTGTGGGTTTACAGCATCATTTATCACAGGGCCATATTTCTTCAGAGACGGGTGCTTCCAGTCCTGTTATCTGTACCGTCACTGGTAAGCGCTATGAGTGCCTTTTATACAACCATGTCATTCCAGCTCTCCAAAAGTGTGGATGGGATCATTTTTATGCAAGATGGCGCACCTCCACACATTGCAAATCCAGTACCACTTCATCCTGAATGTGTTATTGTATGGTGTTGGTTTACAGTATCATTTATCATAGGGCCATATTTCTTCAAAGAGACGGGTGCTTCCACTCCTTTTATCTATACCATCACTGGTAAGCGCTATGAGTGTCTTTCACACAGCTACATCATTCCAGCTCTCCAACAGTGTGGATGGGATCAATTTTATGCAAGATGGCACAGCTCCACTCATTGTAAACCCAGTTAAGCAGCTGCTTAAGAGCCATTTTGGATATGCTAGAATTGTCAGCCACCACTTCCCTACAGCCTGGCCGTCCCGGTCACCTGATCTTAATCCGCGTGACTTCTGGCTGTGGGGCTATCTGAAAGATATTGTGTTCAGGGTTTTGATTGCAAACTTAGCTGCATTGAAGGCACATATTGTGCAACACATTCTGAATGTGACCCCAGAAACACATTGATCAGTTGTGGAACATGCTGTTTCTCGATTGCAATATGTTGCAGAAAATGGTGGACAGCATATTGAACATGTTTTGCGCCAGTCACACAGAAATTAATAATCTGAATGGATTTTGATTTATGCTTTTTATGCAGTTTTTGGCCTCAGGACAATTAAAAACTGATTTTTGTCATCCGATGTGATGTGACCTTGCTGTGGCGGATAGGCTTACGTAACCAACTGCATCACGCCTCTACACCCATGCATACTGAATACTACAGTTTGTTTAACATCAGATGTACACCTTTAGCATTGTTGTATGATTCATTTGTAGTTGACCACTATTAAATTATGATGCTTACAGCACCATCTATTGCTACATTTTGTAACTATTTATTTTTCTTCTGCCATATGTTTTCCCCCTTCTCTGATAATATTCCATTGCAATTCGACGTCATTTTGAACAGTGGTGTTAGTTCTACAGCAGTATGAAAGTTTAACTTTAATTATATAGTCCTGGAAGAATTACTTAAATGCATCTATTAGTGGACTACAAATGACCCACCAGAAGCATCATATTTTGTTTGATATCTATTCTGATATCATCCTGTTGAGTACTTTATGTAACACATGCTGACTGACAAGTTCAAACTCCATAGTCTTTACCAATAACTTCAAAGGTAACGATATCTGAATTTTAAATTGTAACTCTATCAACACCCAAATAGGGCACAACCTACACAACTATTTTGAAAAAGGAGTCCACGTGATGTAAAGATACAAAGTTGGGATTTTAGATACTAATTATGGATATGTAACACAGGGAAAGAGAAAAAGTTTTTATTGAGTACATAAAGCACAATATTCAGATATGATTATAATACATTAGTTATATAAGTGTGTAGTTTAAGAATCATTTACTGAATTATAGGGGCACTGGATGTAAAAGTACAAGAGCATTTTATGAAACAAACGAGAGTTTGTGTGACATTAGTCAATGGACTTTTTGATTGAGCAAACATGATCAGTTCAGATTACAATTCACCAAAAATGAAGGTGTTTATTAGTTGACATGGTAGTATGATTCTGTATTTGGTTGGGTGTGTTTTTTATGTTTGAGGCACTCCTGGAACATTGTTTCACAATGCAAAGTATCTATTTGATGTGCTTGCATCATCACCAGTGTTTCCTCAGAGTCTGCAATGCAATGCAATAACGAGCAACACATCCTTGATGTACATCCCAATTAATGAGCCAGTCTGAATAGAGTGTCTGTACAAAGTCCAATGAAATACTGTAAATGAGTTGTTCTGTAGGTAATAAATCCAGTCACCAACCACCAAGCCAGCCTTCCAACCACTTCTGTTCAAATTAAATGAAGTTTTATGTCCAATATATATCGAGGTAATATACAGATTGGTTACAGCTCTGCTGGAGGAAAAACAAGATTAGAAATTGCTGTGGCATTTTGAATTTTTATAGGGAAGCAGCAGAGTAGTGTTAATGTGCTGCTGACTATAGAAAAACACCAAGAAAGGCAAATCAGTAGTACTACACCAGGTTTTAAATGTGTGCATGAATCCAGTACTTAATCTAAGGTAACTGTCTGTATGAATCACAATATTCTCCTAGATAAACTAAAGTATTATGGGACTGATTGTATAGCCAACCAGTGGGATAATGTCATATACAACCAAAAGAATGCAGAAAACTGTACTTAGTAATTCAACCAATGTAGTTCAGGAGCATTATTCTGATGGGGAAAAAGTTGTGTATGGGGTCCACCAATTCTCAATTTTAGTCCACTGTTTCTTCTCATGTTGTTGTTGTTGTGGTCTTCAGTCCTGAGACTGGTTTGATGCAGCTCTCCATGCTACTCTATCCTGTGCAAGCTTCTTCATCTCCCAGTACCTACTGCAACCTACATCCTTCTGAATCTGCTTAGTGTGTTCATCTCTTGGTCTCCCCCTACGATTTTTACCCTCCACGCTGCCCTCCAATACTAAATTGGTGATCCCTTGACGCCTCAGAACATGTCCTACCAACCGATCCCTTCTTCTGGTCAAGTTGTGCCACAAACTTCTCTTCTCCCCAATCCTATTCAATACTTCCTCATTAGTTATGTGATCTACCCATCTAATCTTCAGCATTCTTCTGTAGCACCACATTTCAAAAGCTTCTATTCTCTTCTTGTCCAAACTATTTACCGTCCATGTTTCACTTCCATACATGGCTACACTCCATACAAATACTTTCAGAAATAACTTCCTGACACTTAAATCTATACTCGATGTTAACAAATTTCTCTTCTTCAGAAATGCTTTCCTTGCCATTGCCAGTCTACATTTTATATCCTCTCTACTTCGACCATCATCAGCAAATAGCAAAACTCCTTTACTACATTAAGTGTCTCATTTCCTAATCTAATACCCTCAGCATCACCCGACTTAACTCGACTACATTCCATTATCCTCGTTTTGCTTTTGTTGATGTTCATCTTATATCCACCCTTCAAGACACCATCCATTCCGTTCAACTGCTCTTCCAAGTCCTTTGCTGTCTCTGACAGAATTACAATGTCATCGGCGAACCTCAAAGTTTTTATTTCTTCTCCATCGATTTTAATACCTACTCCGAATTTTTCTTTTGTTTCCTTTACTGCTTGCTCAATATAGAGATTGAATAACATCGGGGAGAGGCTACAACCCTGTCTTACTCCCTTCCCAACCACTGCTTCCCTTTCATGTCCCTCAACTCTTATAACTGCCATCTGGTTTCTGTACAAGTTGTAAATAGCCTTTCGCTCCCTGTATTTTACCCCTGCCACCTTTAGAATTTGAAAGAGAGTATTCCAGTCAACATTGTCAAAAGCTTTCTCTAAGTCTACAAATGCTAGAAACGTAGGTTTGCCTTTCCTTAATCTTTCTTCTAAGATAAGTCGAAAGGTCAGTATTGCCTCATGTGTTCCAGTATTTCTACGGAATCCAAACTGATCTTCCCCGAGGTCGGCTTCTACTAGTTTTTCCATTCGTCTGTAAAGAATTCGTGTTAGTACTTTGCAGCTGTGGCTTATTAAACTGATTGTTCGGTAATTTTCACATCTGTCAACACCTGCTTTCTTTGGGATTGGAATTATTATATTCTTCTTGTAGTCTGAGGGTATTTCGCCTGTTTCATACATCTTGCTCACCAGATGGTAGAGTTTTGTCAGGACTGGCTCTCCCAAGGCCGTCAGTAGTTCCAATGGAATGTTGTCTACTCCGGGGGCCTTGTTTCGACTCAGGTCCTTCAGTGCTCTGTCAAACTCTTCACGCAGTATCGTATCTCCCATTTCATCTTCATCTACATCCTCTTCCATTTCCATAATATTGTCCTCAAGTGCATCGCCCTTGTATAGACCCTCTATATACTCCTTCCACATATCTGCTTTCCCTTCTTTGCTTAGAACTGGGTTTCCATCTGAGCTCTTGATGTTCATACATGTGGTTCTCTTATCTCCAATGTTCTCTTTAATTTTCCTGTAGGCAGTATCTATCTTACCCCTAGTGAGATAAGCCTCTACATCCTTACATTTGTCCTCTAGCCATCCCTGCTTAGCTATTTTGCACTTCCTGTCGATCTCATTTTTGAGACGTTTGTATTCCTTTTTGCCTGCTTCATTTACTGCATTTTTATATTTTCTCCTTTCATCAATTAAATTCAATATTTCTTCTGTTACCCAAGGATTTCTACTAACCCTCTTCTTTTTACCTACTTGATCGTCTGCTGCCTTCACTACTTCATCCCTCAGAGCTACCCATTCTTCTTCTACTGTATTTCTTTCCCCCATTCCTTTCAATTGTTCCCTTATGCTCTTCCTGAAACTCTGTACAACCTCTGGTTCTTTCAGTTTATCCAGGTCCCATCTCCTTAAATTCCCACCTTTTTGCAGTTTCTTCAGTTTCAATCTACGGCTCATAACTAATAGATTGTGGTCAGAGTCCACATCTGCCCCTGGAAATGTCTTACAATTTAAAACCTGGTTCCTAAATCTCTGTCTTACCATTATATAATCTATCTGATACCTTTTAGTATCTCCAGGGTTCTTCCATGTATACAACCTTCTATCATGATTCTTAAACCAAGTGTTAGCTATGATTAAGTTGTGCTCTGTGCAAAATTCTATCAGGCGGCTTCCTCTTTCATTTCTTAGCCCCAATCCATATTCACCTACTACGTTTTCTTCTCTCCCTTTTCCTACGCTCGAATTCCAGTCACCCATGACTATTAAATTTTCATCTCCCTTCACTATTTGAATAATTTCTTTTATTTCATCATACATTTCTTCAATTTCTTCGTGATCTGCAGAGCTAGTTGGCATATAAACTTGTACTACTGTAGTAGGTGTGGGCTTCGTATCTATCTTTGCCACAATAATGCGTTCACTATGCTGTTTGTAGTAGCTTACCCGCATTCCTATTTTCCTATTCATTATTAAACCTACTCCTGCATTACCCCTATTTGACTTTGTGTTTATAACCCTGTAGTCACCTGACCAGAAGTCTTGTTCCTCCTGCCACCGAACTTCACTAATTCCCACTATATCTAACTTCAACCTATCCATTTCCCTTTTTAAATTTTCTAACCTACCTGCCCGATTAAGGGATCTGACATTCCATGCTCCGATCCGTAGAACGCCAGTTTTCTTTCTCCTGATAACGACATCCTCTTGAGTAGTCCCCGCCCGGAGATCCGAATGGGGGACTATTTTACCTCCGGAATATTTTACCCAAGAGGACGCCATCATCATTTAATCATACAGTAAAGCTGCATGTCCTCGGGAAAAATTACGGCCGTAGTTTCCCCTTGCTTTCAGCCGTTCGCAGTACCATCACAGCAAGGCCGTTTTGGTTATTGTTACAAGGCCAGATCAGTCAATCATCCAGACTGTTGCCCTTGCAACTACTGAAAAGGCTGCTGCCCCTCTTCAGGAACCACACGTTTGTCTGGCCTCTCAACAGATACCCCTCCGTTGTGGTTGTACCTACGGTACGGCTATCTGTATCGCTGAGGCACGCAAGCCTCCCCATCAACGGCAAGGTCCATGGTTCATGGAGAGGGTTTCTTCTCATACAAGTAAATAATCTTTTGTCTAATTTACAACAAGCAGAATTATTTCTTCTTGCAGATAATACCAGTATTGAAATCAAACCACGCATAAATACAGAAACAGAAAAATAGTGAACACTGTACTCAAGAGCGTCATTAACTGGTTTTCTGCAAATGATCTCACACTCAATTTTAAAGAGAGAGATATTCAATTCTGCACATCTAGGCATACTACTCTAATGATAAGCACAACAAATGTTGAGGAAATAATAAATTGGGTGGAAATTTCAAAATTTTTCGGTGTCCGAACTGATTAGAATTTGAGCTGAAAAAAGCACATTTTGGAACTGCTAAAACAGTTCAGCCACATTTGCACTGAGAATCATCATGAATCTTGGGGAGACAAAAATCAGTAAGTTGGCATATATAGCATATTTTCTTTCCATAATGTCATATGAAATAGTGGTCTTGGGTAACTTATATTTAAGAACAAAAACATACTGTAAGAACATTATGTGCTCAGCCACAATCATCTTTTAGATATCTGTTTAAGGATGGTGCTGGGTGCCCCATGGTAGGAAGTTTGTTTTTGTTGTGGTCTTCAGTCCTGAGACTGGTTTGATGCAGCTCTCCATGCTACTCTATCCTGTGCAAGCTTCTTCATCTCCCAGTAACTACTGCAAACAACAACAACAACAAACATAAAATTCACGATGGAACTGGAGAAGGAGGGACAATTTCCATTCCTGGATATACTAGTCAAGAGAAAGGCATATGGCACATTTGGGCTCAGTGTGTACCACATACCAACTCACACTGACCTATACCTGCAAGCCAATAGCTGCCACTGCCAGCACAGCAGAATGGAGTGCGCAAAACTCTAGTCCGAAGGACATATGATCTGTCAATCCTGACAGTTTTTGCGACAGAAATAGAACACTTATAATTGGTGTTCAGCAAAAATGGGATTTCCTCTAGAGAGATCCAGAAGGCACTTTGACCTGTCAGTCAGCCACAGGATCCAGAAGTTGAACCAGAAAAGACAAAGAAGACGGCATACCTGCCATACGCTGGACTGATCTCTGTCAAGATCAGCAGAATTCTCATGAAGGATTACATCAAGTTGGTATTTTGCCCACCCACTAAATTTGGGACAATGCTGGGGAATGTAAAGGATGACCTGGGGCTACGCAAGCTCGGTATTTACAACATCCCATGCCAATGTGGAATGTCATACATCAGCCAGACCACCAGGACTGTGGACATCAGGTGTAAAGAACACGAGAGGCACACCAGACTCAGACAGGCAACAAAATCAGCCATAGCAGAACACTGTCTACAACTTGGTCACTCAATAAATTACAAAGACACCCACCACTATCACACAGAACCCAAGATACTGGGGCAGTGTTATGAAAGAATCCATTGAGATAACGGTCATTGAGAATCTCATCAACTGTAACTGGATACCAGCTCAGCATTGCTTGGGACCTCACTCTTGGGCTTCTGAAAACTCAACATAGGACACTTCAAGATTTTGCAAGAAACAGAAGTGCAGACCAAGAAACCAGCCATGAGCAAGAGCACCAGACATTACAAATTTGGTTTGACACACCTCAGATGATGACCACAACCACAGAAGACGGACAAGCTGGGCGTAGCTGTCATTTGGAACACCAGTGCGAGAGAGGACCATTGGAGCCACTCCTGATGGGCGTGGACCACGGACGGAACATCCCATGTGATGCAAACTGGTTACAGAATGCCCAGCAAGAAACAGAAGTAGAGACCAAGGAAACAGCCATGTGACAGAGCAACAGAAAATTACATACCGGCTTTGACACACCTCAGATAACGACCATGATCCTTGGGATACTGAACACTATCCACCTATGAATCATTCTCAGGTGACTCCTGAAAGAAGACAGCGAGTTAAGCCGTCAAAATACCAGGTGTGAAGGACACGAACATCAAGCAGAGATTCCAATTATTCAACATGTCACCAGATCACTGGGAAAGCCTGAAGAAATACATCTGTTTAAGGAGTTAGGCACTCTGACAACTGCTTCACAGTATATTCATTCCCTTTGCAAATAATCTAGCTTACTTCAGTGTAAAAGGAATAATGACAAACAGAATTACAATACCAGAAGGAAAAATGACATTCAACACACCACATTAAGATTGCCTTAAGCACATAAAGGGGTGTACAATGCTGCAACCAATATTTTTCATAACTTACCTGGTGATGTAAAATTTCCAACGGACAGCAAAGTAAAATTTGGATAAAAAAAGAGCTTAAAGTTTCTCCTTGACAACCCCTTCTGTTCCATAGAATAATTTCAATTGCTGTTCCTATGAGAGAATTGAAGTTCCCATGCCTCATGCAACCCCAGACGATTTCTATTACTGTAATGTGTAAAAGGTGGTAGGTAAGAACTCCTACCTCACATTTGTATAATTAAAGAAACACTTATAAATGTTCAGAATGTCACCACATTTACAGATTAAATTGTGCTCTTGCAGTTTGACATACCTTTGTGTGTTCTTTGCACGCCACAATCACTGGCAGTAGTAATGTGATATGTAATAACAATATTAAGAAAAATTTTAAGATATGAAATTAGTTTTCTTGCACACATTTACATTCTTAAATGCATAAGATGCCTAGTCACTACAAAAATTAATAATCTAGTCAACAAAATCTGCTTGGGAGTGATATCAAGTCAATTGTGAGCGAGTAATTTATGCAACATCACATAAGAAAATTACAATTAAACTGAAAAGTAAAGGGAGAAATATCCAAAAATATTTCTCAGTGGTTTGGTATTGGTACATAGAAGTTTACCTGCAAAGAAAAATTTGGAATAGATTTAGTGGCTGACCTTCCTCCTGTAAATCTTTTTGATGTGAACCTATACCTGAAATCCAGAAGTAGCCACATGCCTGTTGGTTGGTTTGTGCGATTAAAGGGACCAGACCACATGCCTGTGCAACAGATGTGGGAGAGTGAAGATAAGGGTAAGTTGTCGTCAGTGTGTGTAACTGACCACAGTCGAAAAAGTGTAGAACCACTGATACAGGTCGCCCGTATTACCACAACCACATTACGTATACTAGGCCTGTAGCTATTATTTTGTTTCCCTGGTACATCTTCAGTATTACTTCCTAGTTGTGTTGCATGGATAAAGGTAATGATTTGTATTGTCCATGCTTCAGTTATATACTCTGGAGGTAACATATTCAATAAGCTCCATCTAATATAAAGCAAAAAATTGGTAATTCCTACCAACTCAAACTAAACTTAAAAACATACATCATTAGCTACTCTTTTTATAAATTATCAGAATAGCTAGATACGGGCACTGGAAGGTTCTGTTAGCCACATGACGATTAGCACTGTTTGTTACAACTAAAAATGTATTACGCATAATCTCAGTATCCATAGATGTAAAAACCAGCTTCTTTGAAAAATGCTGTTGCAACCAAGTAAATATTAAACTGCCTACGGCAGCTATACAATAAATTGAAGGAGCAGCAGCTTCCTTACCACTTTATTAAATTTACATGGCATTAAGCACTATAGTGACAGTTTATTGTTACTTCAACATAAAAATCAAGACTGTCTTACGTTACAGATTTATATCATGTAAGCTATAATTGTTTTGCCCATATATTTAATTCAGATTATTCACTGATAGTTTTTACGTAATATGTTGTTATTCATATTTTTTTCTGTATGTAACATATGACAAATCCCATATCAATGTACATGATAAAACGGGTGCTCAATAAACTGAAACTGTTAATGTCACCCTTGACTCATTTCACACCACTAATGTTTCTCTTTCTTGATTGAATTCATGAAACAATGAATAAATAGGTGAATTAAAATTTTCAGGATATTATTGTTAGTGTAATAGAAAAGTTGCATGATACCTTCTCCGTCATGTTAACATGTAATATGCTGCAAACAACAAATTTGAACAATGATGAAAACACTATCAAAAGACAGTCAAATGAAAGTACTTAATATTTAAGATATCAGTTGTCATATGGACACATCAATAAAACAAGAATTCATTGTGAAGAAAGCATGAATTTCATTTCGGTAATTTGCATTTTCATTGCACCTCTCTACAACTTATAATACAGACTTTCCTTGACAGCACAGTTTCAAAGTTGTTGACATTCATGCATATTTATATAATATTGCACTTTCTAACTGTCTTTCATGGATCCTTATTAAACAATCAGGAACTGGGGGGAGGGGGTGCCAAAATTAATTTCAATTGTAACCAGGCTATGCTACATCAAAATATAATTCCAAACTCGTTTCCCGAAGATTACCAGAGAAAGCTTTGTAAAACGTCTACTTCATTGCCATACATCATTTTCTTATTTGATGCAGGTCATGTATGTATAAATAAAAAGCATAAGTAAAAGCATACAACAGCCATTAGATAACAATTTTGCTTTATTCACATTAAATAAGCTACACAGACTCTTGACAGGTAATGTCACTGATCACATTCATCTATAGCTGCTAATATACACATTAATCAGTTGTATACAGTTACTCTGAAACCTTCCAGTTTCCTGGACGGTGATCAGTTATAGTCCAGTCCTGTCGTACCCCTCGAAGAGATCCATGGATATGTCCTGGAGGTTTACCGATGAACTCCCAACCTTCTTCAATTGACAGCTTCTTGGCGACAGCGAAGCCACCCAGCGCCACACAACCAAGAAATCCAGCAAAAATACTCCTCCTCCACGCCCCGAACACTCCACCAGCAGCACAGCCACCCAGGAAATAGTTAAGTTTTCCGTCCTTCCCGCGAGCATTCGTAGCAATACATGTTGTGGCAGAAAATGAGGCTGCCATTCCCATAATGGGAAGGGTAATATATCCATATCTCATTAATGTAGGAAAATAACCTTTTGGCCGAGAATACATAATAACGTCAAATGACGACAGTCCAAGGCCGATAAGTGCTCCAATTTTTGTGGTATACCACATTTTTTTCAAACAGTCTTGCCCGTCTGGGGAATCATAATATTTGTAGCCCATGTTTCGTCTATGCGTTCGTTTTTGATCTCTTCGACTACCGCTCAACTATGTTAGTACGTTGGACTACACTCTCGGATCTCGCCTTCTGCGCCCCCCCCCACTTCACGGCAGTGAGCAGCAGCAGACTTTTATTGTAAATACTATGCCTCGATCAAAGTTAATGCGACTATTTATACTGAAAGAATATATTTTCATACTTTTGTTTTAAGGAACTACGTTACTTCCCCCTTAAATGTAATATAGGGTCGCTATATGCAATAAATTAATAAAATTTCAGATTTCAATCCGTAACCGAAAATGTAACACGATATGTTACTCGCTCGTCAGAGATTATAGTGGTGTGTAAACAAATGGCTTATGGCGTGGGTCGGGTATCTTATCGAAAACAAACACTGCTAGAACAGTATTTTGTGCAGTGGCTGAATTTGCAGCAGGAAAAAGCATCGATTATGGGATGTCTTTTCCACAAGGGAAGGCGACAGGATACTAAAGATTCAAAAGTAAAGGAATATTCGTGGTATGACACTGTCAATAATTTGACAGTTTTTGTTAAGTTTTCTCCTTTCGTGCCATTTTTCTACATCTATCCATTTTTTTTATCATCCATATTTCATTCTTAGGGACAAACGAGATAAAGTCAACCTGAAAGATTTTACTGTGGAAAATTTGGACAACGAAGAAATTTGGAAGCTGCCGGGAACAATTAATGGCCAACAGTTTGTTATTCAGAAATGCAAAACATCAACTGTATATTTATTAGATCATATAAATACCATAACTATCGACGATTGTGTGAATTGTAAATTTGTAATAGGTGCTGTAAAGGGCAGGTGAGTTAAGTGTCATGTCTGTAGCCACCATTTGTCAAATGATAAAACGCGATTTACAGCAGAATATACATAAAATAGTGCATACCGTTAAAAAACCAATACATAAAATAGTGCATGTCATTAAAAAAACAGTTTTTAGAAATTTTGCGTTAGATTATGTAAATCATACACAACAAACCCATAGAGAAGAATCTGATATGTAGCAAGAAATAAAGTGTGTTCTATTTATTTAACTACAATACAGTAAAATGGCTAAAATATTACATTATATTATACTGTTAACATGTATTGTGCTACTGCCCGGATGAATTATAGTTGTCTTCCATGGAGTAGAAGAAATCACTCTACAGAAAATGTGTGTTAAATGACAAAGAAAACGATTTTTGTAGCTAGTAAATTGCTTGCTTCTAGGATGTGCATATCTAATACTTAACTAAATACACCTTAGAGTGCACACACTGTTCGAGCTAGGAGAAGTATTAGTTTTTTCTTTGGGAGTGTGAGAGGAATAACGCGCGATAGCTTAAAAGGAAATGTGTACTACATACATCTTCAAAGCATGCAGATCCTTCCCTTTACTGTGGCCTAAGTGACCAGCTCTTCCTTCATATTTTTCCCCAACCTGTCCTTATTTCCTGTCCGAGACAGGAATTATTAGGCTAGTTTATGTGCATATTTTTATGTGAGAGATTTCATTTATTCACTGTTACACTGCTGCATATTACTTAGTAGACATTTAACAACTTCGTTATCATGTGACACTGACATCAACTCACAGGCCTTAATGCCATTCAGGACGTATTATATTCACAGGCACTTTGCTTATATTATGCCAGTCATATCATATTTACCATTTACAGCTATGTACAGTACCATGTGCATCAATGGCCTTGCCGCAGTGGTAACTCCAGTTCCCGTCAGATTACCAAAGCTAAGCGCAGTCAGGCCGAGCTAGCACTTGGATGGGTGACCATCCAGTGTGCCAAGTGCTGTTTGGCAAGCAGGATGCACTCTGTCCTTGTGGGGCAAACTGAGGAGCTACTTGATGGAGAAGTAGTGGCTCCAGTCTCAGAAACTGTCATATGGCTGGGAGAGCGGTGTGCTGACCACCTGCCCCTCCATGTCCACATCAGGTGACACCTGTAGGCTGAGAATGACACGGTGACCAGTCAGTGCCACTGGGTCTGCTCGGGCTTGTGGGCGGAGTTTATGTTTACAGTAGCATGAAATAGTATTATACTAAACCTGCTGAACTATCTATCCAGTGAGGCCTGATGCTCGTTTTAATTTATAAAACAACAAATCTCAAAACTTGATTCACTATTATAAACCTTTTTATTTTTGATAATGCTTTCAAATTAGTTTCTGCATAAGAATTAGATAGAGAAAACCTTAATGCTATTTTCTTGGGGGGGGAAAATTGAATGTGCCATCTTTCTAATCACATCATAAATCAACACACATCAAAGAAGCAATCCAGACGATAGTGTTTCTCACAGGATGGTCATTTGGCCTTAAACTGTGGAGTTTTTGTCGATAACATACTGCTTCCTGATTCACAGTTACCATTGCATAAAGCACAATGTTCCATCTTCCTTGGATATGTATAACTTCCAGGTCGTGAGCAGAGATTTTCTGCTGTAATTTTGGCATCTGAATAGTCAGTAGTTACAGCTACTAGCATCATATGAGAATTACTGTAGTTTGTATAATGGGTCATTTTTAACTTAGAATGCCATCCATTTACTTTGAGATATATTGATAGTTTTTTAGATATTTTAATAGCTGTCTCCTCAGTAAGTGAGAACTAGTGCTTTATTTTCACTCGTATTTGTATCATCTGTAGAGAAGATAAAAATTTCCATGCCGTGTCACTGTAAGTGAGAGTTCATTAATGTATGTTTGAAGTAACAGAGAACCCAAATAGTGTGCCGTGTCTGATTGTTTCAATTTCAGGTTACGTGTTACTGTGTGACACTGAGTTGTACAAGGCTTTGCTGTTCTCCTTGTTCCAGCATTTTTCTGAGAAACTGCAAGGACTGTTCTTGTGTTGTGGCTTGTGGACAGTTTCGATCCCGTGACTGCAGGAAAATAGATGTATTTTTATGTTGCCCAACACAACCTGTCATAGAAGCATCAACTAGTATGCACTTCGGCTGTTATCAGTTGTATTATGATGACCTCGAAGGTAATGTAGTTTTTATAGTTATTCCAATAATTTCCTTATGGAGAATGTACTAAATATCTTTTGTTTGTGTTTTCCTTTTTATTGTATCTACTATATTACATTCAGTTGTCTGTAGTTAATTCATATAAATGAGTATGGAAATTGCAGATCAGTTTCATCAAGCAGGGTTAAGTGCATTTAATAATGAGTGGAGTGTCATTCATGACTACACACCTGTAGAAGGAGAAAATAATTGGTGCCTTCTTCCCGATACAATAACAATCCATGATTATATCTCCATTCCAAAAGCAGAAGAACTGAAAAAGTAAGCATGAAAGGCTATTGTTGTGACTATTAAGTATTCGTCAGCAATTATGACTGAATAGTTTTCAAACTAATGCTCATGAAATGTATCAATTTGTCTTGTAGGTTAAATCTGTCTTTGCTTGAAGATAAAAGTGTTGTGCCATACACTTGGGGACCACACAAGACAATGGATGGGGAATCATGTCTTGTAATATTTTTCACAGATGGGCAGCAAGTTCAGCGTGCAAAAGCTTTCATCAACACCCTGAAGAGAGAAAACGTAAGACATAAATGAAAATATGACATCCATATTATGTTTCCAGTTGATGATTTAAATTAAACCTTTTCGTTTTGGCAAGTAGAATTTACATAGCAATTTAGACATTTTCTGTTATTAAAATGTTTATCAAATTTTTATCAGCTTTAAATTAAGTTACATTTTGATGCTAATGTGGTAAGCAACTAATGTGGAAGTGTGGGACAAAATAACAGAAAACTGTTTTAATAAAACAAAACTAGTGGTTCCAAAGACATTGGACCAGCCTTGGGAGAAAACAAGATTCAAATTTCTATCTGGCCATCCTTTTTTAGATGTTCTGCAATTTCATTGTCTCTACAAAGAAGAATAGCAGCATGGCTGTATTGAAAAGGGCACAGCCATTTCCCTTCCCCCACCATTTTCTTGTCCATGATTATGCTCTGCCTCACGAAGTTGTTGGACATTAGATCCTAATCTTCCTTTACATTTATCTTCTGTTGATGCCTTTCTTGATTTTATGCTGTATCTGATCTTTGGTTTGCTATCTTTTATTTGTAGAATATCAGAAGCAAGTGGTACGAAAATTAAGTTGTATCAGACTTCTGAAGGTGCCTAATATGCTGATATATCTATAACAAGGACTGTGTATTAATTTGTGTTCAGACCCCAGCACCTTAATTTATGCAGACATGCAAAAATTATAGACATTTTATCAGCTAAGAGAAATTCTAAATAAAAGCCAGTCATAATCCAGAGTTACCACAAGCATCTTGAAAGAACTGTGTTCTTAGAACCTGGTCCCTAATCCATAACAATCAACACAGATTCATCACAAATTAGACAGAGTTATGGGGGCATTCCGAAACTCCTCTTTTTACTTGTTAGTGCATATTGTATTGTCATGAATATAGACATGTCAAGTTCTTCATTTGTTCAATATTGTCCTGTAGTATTTAAAACTGCCATTGTGCCAACACACACAGTTACAGATATTGTTATTGTGTTGCACATCTGAAAGCCAAATATAAGTAATTTTTCTTAGTAACTCACGTGTCTGATTTAGATATCATGGATAAAGAAACTTCCTGGCAGATTAGAACTGTGTGCCGGACCAAGACTCAAACTCGGGACCTTTGCCTTTCGCGGGCCAGGTCCCGAGTTCGAGTCTCGGTCCGGCACACAGTTTTAATCTGCCAGGAAGTTTCATATCAGCGCACACTCCGCTGCAGAGTGAATATCTCATTCTGGATTATGGATCAAGTTTTTCAGTTTTATTGGTGATTATGTAGGTCACAAATGAATGATGGAGGATGAGACCTCTGACCAACTATCCACTTGGATAAATGTCCACTACCAAACTGTGACCAGGAGCAGAGTTGACCATCCAATGGGGAACACATCTGCTGTACATACTCATTTTCACGAATACCTGCTTTACAACCCATACTATCTGGAAGCCCCCCCCCTCCTCCACACCCCAGCACCAGATTTTCTGAACTACATAGATGGGTGTTTATCTTCGCAAGACATGTCCACATGATTCTCCACGTCTCAATCTCCTGTAATCCCCCACCTCACACTTGCCTCTCAGCTCCACCATACCCCAGAAACCTAACTTTCTCATCCACCATCCACACATGCTCTTCGTCTGAGTCTCCCTTTTCTCTGCTGTTATGTCACCCCTTCACAGTGCAGTCCCTCATGCAATTGTTATTGTAAGCTGCACAAAGTCTCTCTCTCTCTCACACACACACACACACACACACACACACACACACACACACAAATTGTGATAAAGTTGTGTAGGTGTTGTGTTGCGGTTCGTAGTGCCCTCTGGTGATGTGTTTAGGGGTTTCGCGTTGTATGGTGTAATGGGTTCACTTTGGTCTTACTGATTATAATGGCTGGTTTGCGTTTTGGCTGTGTTTCGAGCGGAATTGGTTTCAGTGAGTTAATGATTTAGTGGTGTTGTGTGAAAGTTATTGTAGTGCTGTTCACTGTAGGTCGTATGTTAATGTCAGTAAATGAATTTGTTGTTGGTCTTGTTAGGTATGGATATGACTGATAAAATAAATAGTGTGCGACTCCGTACTATGATGGGCGCGACTCAGTTGGAGCTGATCAAATTTCTACGAGTTTTTGGGTTGATTGCGGAGCTGGTCAAGTGTGCTGTCTGTCGTAAGGAAATGACATTGGCAAAAGTTCCAGCGTCTCGGACCGGGGACGGTTATATGTGGTGGTGCTGTAGGGATAACCTATGGCACTCCATACGTCACGGTTCCTGGTTCAAGAAGTCTAGGTTTGCGCATGCGCGAGGTTGTGTTGTTGATGTATTACTTTTGTTATAGATCCTCTCGAAGTTTTTGCGTGCATGAGACTGGGGTGAGTGGGAGGAGGGTGCTTGACTGGTTTTCGTTTTGTCGTGAAGTATGTTCTGAGTTTATTAAGTGCAGGGGTAAGTTAGGTGGGCCTGGGGTTTTGGTGGAGGTGAACAAGTCACAGTTTGGGAAAAGGAAGTATGGCAGGGGTAAGTCTGTGGTTGGTCTCTGGGTGTGGGGGGGCTATTGTACCGGGGGGTGGGTGGGTGTTTGGAATGTGTTTTCAGGGTTGTGGTGGGGCAGTCTAAGGTGGAATTAGTGGGGTTAATTGATTAGTTTATAGAACCGGGTTCCACTGTAGTTTCAAATGCTTTTTCTTCTGATAGGGGGTTGGGTGAGAGGGGGTACAATCATTTAGTTGTTAACCATAGTTTAGAGTTTAAAAATTATGAGACGGTAAGGGCTATTAGTAAGATGTACAGGCCGAAGGAGGTTGGTTTGGGTGGGTGGGTGGCTGCGGCTCAGGGTGGGGGGGGGGGGGAAGGGGGGTTTTAATTGCTGGTACTGTTTGTGAGGGGGGTGGGAGTGGTTGGTTTGTCATTTAGTTGTGGAGGATCTATTTTGTTGAGCTGAGTTGTAGTGTGTGATTGAGATTTTTTTATTTTGCACTTGGTTTTTGTTTATGGGTATTTTATTTTGGGGTGGGGGAAGGTTGTGTTGGGTGTGAGTGGGTTGGGTTGGGTCTTTCTATTTGCTGTGTGTTTTTTCGTGGGTTTGTGGTTTTTGTGTGTGTGTGTGTGTGTGTGTGTGTGTGTGTGTGTGTGTGTGTGTGTGTGTGTGTGAGAGAGAGAGAGAGAGAGAGAGAGAGAGAGAGAGAGAGAGAGAGAGAGATTGTGGTGGCCGACCTAGGTTGCGGTGCCGAAACTTTGTTGTGGTAAGTTTTTATTTATCTTGTTCTTAGTGTATTTGTTGTGTGTTAGGTTCGAGGGAAGTGTTCCATTACAATGTGTGGTTGTGGCTGTGGGTGTTCTGGTATCGGGAGTTGGTGTTGAGCCATATAGGTCAAGGGAAGTGTTAGATTCTAATTTGTGGTTGTGGCTGTTTAGGTATCGCAAGTTTGTGAGAACGGGAGCTGCTGTTGAGCTACATAGGTCAAGGGAAGTGTCTGATTCCAGAGGATATTGTGTTTAGTGGAATTTTGGGAGTTTTGTGTTGTCGCTTTTTTTTTAGTCGTTTTGTGTGGTTTGGTATGGAGGTGTGTGTCTAAATGTGTTTTTATTTACTTTGTCCCCACCCAAAACCCCCAATTTCCCACGCTTGTCCCGTTAGTGTTATTAGTTTTTTTGTGGAACGTGTGTGTGTTGGTCTTTCGATATTTCCATGTTTGTTATCATGTTTACATAATGACGTCATTGGCGCCATATTGGAGTTGTGGTGGATGGTGTGACTTCATGGGTCAAAGCAGATGGGTGGAATCGAACACTTCTGTATTTCCCAAGGTGCAATGGTTTACATTAATTTTTATCTTCACTTCCCCTTACCCCCCCCCCCCCCCCCCTCCCCAATACTATCTAAGCCAGTCAACTGTGGTATAACTTTTTTAATCATCACCACCAGTATGATCATCATTTGTATGCCCACTAGCTATTCTTCCTTCCTGATACTCCTCCCATAGCATGTCATCATCTATGCGAACCATAGCATTGAATATGCAGCACTTTTTGAATTATCGTAAAGAAGACGCATTATAAGTTGCAGACAGGCACAATTAAGACACTTACTTAAACCTTTCAGCCACAACCTTCATCAGTAAAAGAGAGACATACACACCATTCGTACACAGAAGCAAACACACGTCATACACACATGACCACAAACTCCAGCATCTCAGGCTGAAATGCCAAGATGCTGGAGTTGGTGGTCATGTGCGCATGTGCAAACCACTTTCACCCTAGCATCACGTCATTTCTCATCCGTCTTTTTCTTGGCAGCTAAAGATGAGTCCAGCAGCCATGAACACTTTTAACACCCTTCACATCAATGGTAACTTTTGATGGCATTCCAAAATAAACAGGGCTCTGATCAGCGTGGCCCATGTGGCTAAGCAAATAATTGTCCCATTTCCTTAGATTGGTCATGTTGTTGTTGTTGTGGTCTTCAGTCCTGAGACTGGTTTGATGCAGCTCTCCATGCTACTCTATCCTGTGCAAGCTTCATCTCCCAGTACTTACTGCAACCTACATACTTCTGAATCTGCTTAGTGTATTCATCTCTTGGTCTCCCTCTGCGATTTTTACCCTCCACACTGCCCTTCAATGCTAAATTTGTGATCTCCTGATGCCTCAGAACATGTCCTACCAACAAATCCCTTCTTCTAGTCAAGTTGTGCCACAAACTCCTCTTCTCCCCAATTCTATTCAGTACCTCCTCATTAGTTATGTGATCTGCCCATCTAATCTTCAGCATTCTTTTGTAGCACCACATTTCGAAAGCTTCTATTCTCTTCTTGTCCAAACTATTTATTGTCCATGTTTCACTTCCATACATGGCTACACTCCATACAAATACTTTCAGAAACAACTTCCTGACACTTAAATCTAAACTCGATGATTCAAATTTCTCTTCTTCAGAAACGCTTTCCTTGCCATTGACAGTCTACATTTTATATCTTCTCTACTTCGACCATCATCAGTTATTTTGCTCCCCAAATAGCAAAACTCCTTTACTACTTTAAGTGTCTCATTTCCTAATCTAATTCCCTCAGCATCACCCGACTTAATTCGACTACATTCCATTATCCTCGTTTTGCTTTTGTTGATGTTCATCTTATATCCTCCTTTCAAGACACTGTCCATTCCATTCAACTGCTCTTCCAAGTCCTTTGCTGTCTCTGATAGAATTACAATGTCATCAGCGAACCTCAAAGTTTTTATTTCTTCTCCATCGATTTTAACGCCTACTCCAAACTTTTCTTTTGTTTCCTTTACTGCTTGCTCAATAAACAGATTGAATAACATCGGGGAGAGGCTGCAACCCTGTCTCACTCCCTTCCCAACCACTGCTTCCCTTTCGTGTCCCTCGACTATTATAACTGCCATCTGGTTTCTGTACAAATTGTAAATAGCCTTTCGCTCCCTGTATTTTACCCCTGCCACCTGTAGAATTTGAAAGAGAGTACTCCAGTCAACATTGTCAAAAGCTTTCTCTAAGTCTACAAATGCTAGAAACGTAGGTTTGCCTTTCCTTAATCTTTTTTCTAAGATAAGTCGTAAGGTCAGTATTGCCTCACGTGTTCCAGTATTTCTACGGAATCCAAACTGATCTTCCCCGAGGTCGGCTTCTACTAGTTTTTCCATTCGTCTGTAAAGAATTCGTGTTAGTACTTTGCAGCTGTGGCTTATTAAACTGATTGTTCGGTAATTTTCACATCTGTCAACACCTGCTTTCTTTGGGATTGGAATTATTATATTCTTCTTGAAGTCTGACGGTATTTCGCCTGTCTCATACATCTTGCTCGCCAGATGGTAGAGTTTTGTCAGGACTGGCTCTCCCAAGGCCATCAGTAGTTCTAATGGAATGTTGTCTACTCCTGGGGCCTTGTTTCGACTCAGGTCTTTCAGTGCTCTGTCAAACTCTTCACCCAGTATCGTACCTCCCATTTCATCTTCATCTACATCCTCTTCCATTTATATAATATTGTCCTCAAGTACATCGCCATTGTATAGACCCTCTATATACTCCTTCCACCTTTCTGCTTTTCCTTCTTTGGTTAAAACTGGGTGTCCATCGAAGCTCTTGATATTCATACAAGTGCCTCTCTTTTCTCCAAAGGTCTCTTTAATTTTCCTGTAGGCAGTATCTATCTTGCCCCTAGTGAGATAAGCCTCTACATCCTTACATTTGTCCTCTAGCCATCCCTGCTTAGCCATTTTGCACTTCCTGTCGATCTCATTTTTGAGACGTTTATGTTCCTTTTTGCGTGTTTCATTTGCTGCATTTTTATATTTTCTCCTTTCATCAATTAAATTCAATATTTCTTCTGTTACCCAAGGATTTCTACTAGCCATCATCTTTTACCTACTTGATCCTCTGCTGCCTTCACTACTTCATCCCTCAGAGGTACCCATTCTTCTTGTACTGTATTTCTTTCCCCCATTCCTGTTAATTGTTCCCTTATGCTCTCCCTGAAACTCTGAACAACCTCTGGTTTAGGCAGTTTATCCAGGTCCCATCTCCTTAAATTCCCATCTTTTTGCAGTTTCTTCAGTTTTAATCTACAGTTCATAGCCAATAGATTGTGGTCAGAGTCGACATCTGCCCCTGGAAATGTCTTACAGTTTGAAACCTGCTTCCTAAATCTCTTTCTTACCATTATATAATATATCTGATACCTACTAGTATCTCCAGGATTCTTCCATGTATACAGTGAAACCTCTTTATAACGGTCCCTCATACAATGTTTTCCTCTATGTTACATCTGTTTTTTTCAGTCCCGGCTAAGCCCATATAAACAATGTTAAATTTTCCTGTTGACTGCGTTTCCTCTATATTGCAATTTCCTCCATGTAATGCTTATATTTTTGGAACCCTGGTCAGTTATTTACCTCTTTATAACGTTTAAGTGACTAGATGCATCGTTTTCCATTCTGTGGATTCACAGTTTGCACCGGCTCGGAAAGCCCGCGCTCAGCGTGTTTCATTTGTCAGCGGCAGAACCTGGTCATGTGATATATGACGCACATTCTACTTGCGATCTTTTTAGCGCCATTTACTTTCACCCATCCACCTAATGGCCCCATGTTTTAATTACAAAAAACTAATCATTTGATACATTGATGATTTGCAATGAATATCATATTAAAGTGTTGTGAAAATTTAAAATGTCATCTATGGCACCATTTGTCAAAGCTGATTAGTGGTATCCCGATCTTCAGTAATGCCCTATAATTATTATTTGGAAGTCTTCCTGTTTATAGTGTTTTCCTCTATACAGTGTTCAGAATTTGTGGTCCCTTGAAAAATGTTATATAGAGGTTTCACTGTACAACCTTCTTTTATGATTCTTGAACCAAGTGTTAGCAATGATTAAGTTATGCTCTGTGCAAAATTCTACCAGACAGCTTCCTCTTTCATTTCTTAACCCCAATCCATATTCACCTACTATGTTTCCTTCTCTCCCTTTTCCTACTCTCGAATTCCAGTCACCCATGACTATTAAATTTTCGTCTCCCTTCACTACCTGAATAATTTCTTTTATCTCATCATACATTTCATCAATTTCTTCATCCTCTGCAGAGCTAGTTGGCATATAAACTTGTACTACTGTAGGAGGCGTGGGCTTCGTGTCTATCTTGGCGACAATAATACATTCACTATGCTGTTTGTAGTAGCTTACTCGCACTCCTATTTTTTTATTCATTATTAAACCTACTCCTGCATTACCCGTATTTGATTTTGTATTTATAACCCTGTATTCACCTGATCAAAAGTCTTGTTCCTCCTGCCACTGAACTTCACTAACTCCTACTATATCTAACTTTAATCTATCCATTTCTCTTTTTAAATTTTCTAACCTACCTGCCCAATTAAGTGGATCTGACATTCCACGCTCTGATCCGTAGAACGCCAGTTTTCTTTCTCCTGATTACGATGTAACCTTGAGTAGTCCCTGCCCAGAGATCCGAATGGGGCACTATTTTACCTCCGGAATATTTTACCCAAGAGGACGCCATCATCATTCAGCCATACAGTAAAGCTGCATGCCCTCGGGAAAAATTACAGCTGTAGTTTCCCCTTGCTTTCAGCCGTTCGCAGTACCAGCACAGCAAGGCTGTTTTGGTTAGTGTTACAAGGCCAGGTCAGTCAATCATCTAGACTGTTGCCCCTGCAACTACTGAAAAGGCTGCTGCCCCTCTTCAGGAACCACACATTTGTCTGGCCTCTCAACAGATACCCCTCCATTGTGGTTACACCTACGGTACGGCCATCTGTATCGCTGAGGCACGCAAGCCTCCCCACCAACGGCAAGGTCCATGGTTCATGGGGGGGAGATTGGTCATACAACACTGATATATAAATCGTTTTCCATCAGCCATAGCGGAAAGTTGCAGAGCTACCACTGTTTTGCATCACAATGTAAGCCCCATCCTCTTCGTCATCCTTGTGCATCAGGCACAACTTGGTTTGAATTCCATTACACATGTAGTTGGAAAATCCTCTTTACCTCCTGTGCCTTCATTTGAAGAATTTGTCAAGTAATCAGTGAGCCTTCACTGTGTTTCTCTAGTACATGCTGAACAACCTGCTTCTTCAGTTCAGGAAACCCTGCCCCTCTTCAGTCCCCTGAAAGTTTGGCATGTGGAACTGCTTTCTTCAGTTTATTCTTTATCTGATACCACCTAAAGACATTCATTTTTGTGACACCAAGTTGTCTTCCTGTTTCACAGTTATTTGTGGGCTTTGCTTCATGATTCACTATTCAATCAGTATTTTATGCATTTATGCAATTGTGAACTGTGATCTTGTAGGTCTATATTTCACAGCAGAATCGTGGCTGCTATTTCCACGCATTATTGAGTCCTCCAGTTTACTGTTCTGACAATATAAGCAAACTGAATCATAATAGTATGTTCTGCTCTCAGCTCCCTACAGCTGTATTGGTTGTAATCTTACCTGCTTGGGCTAATACTGCCACCAGCGTAGAAAAACAATGGTGCTGTAGAGCAGTAGTAGCTTTAATCTTTTTTTTCAAGTGTTCTTTGTGAACAAATTTTTGTTAGCATTAATTTATCTCCTATAGAAATGTATATCATCAGTGAATATGTGTCCAATTTTAAAGGCAATTAAGTTCTGACAAAAAATGAATTGAAATGAACTTCAGTTTAAAACATAATAGGTGTCCAGAAAAAGCCAAGGTGCACATTCACACAGTTAGCTGTGCAGTGAAATTTTCTACCCACTAACTACTTCCCTCCTCACATTTGTCCTAGTGCTCCACCAGGCTGGTGTTGCTGTTCCTCCTCCAGCCCTTCTAAAATCTTCTAATTAAATGTGTAAGTGACCTCTTTTGCCAGTTTAATCTGTAAAAGTAAGACAATCCATACATTAATCTAGTACAAAGCATAAAAGCATTGACTGCAGTAAAAGTTCAGTCTGTGAAGGTAAGACAAACCTTCATTTTTTAGTGACAGATTTGGGAAAAAAAACTCATCTTATAGCCATGTAAATACAGGATGCACTATAGCTCAAAAAAGAGTTTATCCAGAAACTAACAGAGTTTTCAGTCGGTTTATGTGCATGTTGACAGTCTTAACACACCTACTATTCAGTAAATTGTTACCTTTCCTCCAAAATTATTTATGTTCTGCCAGAACATTCCATACCTCATGTATCATAGTGGTGATTTGTGTTTTAAGTCAGGAAAGAGTAGTGAAAGGACGCCCACGTTCAGCGTCATATTCTTCAATCCAACATGGAGTTCATTACAATAATATCAAAATGCTCATATTGCATATGTAGCAAAAAATATGAATACACCTACTTAATATGTAAGTTGTGAAATGCAAATCTTTTTGCTAGTGGTACCTGTTATTTGTTGATCACTCAGTTGTGACCATCTCACCAGCTCACAGTATCAGTCATGAGGGCACACAGTCAGTGAGCAACTTTACACAATTTCATATTTAGTGAGCTTGTCAACCACTCTGGGGAAACTAACGGAGTAACTGATATTTTATGAGTGTCGTACAGCAAATTCATGTAGGGCTGGTGGCCTGTAGTGTGTTTTTAAATGTTGTAACAAAAATAATTTGGGAGTGGTGACTTTTGTAAAAATAATGAATCATTAATACAACTGAGGAGTGCTGTGAAAAGTGAAAGTTGAGATGTTCCAGTGACTGGTACTTGCCAGCATATTCTGCACTTTGATATCTGATTATGCAATACAACAGTAGTTAACCTAGAAGCATACCCCTGATGACCTTATGCAGTAGACAGTGTCAATGTACTTTGACTCTCTCATCTGTAACTGGTGTAGATTACCATTATAAACAATCTAGTTGGTACTACTAGCTTATCAGTTGGGTGATAGACACATATTAAAAAGTCTCGCCAAATGAAGTGGGACAGTGATAAGTCACCAGACTTGCATTTAGGAGGACAGTGGTTCAAATCCCGATCTGTCCATCATGAGTTAGGTTTTCTGTGGTTTCCATAAGTCTTAAGGCAAATGCCAAAATGGTTCCCTTCAAAAAGACTGTGTGCTCCATTTCCAATGACCTTGTAGTTGACATGATATTAAACCTTAATCTTCCGTCTTTCCTTATTAAATGTATTTTAGCTTAACAACTTGTCAGCTTTCCATTACTCAGTTTGTATTTTTCATCAACACTTTGGTGTTATTTATCCATGACAGAAGGTGTCAAAATGGCAGACGAGTGATGGAAATTGTATGGTCTGGGGTATGTTTAAGTGACAGGAACTGGGACTTCTAATACCTGTAGGGAAATTCGTGGAAGATTTACAATACTGCCAATATGTAGAGCAGAATGCAGCTGACAATGTTGCAAATTTACCCAAACAGAGGGGTATTTTTCATGGTAAGTACAAATTGTGCTATGCTACATATTTCATACAGGAATTGTTCAAAAATTCTTTATCAGTTAGAATGGTTTCTGAATTCTTCATGTCTTAATCCTACTAAATGCATCTTGTCATAATCCACACATATGCCATTCTTGGCATGTTGTATATTCCGCCATGAATACATTCCTCGTAGTTGTTAGTCTAGGATTTTTTCAGTCATTGTACAAGTTTCTGCCCTCGCCTACCACCTTTCACGAACTCTAGCTGTCACTCATTACACTTCCACCTAGCTAACAGACCATATTGCTTGCAACGAGCCTGTCATGCCCACTCTGGCTATGGTGATGTGAGATGGTTTACCACATGAGGGGCCATCACTGATGACACAGTTATTGCAGGTTTTTGTTCTGTGGTTGAGAAGGGTGGGGGGGGGGGGGGGGGGGCAATTGCCGTTGTTTGATGTTTGTCTTTGAAGTGACAGATTCACTGTTGGGCCTCTTGTGGCAAGTGCAAGTAGGACCTACTCACCTAATTATTAAGTCATGCCAAAGCAGTCACTTCAACTGTATGAGCTTTACAACCTAAGGGTGGGAAGCTGTGTTACATCGAATTACGTCATTGCTTTGGTATAGGATGAACATTTGATCACTTTAATTTCTTCTCTAGAAAGAATGGGCATTGTTTACTCCATGTTCAATAATTTTTCTGAATAATTAATATAGTTTTCAAGACATGTATGCAGTACCATGCTAATGAAAATCTGTACAATATTTACCACAAGTTCCTCGACCATACATTCCAAAATTGTGTTGTCAAACCTGTGGCACTTGTAACAACTCTTTGGGTGGAGGAAGTGCAGATGTAATTTCATATGTAAAAACTTGTAACAATAAATTCATTGAGTACAGGAGAAATGAAAGCCGTAGTTTGCGTTTCACCTTCCTCTTTCCCCCCTCCCCCCACTCCCCCACTTCTGTGACTTCTTTATACTTCCATCCTTATTGGAGCTTGGAGTTCTGTACAGCTCATGTGTACTGTAGCTTTCTATGCTACAGAATTTTTGTTATTATTTTTATTATTATTGTTGTTGGCTATTGTCCAAGAGTTTTATTTCTGAGAAGATTATTTTCACTTCCAGGACGATACCAGTGTGTATGGACATGATTGTATGTGGAATGGCACCTGTCAGTTAGCAAATGTGGGGTCCATAGAAAGTTATTGAGCTCTGCTAGTAAGGCTCTTTCTGGCTCAGTGACTTGATTTAGTGTAAAGCATTTATATTAATTTCATCTGATCCATTACTCTTATACTCTACTATAAGATAGCTACTAAACAGTTTTGTGATATTTCAATTATTTCCCATTCTATGCACTCTCTATTTCAGTGGTAGCAAAGGTACTGGGGAAGAGTGTGGTAAGTAGCAGTCTATCCTCTTCATGACATTGTCAATTTATGTCAAAATATACCCGTGAGTTGACATTCACTCACGTTCTGTTACTGAAAGAATACCAGCTTCTGCTCCAGTCCAGTTAAAAGCTGAACTGAGATTACATGACTGTTGTAATTTTTTTCTCTTACTCTATCTTCTTTCTACACTTGTGAGACATTCTTTTGCTGATGATACTAGGTAACTACAGATTCTACAAATTTATTCAAACTCTAAGACCTGATTGTACAGTATGTTGCCTGTCAGTATAATCAGTTTCACAAGACATTGTCCACTAATCCTCTTCACAGCAGTAGCACACTGAGAGAGTGCCTGATTGTTAACAAAGAACTGTTTTGTCAATTTTGTCCTGTTCATAATTTGAATGATATACAAACTTAATATTCACATGCTGTAATTGTAAATTATGTCAGTGAATATTTCTTAACTGCTGTACTGTGTATTTGAAAAAAGCATGATTTTTTGCCCTGGTCATAGCTTCAGAGAGTGCAAATCAAATCCACTTTCTTAGCTTGCTTCACCCCATACCTTGACATGTTTCAATTAATCATACAGCAGCCACTGCGGACAAAGAACTTCTTATCTCTAATATTGCATTATTGTTCTCTTTGTAAATGTGGTAAAATTCTGTGACTTCCTATTTGCAGAAGTTATTTAAGCATCAGGTGCCATATTTAGAAAGAATGGATTTCAGATCCACGTCTGGCATCCTAATTTAGGTTTCCTGTGGTTTCCCTAAAAGAGTTCAGGCAGATACTGAAGTGGTACACTAATTGGGGCATCTGCTGCTTTCTCCCTTCATCTTTCTCCAACAGAGCTAAACCTCCAACTGTAATGGCCTCAACATCAGTGTGTCATTGAACTCTATTCCTCATTCCTGTCCTGATTGAGAAAGAAACTAGTCACTGAACATCAAATACTGAACCTTCTGTTTCTAGGTTAGATGATGATGTGGTATCCATTGACATCAGACTTCCTCAGCATGTTGACCCTCAAGGAAGATCTTAAGAAATGGCTGCCAATCCAGTCCTAAGAGTGCATGGGATGTGCTGGTAGGTGCAGTGGCCATCCTCTTCAGTCTTTCTCTTAAACACAATGAATGACAACTGCTTCGAAAGAAAGAAAATCACCAAGTGCCAAATGTCAGCTCTTGATTCACTGTTCTGCACTCTAATAAACTTTGAAATAACCAAATATTAAAATATAATTGCATGGAAATGCTCCCATATCATAACTGATATTGACGGAATAATGTATGAGCCTGACAGTTGAGTCTCTTCAACACTTTCAGTAACTGCACTTTCATCTGTTTACATTGTACATTATCACTTCTTCTTCCAGCAGTTTGCAGGCACACAGCTGAGAAGTTATTTCTCCATAAAATTTCAGCAGAATAATTGAAAAACCTAATTATAGCTCTGCTGCATGCTCAAACCTGATAGATCATTCAGCTTGCTGGAAAAACTGAAATACACATACAACTTCTCTTTCTTGGAAGTGAGACACTTGTCCGTAATTTAGTCAGTCAGTCATACTTGCAGATGATACGTGTTCCTACAACTTGTGAAATTCCTGCCTATACAAAAAAAAAAAAAAATAATGTTGTATATTCTAAAGACTGTACGTAGTGTAGATCAAGGAACTTTATATCTCATAAAATACACAGATGTGTTTGATAGAGACTAGAGTCACACATTACTTATAAGTCCAATCAAAACTACTTGGATCCTGAATCATGGGTCTGGCACTTTATTTTGTATTTCATCACTCATCATACCCCCCCCCCCCCCCCCCCCCCACACACACACACACAATGATGCTAATGAAATACATGCATTTCATACAGGGCACTAACCAAACACTACTGGGTACTTCTGCACAAGATATGATTCAGTGTCATCTATGCAGTTGTCATAATTACAGAGATTGGCTTACAGTAGATAAGCTCGCACGACATTGCGTGAAGTCATATTTTCAAAGATGGCAATTCATTGTTGTAACTGGGTCACCACAGTCATAACTAGAACTGCTTCACACAGTGTTGTGCTTTAGTGCAATTATTAGTGTATGAACTTCAATTGTAGAAAGTTGTAGGTTCGGAGCCCATCAAGGTAGTGAAGTTATTTTCATTCCTAAATCCAATCAAAAAGGATTTTATTATTATTTTCATTCAATTAATTTGTTTAAAAGTATCATTCTTTTTCATTTGGAATCTGGCTGTATCACCTACAATCTACAACCAAGTGCCATGAGGATTGCTCAGTGGTTGGTAACGGAGCAGCCTTTGTAGCAAGTGTGAGAATAGTTTTAGGTAACCAATGATAGCTAAAAATTACAGTTTGCTTTTAACGTTGAAACTGAACCTTTTCTGTCTACAGTTTACTAGTAGAGGTTAGCTTTAATTCTGGTGAACAAAGTGATCATGATTTTAGTTCTGCAGCAGATTATTGACCTCTGTTTTCTCAGATACATTACACATCATACGGTTGTGGTTAGCTTAGGACATGAGTTTAAACTCGAGGCTACAAAACCTGTTGTCTGGCGCAGTTTAGTCACTGGTCTCTTGAAATCAGCCGTCAACAGAACAACTTGCATTTCCAACATACCTCATAGTGGTCACTTCGAACATTGCTCCACATTACACATTGTGAAGTGACCCACCTTGTTTGTATGTCAACTATAAATGAGCAAGTGAAGGCTGTGTTTAGAAAGTCAGCCAGTACTTAGCACGATAACCAGTCCATGTGAGGGTCATCTGGTACCTGCACAGTAATAGCCCCCTGACTGATGATACCCAACACTTACCTTCCTGCACATGCTGAGAGTATGTGCTTGTATGTGTGATGGGGGTGGGGGGTGCTGGGGGAGGGGGGGGGCGGTGAGGCAACAGGACTCCGGACACCGTCAATCCAGCCAAGTGAGCATTTCTCTGGCTGGGTGCCGTCTTGTGGAGGGGAGGGGGGGGGGGGGGGGGGGGGCACCGCGTCAGGGGTGGGAAACACAACTTAATAATGTTAGACCATGACTTCTACTTCTTCAAGAAGCAAATCCCCCTCAAAAGCGACGGTGACTGCTCTGGTGTCAACCTTATTGTCTGACAGGGCTTGATGTATACAATCTGTGAAATGCACCCCTCATTTCTCCAAGTTTTCATGTTATTCTTCGTTAATCTTCAGTGTTACATTGTACTGAAACATCGAACCCCTTAACATGTTCAGGTTCGTATTGGACCGTATAGTAACAAGTACATCACCACGTTCTTTTACAACAGAGTAATGCTTGGCACCGGGTACGATCAGTTTAGGAGATAGAAAGGATCCTCCATCTGCTCAAGGGGAAGTAAGTTTCTGCAATTTGCTTGATTTTACTTTCGTCCTATGACATGAACAAGAAGTGACTCCCCCCCCCCCCCCCATACCATAAACGTTCGTACACACTTTATTTCCTGCTATTTTGATGGCTATTTTACTTGGCAAACATTGTTTGATTTGAGAATGGGCGTAGCTCGAAACCAGTCAGCAACTAAGTAAACTTCCATTTTAGTTGCATCTCTGGCTGTCTCTTTTTGCATCATACACTTTTATCTCTCTTTATATTATTTCTCATGTCTGGCATCAGTATTGCTTTCAGTGCCTCAGTTTTACCACTCCTACATACTAACACAATTTGCTCAAGTTTCTGGCTGATGTCACTAACTCCGTATGGCATACCTGTTGAATGAGGGACTGATGACCTTGCTGTTTGATCCCTTAAACAACCCACCATAACTAACCTGTGTAACCCTCATCCCAAACATGCACTTTGCTTGACCTAGAACTACTACTACTACTACCACCACCACCACTGAAGCTATATTAATTTTCTCTGTGCTTATGTTGAATGGTTGAATGAGTCCTGTTGTATCGTAATAAGTATTAATATCATCTTTGTTATAAGTGTTATCACTTATTTTTGTGATATTGTTCCAGGCTGATTGTTTGTTACTTCTGAGCAAGGAGGTTCAGTTGAGTACAGCCGAAGCGGAGAAAGTTTTTAGGTCAACTTCTTACAACAGCATCATTCAGAGAGGCCCTGTTGTTGGTCTCCATTATTGTGGACCTGAATGCATTTCTTCATGTCAACAAGTAAGTTTCCCCACACCCACTTCAGTAGTGATTTTATATAACTGTTTTGTAGTAACTGTTTACTCACTCTACTGTAATTTCAGCATGTCATAAACATTACAATGTAATTTGAGTACTGTTTTCTATCATAGACTTTTTTGTGTTCCTTAAACCTTCTTGCCGTTATGTGGCAAGGGCTGTTAGGTGTGATAACTCTAAGCAGCTTGGTACTCTAAGCTTCTTGGTAATTACTTGGCTATAATAGGGCCACATTTCAGTTTCTTGGTTATAACAGAACTTCAATAAAATTGTACTGTTGTGCATGAATGATAACTTTTATGAACATAATGAATAGAAAAATTATCAAGTTCGAAAAACCTTCTCATTGCATTAACGTTTAATAACTGATCACAACAAGACCATGTTAAGGCTGGATCTGTCACTGAAGCTGGTACACAGGCAACTAGATAACACAGTGTTAATGTGTATACTCAAAAAATGCTGCAGGAAAGTTGCTTGAAGAGTAAACACCACATACTTGTTTCTGCAGGGATTCATCAACTGGTCTTGTAGTGACTCTGTCATGATAAGAAGCATCATATGTTAAAAACAGTATAAGAGAAGTTATGGTAATAACATGTATACCATAAACCAGAGTGAAAAAAGCCTGTCTGTCATGACACTATTTTTGTCAACTTTCAGTTAACCTATACTGACCTACTAGTAAACACACTGGACTCACATTTAGCTGGATGACAGTTCAAATATGTATCTGACCATCCAGATGTAGGTTTTCCTTGGTTTCCCTAAATCATTCCAGGCAACTGCCGAAGTGGTTCCTTTGACAAGGGCTTAGCCAACTTCCTTCCCTGTCATTTCATAATCGCATTTCATAATCAACCTTTGTTGACAGGGTTTTAAACTCTAATCCTCTTTCTCTTCTACTAATGAAGATGTAGAATGGCATTGATTTTTTAAAAACATCTGTAGTAACAACTAGAATCTCATTCAGACCTTCATGAAAGACTACATGTTTTAACAGTGAAGTATTGTGGGAGCAACGATAAAGGTGAAAGGACTCTGTTTTCGTGAAGTTCATATACTACTACTCATCTGAACCTGTCAGTGGTAGTATGTTCGGTTGGTGCATAATTTCATAGCATTTTTCCATAAGTTTAATAAACACAACAGCTACACAACACAGACTTTAGGCATCAGTTATTATTATTATTATTATTATTATTATGTCTGAAATATGGTGGTGACAAAATTGTGAAACTGATAACACAGCTCTTCAACAAAATGATACATGGAGATTCAATACCCAACAGATGAAGCTAGGTTACATTAGTACAATATTTAAGAAAGGGGATCACAAAATTTGTTCAAACTATTGAGGAATTTGTGTTACAAACACATTAATGAGAATTTTTGCGAAAGTAATTAAAAACAAACTGGAAAAAAATTGTAGAACCCAAGATGAACAATGTGGATTCACGGCTGGGAGATCTTGTGTAGACCATATTTTCACATTACGACAGATTTTGGAGAAACATAGGGAAAAATAAAAAAATATAGGATTAATTTTCATAGATCTAGAATAAGCGTATGATAATGTTCCAAGAAAATTACTTTGGAGAGCACTACATATGGCAAACATAAACCCTTCCTTGATTAAAATAATACACCAGATGTACAGGGCTATTACAAATGATTGAAGCGATTTCATAAATTCACTGTAGCTCCATTCATTGACATATGGTCACGACACACTACAGATACGTAGAAAAACCCATAAAGTTTTGTTCGGCTGAAGCCGCACTTCAGGTTTCTGCTACCAGAGCGCTTGAGAGCGCAGTGAGACAAAATGGCGACAGGAGCCAAGAAAGCGTTTGTCGTGCTTGAAATGCACTCACATCAGTCAGTCATAACAGTGCAACGACACTTCAGGACGAAGTTCAACAAAGATCCACCAACTGCTAACTCCATTCGGCGATGGTATGCGCAGTTTAAAGCTTCTGGATGCCTCCGTAAGGGGAAATCAACGGGTCGGCCTGCAGTGAGCGAAGAAATGGTTGAACGCGTGCAGGCAAGTTTCACACGTAGCCCGCGGAAGTCGCCGAATAAAGCAAGCAGGGAGCTAAACGTACCACAGCCGACGGTTTGGAAAATCTTGCGGAAAAGGCTAAAGCAGAAGCCTTACCGTTTACAATTGCTACAAGCCCTGACACCCGATGACAAAGTCAAACGCTTTGAATTTTCGGCGCGGTTGCAACAGCTCATGGAAGAGGATGCGTTCAGTGCGAAACTTGTTTTCAGTGATGAAGCAACATTTTTTCTTAATGGTGAAGTGAACAGACACAATGTGCGAATCTGGGCGGTAGAGAATCCTCATGCATTCGTGCAGCAAATTCGCAATTCACCAAAAGTTAACGTGTTTTGTGCAATCTCATGGTTTAAAGTTTACGGCCCATTTTTCTTCTGCAAAAAAAAGTTACAGGACATGTGTATCTGGACATGCTGGAAAATTGGCTCATGCCTCAACTGGAGACCGACAGCGCCGACTTCATCTTTCAACAGGATGGTGCTCCACCGCACTTCCATCATGATGTTCGGCATTTCTTAAACAGGAGATTGGAAAACCGATGGATCGGTCGTGGTGGAGATCATGATCAGCAATTCATGTCATGGCCTCCACACTCTCCCGACTTATCCCCATGCGATTTCTTTCTGTGGGGTTATGTGAAAGATTCAGTGTTTAAACCTCCTCTACCAAGAAACGTGCCAGAACTGCGAGCTCGCATCAACGATGCTTTCGAACTCATTGATGGGGACATGCTGCGCCGAGTGTGGGAGGAACTTGATTATTGGCTTGATGTCTGCCGAATTACTAAAGGGGCACATATCGAACATTTGTGAATGCCCAAAAAACTTTGAGTTTTTGTATGTGTTTGCAAAGCATTGTGAAAATATCTCAAATAATAAAGTTATTGTAGAGCTGTGAAATCGCTTCAATCATTTGTAATAACCCTGTATAAAGATAACATTTGCCACGTGAAAGTTGGTAATAAACTTTCACAGAAATTTAGAACAAGCAAAGGCCTTTTACAGGGCTGTCCCATGTCCCCATCATTATTTAAAAACTATATAGATATTAGCCTTAGAACATGGTCTCGTAAATGTAATAGTATGAGATTAGAAATAAGAGATGGAGTTTACCTACATCATTTATTGTTTGCTGATGATCAAGTAGTCATAGCACAAGATGGGGAGGATGCTAACTATATGTGCAATCAACTAGCAGTAGCATACAAAACTTGGGGTTTGAAGATTAATTACCAAAAAACAGAATGCTTGACTAATGATTCAGATGAGCTATACATTGAAGGAAAGAAAATCAAAAAGATAAACACTTTCTGTTATTTGGGATCCATTTTAGAAATCAAGGGAAAATCAGAGTCAGAAATCAATAAAAGAATTAGTAGCGGACGGAGGTTCATTGGGATGCTTAACTCAGTCTTATGGAGCAGGAATGTAATGAGCAGAACTAAAAAATTAATATACAAATCCATATTAGAGTGTGTGGTTCTGTATGGAACGGAGACCTGGACAATTAACATGAAGTGTATTAAAAAATTACAAGCTCTAGAGTTGGACTTCTGGAGAAGATCGGCAAGAATCTCCAGGAAAGAAAAGATAAGGAACACCGAAATAATAAGGAGAATGGAAATAAAAGAAAGAATATATGACGTAATGGATAGGAAGAAATTACAGTGGTACGGGCATGTACAACGAATGGAGAAAACCAGAATACCAAAATTGATACTGCAGTGGGAACCGAAGGGGAGAAGAAGAAGAGGATGACCTATGACCACCTGGCTCCAAAATGTACAGCACACAATGAGAAGAATGGGCGCAGAGGAAGAGGACACACAGGGTCGAAACACATGGAGGAATATTTTGAAAATTTATTGTTTGTATTGTAATTTCCAAGTAAATTGTTATGTTGGAGATAAGCCTCTGTAATGAGGAAAAGCTCAAAATAAGAAAAAATTATGATTTCCAATTATTCCCATTTAAAGAGAGTGTTTGAACTTGAATTCCTTTATGATGATTGTTTATGTTTTTTCTGAGCCCAATTTTTTTTCATGTGTTCATTGTGTTGTTTCTTTCACTCCGCTGTCCATTTCTATCCTGGTCTCTTCTGTGTTGTGGTGTCAAATTTATGTTTTTTGATGATCTTCCTGAATTCAGTTCTATTTTCTGCATCATTTACTGTTGTGTGTGCTTGTCTGAGGTCCTCTTCAACTTCTTTTATCCATTTTGTTTTTCCTCTGCCTGAGTTGATGACTTTAAGAATTTGCTTTGAAATTCTGTTTTCATTCATCCTGTGGATATGTCCTTAGAACTGCATTCTTCTTTTCCTTATTGTATCTGTAATCTTGTCTGTGTATTTATATAATCCTGATGTTGGTCTCTTCTTCCAGATTCCTTGCTCTTGTATTGGGCCAAAAATTTTCCTGAGAATTTTCCTTTCTTGTTTCTCTATTTCTTTGATTTTAGATTGCCCACCTATTTGTGTTGCTTCAGATGCATAGAGAGCCTCCAGAAGTACGACAGTGTTGTAGTGCCTCAATTTTGCGTTAATGGATGTGGACTTTTTGTTATAATAGTTCCACGTGAGTATATATGCTTTCTGCAGTTTTTTAATTCTTTCCTCATTGGCCTTTAGGTTGATCCCTGATGGCTGGATGATTTCTCCCAGGTACTTAAAATGTGGTACTTGTACAATTTTCCCATGGGTTGTCACAATAGGCAATTTGTCTCTGTGTTTTCTCATACAAGATTTGCAGGCCAGTTCTTTGTGCAATTTCCTGTAACTTCTCTATGGCGTTAGCGGCTTCTTTTCCATTATTTGTGAGGATTGCAAGATCATTTGCAAAAGCTAAACACTTCACATTGAATCTGTTATCTTTTCTAATGCCAATTTGGATTTCTTTGACTTCTTTTTCCCATGTCCTGATAATTTTTCCAAGAATGATATTAAAGAGTAATGGTGAAAGTCCGTCACCCTGTCGCACTCCAGTTTGGATTTCAAATGGTTCAGAGATATCCCCCACAAATTTAACCTTGGAGATTGTGTCAGTTAATGTTTTGCCGAATGATTGCTCTTGTGTTTCTGTCAATGCTGAATTCTTCCAGCGTGTTGCAGAGCACTACTCTGTCTATTGAGTCGTAGGCCTTTTTAAAATCTATGAAAGTGACCACTGTGTTTCAGGTGTTTCTCATCTGGAGAATCATTTTCAGATTCCAGATCTGCTCTATGCATGATTGTCCCTTGTGAAAACCAGCCTGGTATTCTCCTATTTGTGGGTCAGCTTGTTCTTCTAATCTATTCATGAGAACTTTTGACAGGATTTTATATGTGACCGGCACGAGTGAGATACCCCTGTAATTATTTGGTTCAGTTTTGTCCCCTTTTTTGTGGAGTGGATGGATGAGTGCGCATTTCCATTCAGAAAGGATCTGTTCTGTTTCCCAAATGTTTAATATGATTTTCTGGATTTTTCCTGTTAATCTTTCATCATTTAGTTTCCATAGTTCTGCAATAATTCCATCTTCTCCTGCGGGTAATATAAACTCTTTTACTATTTATAATGATCTCCCAATGCTGAACTACCCTTCTGAGTATCCGACTGTAGAAATTGTGGTATTGAAGTAAAGAACTCATCAAGCCATGTTTGGAGCACTTTAACTTCCTGGTAGGAAGTTCCTTGAAGGTTGTTTGCTAGAGTGCAAAAGGTGAAAGTCAGTGGGTGCTAGATCAGTTGAATAATATGGTTGCGGAATGACTTCCCAATCCAACTCCTGAATAGTGCTTTTTGTCCCTCTAGCAGAATACAGGCAGGCATTATCGTGGAGTAGCATCACGTCACACAGTCTTCCTGGCCATTGTTCTTTGATTACATCTGCAATCGTCTCAGTTGTTGACAAAATGTCAGCAGTCGTAGTTACACCTCAGGGAAGCAATTTGTAGTACACCACACTGTTGCTTCATTTGCATAACCTTATCTTTTGTGGATGTGCGCAGGTATTTTGCGGGGAGTTGCTGCTTTGTTTTGGTTCAACGATTCCTTTATTTTCCTTAAGTTAGCATAAAGACACCATTTCTCATCACCAGTAATGATACAGGATAGGAGTGGTTGTTGTTGACCACGAGCGAATTGATGACGAGCAATCAGAGATGCACCCACAAATTTTCGTGATTTTGGTTTAGAGCATGCAGTATACTTACACCTGATTTTTTAACCTTCCCCATTGTATGCAAATTTCACACAATGGTGGAATGATCACAGTCTGTCACATTTGAAATTTCTTGAGTACACTGGTGTGGATCATTGTGGATTAACTTGTTTAAATGATCTTTATCAAACCCAGAAGGTCTTTCTGAACATGGAGAGTCACTAGTAGCAAAATGATCCTCCTTAAAATAGGAAAACCATTTTCTTGTCATGCTCTGTACAGCAGCATAATCCCAGCACACAACACAATTGTTTCTGCCTCCACTGTTGTCACCCCGCTGTTGAATGCAAACAAAAGAATATGTCAGAAATGATCTGATTTATCTGCTTGACAGTCCATCTGTAGCATCCACAGCTTCACTCACTATCTTCAAATGACAAAATGGTGATTTGTAAACTCAGATAGCAACAGAGAACTACAAATAAAAAATAACAATCGACAAATAAACCCATAGCAACTGGAATACCAACATGTAAAACAAAAATGCTATGAACTTATGCCCCAAGCTAATATATTATGTTGTAGGGCATGCCCTGTGTATGGCAGGGGATGACCTTTTCAGTTTCTATTAGATGAAGTCCTAGGCAGTTACTTTTTTTTCATTATGCAATTCTGTTCTCATAGATACTGCAAAGTGGGAATTGTCTGATAAGTTGAAGATCAGCAACTGTCTCACAATTTAGTTTCATACATAACACAGTGATACCTTTGAGTGGAATCCACTGGAACACATTATTTAGCAAATGCTTCACAGCTGTTATTTGAACGGAGGACATGATGAATTACACCATGGAGCATGTGTACCCACTCCTCAAATTTTTAAACAGTTTCAGCATGTGGTCATAGGTGAAGTGAAGAACCTTTCTTTACCGTGCCAAGCACACACAGCTGCAAAACCCCCCAGGGGGTCCACAACTCTTTTGTGGATACGTGTGTAGCAAGCACGGGACGCCGAGCTAATGTGGCGCTCCTTCCTTTCCGGGCTGCATACCTTCCTATTCTGCATCCTTCCCCATCCCCCATCTTTGCCCCCCCCCCCCCCTCCCCCGTCACCTCCACCTCTTTCCTTCCCTTTCTCCCCCTCTGGGAGTATGTTTTGTGCCTACGTCCGGAGACGGATGCTCGAAAATGTAACACATTCTTCGCTTTCTGTGCTTGCAAGTCTTCGTCCTTCCTTTGTCCTTCTCTTTTCCTTACCTCTTCTCTTTACCCTTTCTCCGCTGCGGCGTTTGAGACCTCTCTTCTTTCCTTTCCGCTTCTTTGTTTTTCCCTTTCTCTTTTTTCCTCCCTGTGCGTGTCTGAAGGCCGACCCACGCATTTCCATGCGTAGCCGGTGACGGGGTAACGCGTAATTCCCCACCCCCGGTAGACAGGTAGACCACGTACGTACCCCCTGGTAACGGCCAGGCCCAGGGAGGGGTAATTACTCAGGCTGATACCTTTCGAAAGTGCCGATTGGTCCCTCCGTCCGTTTCTCGGGAGATGTGACCTGAGGTGTGAACAATCACCTAAGGCGGGAGTGCCCTCAGAGAGGGCCCCCACAAGGGAGGAGTGCGCCATCGGATACGCCGGTAATCAAGGCGGATACTTCCGCAATGGTTTCCTCATCTTCTACTATGTCTGCTCACAAGTGTAAGTTCAATGAGTCTCAGCCACAGACAGTTCTTCTATCGTTTCCACAGTTCCTTGTTGTTTCTCGGTCTGACGAAGGTCACGACTTCTCCACGGTCAACCCTTTCATTATTCAGAAAGGTGTCGACGCAATTGCAGGTCCTGTAAAGTCTTGTTCCAGATTACGAAATGGCACCTTGTTGTTAGAAACAGTCAGTGCCCTACAGGCACAAAAATTACTGCGTTCTTCACTGCTACACACCTTCCTTGTCCGGGTGGAAGCGCACCGCACTTTAAATTCCTCACGTGGAGTCGTTTATAAACGCTCCCTCGACGGTTTGTCTGATGAGGAAATTCAACACTACCTGTCTGGCCAGGGCGTAACTGCTGTTCATAGAGTCATGAAAAGGGTTGACATGAACATCGTTCCAACCCGTACTGTTTTCTTGACATTTGACAGAGTTCAACTCCCATCGAACATCAAAGCGGGCTATGAGATAATTTCCGTTCGCCCTTACATCCCAAACCCTACACGTTGCTATCGGTGTCAGCGGTTCAACCATACCAGCCAGTCCTGTTCCAATCCGGCCAAATGTGTTACGTGTGGCAAGGATGCCCATGAGGGTGCTTGTCCACCCCCATCCCCTCGTTGCATCAACTGTATGGGTGACCACGCTGCTTCCTCTCGAGATTGCCCCATCTTTAAAGACGAAAAGCTCATTCAGGAAATCAGAGTGAAGGAAAAGGTGTCGACCTTTGCTGCTCGAAAATTATTCGCCAGTCGAAAGCCCACTGTGCCTCAGACAGGTAAATGCAGCACTGTCCTTGCTTCTCCTCGGCCAACAAAGGAGGCGGCCACGCAGACTTGTGATCTCACCTTCAGTGCCACAGTCATCAGATCGGCCAGCGCAAAGATCGCCCGTTCAACCTCCCCACTTTCGCCTGCTCACACTAAGGCTCACCCTTCATCGGGTTCTGCTAAATCTCGAGCCCAAAAGTCAGACACCCGGACTTCCAAAAAAGAGCCTACACGTGAAGATTTTTTACGTACCCAAATTAACAACCATCAGTTCCTCCTTCATCTAAACATCCTGTTTCCAAGAAGGCCAATAAGAAACCCAGTTCCTCTCCTCTGCAACGGTGTGTCTCATCTACAGCACCACCTGGCAGTAGCCACCCTCGGCCGTCTTCTGTGTCGCCAAGGCGCACTGCTGGCGGCTGATCAACCGGCCGATCGCTGGTGGCAGGAGCTGCTCCTGAACAACCTATGGATCAGGATCTTCTGCCTTCGGCTGACTGCCGTTCCACACTGTCAGTCGCAAGCTCTGAGCTGTCGTTGAGTTGAGGGCAACCTTGGTCACATTCTTCCATTTTCTGAGCGCCCTATGTCCATTATCATTGGAATATCCGCGGCATTCGAGCCAGTCGGGATGAATTGTCGATCCTCTTACGATCCTACTCGCCAGTCATCTTCTGTCTTCAGGAAACAAAGCTGCATCCCCACGACCGCTTTGTTTTCCCCCATTTTCAGTCAGTCTGATTTGATCTCCCCTCTGTTGTAGGCACTCCAGCACATGGAGGACTCATGATTCTTCTCCATGATACTCTCCATTATCACTCAATCCCCTTAAACACTTCCTTCCAAGCTGTCGCTATCCGTCTTTCCGTTTCTGGATACACCTTCTCTCTTTGTACTTATAGATTCCATCATCCACACCAATGGCACGAGCTGATCTCCTTCATCTTCTTGGTCAGCTTCCACCACCCTATTTGCTGGTTGGGGACTTCAATGACCACCACCTGCTTTGGGGATCTCCACATCCCTGTCCGCGTGGCTCACTATTGATAGACGTCTTCCACCAAGCTGATCTTGTTTGCCTCAACATTGGGGACCCTACATTTTTGTCTGCGTCCACGACAAATTTCTCTCATTTGGACCTTTTGGTCGGTACTGTTCCGCTAGCTCAGCGCTTCGAATGGATCGCCCTTGCTGATATACACTCGAGTGACCACTTTCCATGTGTCCTTCGATTGCAGCCACACCTGCCATACATGCGCCCGGGACACTGGAAGTTTGCCCAAGCCGATTGGACACTTTTTTCGTCTCCAGTGACATTCGATGACCATCACTTTCCTAGTGTCGACGATGAGTTCACTCACATTACAGACGTTATACTTTCAGCTGCGGAACGTTCAATACCTCGCACCTCCGAATTGCCCCAGCACCCCCCCAGTTCCGTGGTGGAACGAGGCATGCCATGACGCAATACGTGAGCGGCGGCATGCTCTTCGCGTTTTCAGACACCATCCTACATTAGCCAACTGTATCCGCTATAAGCAGTTCTGTGCGCAATGCTGTCGCGTCATCCGCGATAGCAAGAAGGCAAGCTGGGACTTCTTTACTAGCTCATTTAACACCTTCACTCCCTCCTCGGAAGTTTGGAGTCGGATTTGGCAGTTATCTGGTGCGCCTAGTTTCTCCCCGGTCTCTGGGCTCACTGCCGCACATGATACATTAGTGGACCCCGTCGCAATTTCTAACTCATTGGGTCAACACTTTGCTGAGATTTCGAGCTCTTCAAATTACCCACCAGCGTTTCTCCCGAAGAAATGCGCTGCGGAAATGCAACCTCTTGTTTTCTCGTCTCAAAATCGCGAAAGCTACAACACTTTTTTCCCCATGCGGGAACTCCAACATGCACTCTCTTCTTCTCGCTATTCCGCCCCAGGACCGGATGGTATCCACATCCAAATGTTGCTGCATTTACCATACCATAGTCTGCGTTACCTCCTTCGCCTTTATAATCGAATTTGGACCGACAGTACTTTTGCCAGACAGTGGCAGGAAGCTATCGTCGTTCCTGTTCCGAAACCTGGAAAGGACAAACATCTCCCCTTTAGCTATCGCCCCATTTCTATCATGAGTAGTGTATGTAAGGTTTTGGAGCGTATGGTGAATTGCCGTCTAGCTTGGTGGCTGGAGTCCCGCAGTCTTTTAACACCTGCCCAATGCGGTTTCCGAAAGCATCGTTCTGCAGTTGACCATCTTGTTGCCCTCTCCACTTATATCATGAACAATTTTCTCCGGAAATGCCAAACGGTAGCAATATTTTTTGATCTGGAGAGAGCATATGATACCTGTTGGAGGACAGGCATCCTCCACACACTGTTCTCTTGGGGCTTTCAAGGTCGGCTGCCCCTTTTTCTTCGCGAATTTATGGCAGAGCGCACATTTAGAGTGCGGGTGAACACTACTCTCTCTCCCATACTTTCTCTCAAGAAAACGGGGTACCCCCAGGGCTCTGTGCAAAGTGTTGTACTGTTTGCCATTGCCATAAATCCCATTATGGATTGTCTCCTTCCTGATGTCTCGGGCTCCCTCTGTGTGGGCGATTTAGCGATCTACTACAGCTCTCAACGGACCAGCCTTCTTGAACGACGTCTTCAAGGATGTCTGAATCGCCTCCACTCTTGGAGCATCGAAACCAGCTTCCGCTTTTCTCCCTGTAAGATCGTTTGTGTTAATTTTTGGCATTGTACGGAGTTTCTTCCACCTTCCTTACATCTAGGACCTGTCAACCTTCCGTTTTCGGACGTCACTAAATTCTTGGGTCTTACGTTTGACAGAAAACAGTGCTGGTCCTCCCACGTTTTTTATTTTTCGGCTCGCTGTCTGCGATCCCTCAACACCCTCCGTGTCCTGAATGGTACCTCCTGGGGAGCGGACCGAGTGGTCCTCCCCCGCCTCTATCGCACCTTAGTGCAATCGAAATTGGACTATGGAAGCATAGTTTACTCCTCTGCTCGGCCATCTATTCTTCGTCGTCTCGACTCTATCCACCACCGTGAATCACGTTTAGTGTCTGGAGCTTTTTACACCAGCCCTGTGGAAAGCCTTTATGCTGAGACTGCTGAACCTCCGCTGCCCAATCGGCGAGCTGTCCTTCTGAGTCGTTATGCTAGCCATCTGTCTTCCATGCCTGCAAATCCGGCTCATGACATTTTTTTCGACGCCTCCTTGGATTTAGGGTATGCAGGCCGCCCTTCCTCCCTACTACCACCAGGAGTCTGCTTCCGTCAACTGCTCCATTCTCTTTCCTTCCGCTCTCCTAAAACTTTCTTGACAACTTGGGGGTACAGCACCGCCTTGGCTCTGTCCCCGGACCTGCCTGCTCCATGACCTTTGTCAGTTTCCCAAGGATGGTACCCCTTCACTTGTTTATCATCGGGCATTTGCTGCTCTATGCGCACAAATGAAAGATGCCACATTTATTTATACTGATGGCTCAAAAACATCGTTAGGTGTTGGGAGTGCCTATATTGTTGGCGACACCCCAAATCGATTTCGACTTCCTGACCAGTGTTCAGTTTATACTGTGGAGCTTTACGCTGTTCTCCAGGCTGTCCAATACATCCGTCGCCATCAGCGGATACAGTATGTTATCTGTTCAGATTCTCTCAGCTCTCTCCTCAGTCTCCAAGCTCTCTACCCTGTCCACCCTCTGGTCCACCGGATTCAGGACTGCCTCCACTTGCTCCACTTCGGGGGCATCTCTGTGGCGTTCCTCTGGCTCCCAGGACACTTTGATATCTGTGGAAATGAGGCAGCCAATATAGCGACCAAGGCAGCAGTCTCTCTTCTTCGGCCAGCTATTCGCATGATTCCTGTCGCCGATCTACGGAGTGTTTTATGTCGTCGTGTTGCTTTTTTATGGCACGCACATTGGTTGACACTTCCCAATAATAAATTGCGAGACGTGAAAGCTCTTCCCTGTGCTTGAACCTCTTCCTCCGGATAGGGCACTGTCTTTTTAGCCATCAACATCTTTTATGTGGCGATCCTCCCCCACTCTGTCCCCACTGCTCTCAGCTGTGGATGGTAAGACACCTTTTACTTGAGTGCCCCTATTTTACTCCATTATGCGTCCATCTACAGCTGTCGCCTGATATATCTTCCATTTTAGCAGATGACACACGCTCAGTCGATCGCGTTCTCGATTTTATTAGTGCCAGTGAGATGACGTCAGTCATTTGAAGCTCTTTTTGGAGACAACCAACCCCCTTCTGTAGTGGTTTTTTAAAGCTTTCCTTCTGTTTTTAGTTTCTCTAATTTTTTGAGTTTTGTTCCCGTTGCTGCTGGTTTCCAGTTTCGTTTTTTAGCTTTTCCTAAGTCACAGACCGGACGCTAATGACCATAGCAGTTTTGCGCCCTTGAAAAAAACCAGCTGCAAATGTTGGATTGAAATCGTGCTGCAGGACGTCATAGCGTTTCAGGTCATGAGGAGAAGATGTCTGCAGCTTCTTGAAGTGAGTAGTAGTGTGGCACGTTTCAGTTTTCTGTAAACTATGCCACTGGATATGGTTTTACACGAAATAGCCAAAGAGGATTTGAAGATGAAATGGAGTTTGGTCTCTCATTTCCCCTAAATTCGTATTTGAACTGAGAGTGGAATGTTCACAAATTTTGCAGCATTTTTGTTACGTCGTTTTCAATTATAGGTGAATCACTGTTGATCTTTTTTTGCTACTTTCACATAAAAGCAGTTGAATGGGTTAAAGCTGCTATGTTAGCAAGGAAGCACACCTGTCCTCATAGTAACTGCAATAGTTTGGCCATAATGTGTAAATGGTATTTCATCAGACCTTCAACTGTCCATTGCGCAAAACTCTAGCATAATATCAGTGCATCTGATATTGGGTGCTTGAGCATGGGATTATTCCATCTCTGAGATCATGCAGGCCCATATCATGTACGATATGATAAAGGTGTCACCAATTCACAGAACCAGTGAGCAGCCATGCTGTCCAGAACTGTCACCTTACTTTGATGTACAGGAATGATTGTACAACATTTTTTTCCCTGATCATTGCATGGAACTGATTGCAGAGATTAGCAACAATGCCTGAACACTACCTCTGGACTCTCAAAGCATGGCAGAGGTTGGGCAGGGCTGTTGAATCTTGGTTCAATTCAGGGGAACACTACATGCAGTGATGCATCCCACTTGCCAACAGGAGACTGTTCAGGCAGGTGATGGAGGTTGTCTCATGTGGTGGATATTTATATGTGGTGAAACAGGACCCCTTATACATCTGACATTGTATCTAACCAGCTACTGATACAGGAACCTACTATCTGATCATATTTGTGTGTTTCTTCAGCACAGCATCTCACAAATAACTTGTAATCGCAGTAAAACAATTTACCACCCTGTCATTCCTGAATTGTGGTTTAAGGAACCCTCAGAGGAAATGATGGTCATCTTACCTCATTTCTGCTGAACTCATTTTGGACATTATTGAGTGAGATGTGGTCTCCTTGGATCTAGCTGTGCCCAATATCAAAGAATTGTTGGTGGTGGCATTCGTAGATTAGGGGGGCTTCCCAACACCCACACCTTCGGATATTTCATCATTTTGTGGGATCAACTTTTGTATCTTTGTGTCATGAGAGTCTGTCACCTGGAGTTTGTTCCAGTGTGTGGAAGCTGCCTGTACTACTTCATCATTACAGAAATGTTGAAGAAATAAGAATTTATAGGGAGGTAAGAAAAGTTGAAAAATTTTGCCATAGTATGGATGAACAAACAAAATGTGCTGAATCTTTGTGGGAGAGTTATGTTCTGAATCAACTCATCAACTGTGTTGTGTACCTATCCATGCTGTTCTAAATAGACTGTCACGGTTTTCCATAGTGTTTTATTATAAAGGGCTCCGTACATGATCAGACAATTTTCAGAACTTTACTGCATGTACCAAATATTTGATGGTGTGCGGTGGTGTTTGATATGTTTGTCAAACATAGAACATGTTTGAGAGAAATTTTGATTGACAGGAAATTTGACAAGTTTAGTGGTCATTGCTTATGTTGAAGTTTCGCCACATGTGTAGTGAAAAAGAGTTTTACTACAATTTATCCCACTGTATTGTGAGTTTTTACAACTGTGGAAACAATGATCAAGGATAAAAGAATAGCACTAGCAATTACCAAAACGATAGAGGTGGTTTGTCTTTCCCAGCCATACAAGGGTATTATAAATGATTGAGATGATTTCACAGATTTACTGTAGCTATGTTATTTGACATATTATCACAGGGTTTTGTACACAAGTAGAACAAAATCAAAAAGCTTTAATTATTATTATTAATATTATTATTGATAAGAGTGCTTCATATGTGACCCCTCCTGATTCTGCAGATATCAAGCTCATCCCATTTCAGTGTAGCATGTTCCTATCAATCGGTTCAAAAATACTGTTGATTTGAGCTCGCAGTTCGGTAGGTTTGTTGGTAGAGGAGGTGTTAACACTGAATTTTTCATGTAACTTCACACAAGAGTGTGGAGGCCTAACATGAATTGCTGATCATCAGCCCCATCATGACAGATCCATCGGTGTCCCAATTTTCTGTTTAAGAATCTGTGAACATCATGATGGGAGTGGGGTAGAGCACCTCCTGTTGGTAGGAGCACACTGTCGGCCTCCAGTTGTTGCATGAACCAATATTCCGGCATGTCCAAATACATGTGTCATGTAAAAGTCTTTTTGCAGAAAAAAAAGGTACCATAAGCTTTAAACCATGAGACAGTGCTGTACAATAGCATAGGGATTCCTTGTCCCTCAGGTTCACACATTGTGCCTGTTCACTGTATTATTTATGAGAAATGTTGCTTCACCATTGAAGAGGGGTTTCTCACAAAACTGTCTTCTTCCATAATTGTTGCAACTGTGACAAAAATTCAGAGTCTGACTTTGACATTGGGAGTTAGGGGTTGTAGTAATTGGAAGCAGTAAAGCTTCAGCTTCAGTCGCTTCCTTAAGATCTGCCAAACAGTCGGTTGTGAGATCTTTCAGCTCTCTGCTTGCTCTGTTCGTCGATTTCTATGGGCTACGTGCAAAACTCGTATACGCATGATCAATCGTTTCTTCACTTTCTGCAGGCCGACCTATTGATTTCCCCTTGCAGAGGATTCTGATGCTTTAAATGGCACATACCATTGCCGAATGGAATTGGCAGTTGGTGTATCTTCATTGAACTACATTATGAAGTGTTATTGCACTGTCATGACAGACAGATGTGAATGCTTTTCAAGCCCAACATACACTTTCTCGGTACCTGTTGTCAAAATTTTTGAGTTTATCTATGTGTTTTGAGTTTTGTGCCAATATGTCAATTAATCTAGCTACAGTGAATTTATGAAATCGCTTCAATCATTTATAATAACCTTGTATATTATGCAGGAAGAGATTAAGAACAAATTCTGTGCACGGCATACAAGTGGAAATACAATTAAAATTTTTTAAAAAATACAGATAAAATAAAGTAAAAATCAAAGTTCTCTGGTTCTTCCACATGATATGTAGGCTATATGCTCCCACATTGTAATACCTTAACAAAATGTCATTGGAGGAACAAGTAAATGAGAAATAATTTTCACATGCTTGTGTTTTCTGTTTCTGTGTGAGGGTGAAGTGACTCTAAACAAGATGTTAAATGTTTCGCTGTCTGTTTGTAGAAAGTTGATGTAGTCATCAGGTTCTGAGTACAATGTAGATTTACTTGTGTATATTTTTCTCTCATTTTATACCATTCCCTGGATGAGCATCTTGTTTTCTTCTTCTTCTTTCAAGACGTTGCCATAGTCAATGTTAGAAATGTTTTATTTGCATTTGTATTGATTCCCAATTGTTTCAGAATACAACATGAATGATTAGCACCTGCTTCAGAAGTGAAATTAAGTTGGCAAACTTGTAAGATTGTGTACGGGCTTGGTTGACACATCCATGGTTCTATAAGAGCAAATTTGACAAATAAGTTTGATTGTATATGGGAACTCTGACATTAAATGTTCTGTGTTTCACTTCTGTGCAAGTCATTGGTGAATGAAATGTATTTTCTGTCTCCAATAACTAACATCTGTTTTAATGCTAATACAGTTAGCATGAATGTTGTCTTGTGGGAAGGACCATCAACCAACATGTCAGTGCATCAACTTCACCTAAATTCCTAAGATAAATCAAACAGTTGTCCATTCATCATTTGTGCAAATACTATGCAATAATTTGTTGCCGTCATTTTGATACAACTGCACAAATGATAGTGCTATTTCTACACAATGGGCTTTGTGTTTACACATTAAGGTCTTTGCCTCTCACCTAGCTCACAATTTCCTGAACAACAGATGCTTCATTACTACTGACCCAAGGATATGTTGAGTATGAAAGTGATAATTGCTCTGTAGAAAAGTGGAATGTAATTCAGGTGTGTAAGTTGTCAGAAAAATACTGTATAATTAAAAGTAATGAGTTGTGCCTGTTGGTTGGTGCAGCGTATGGCTCTGGAGTGAGGCAGACGGTGAAAGGTAGTGGTAACTGTGGGTTTACTGCAAATATCTACTGGGGAAACATTTCCTGCCATCTTCCACCACAGGAAAACATACCAAGGAGTCAATAGGAACAACAAAAATTGCAATATGCTGCAAAAAAATTTCTAAAACCAGAATTACATATAAATTTTTCCGTGCTTCTTTGTAATGCAGTGAAAATAATATGAGGATGTTTCGTATTCTTTTAGGAAGTGAACCACAAAATGTGATATGCATAGTGAGATGATTAACAAAAATGAGAAAAGGCAACCACTCAGTTAGTCAGTTGATGGACAGTGCATAGAAAATAGCACAGAGATTTGCAGATAACACCAGCACACTAGAGAAGGAAAGGCAAAATTTTAAGTACCACCTCGCAAAACTAAAGTTGCTTAATGAATTTTTTGACACTGGTCTTGCTGCAGTGGTTTATACCATTTCCTGTCAGATCACCGAAGTTAAGCATTGTCAGGCTTGGCTAGCACTTGGATTACATAACTGTGGGAAGCACAAATAGAAAGACATTTTTATTAGTGCAGCTAGCTATACCTATGACTTGGTGACACCAGAAAAGAAAGACAAAGCGGTAAATTACAAAGCCAGATGCAGTCAGATAGAACGACAAATTTCATGGCTATTTGGAGATTTGGAGAAACAAATTAAAGACCTGCAAATGAAAATTACTGTACAGGATGAACAAGAGTTCACCTTTACAAACAGCCAGCCTCGGCAGCAGCCAGTGGAACAGTGGCACATAATGTGGTCACGAGTTCCTGAATGAAGAGACAAGTGTTGAAGTTGCTATCAGAGAAGCCTGAGGTTTGGTTTGCCATGTTGGATCTAGCATTCATGCTGAACAACATGACAGAAGATTACACTAAGTACATGGTGGTTGTCAATAGCCTGGATGCACAAACGGTAGAGGCAGTGTCAGATGTTGTATTTAAATGCCCACATGAGACTGGTACTTTCACTTGAGAGACACAGTAATACAATGAAACTTCCTGGCAGATTAAAACTGTGTGGCAGACCTATACTCAAACTCAGGAGCTCGAGTCTCGGTCCACCACACAATTTTAATCTGCCAGGAAGTTTCATATCAGTGCACCCTCCGCTGCAGAGTGAAAATCTCATTCTGGAAACATCCCCCAGGCTGTGGCTAAGCCATGTCACCACAATATCTTCCTTCAGGAGTGCTAGTTCTGCAAGGTTCGCAGGAGAGCTTCTGTAAAGTTTGGAAAGTAGGAGACGAGATACTGGCAAAAGTAAAGCTGTGACAGCGAGGCGTGAGTCATGCTTGGGTAGCTCAGATGGTAGAGCACTTGCCCACAAAAGGCAAAGGTTCCGAGTTCGAGTCTCGGTCCACCACACAGTTTTAATCTGCCAGGAAGTTTCATATCAGCACACACTCCGCTGCAGAGTGAAAATCTCATACAGTAATACAGTGTCCATGCACATCCATAGACCAGCAAATGCAGCAGGTCGTGCACCCAGAACGTATTGTCAATAGGACACCTTCTGAGTTTTGGCGGCATCTCTTGAAATATCGTAGAGGAGATACACTAAGACATGTTTGACTCACATTGATGCCACTGTTGTTGAAGGCGGTGATTGTCACATGTACCTCTGATAACATTAACTCTGTGTTGTCAATGCAGATAAAAGAGATGCAGTAGTGGGACAAGTAAGCAGAGCAGCAATAACACAAGATGTGGACGGTGACAGCGCTGTGGAAGCTGCAGCCTATAAGGCAAGTGCTGAGAGTTAATGTTGATGCACAACTCCGTGATGTGAAGCTACAGACTGACATAATGCATAAGTAGCTGTCTATGCTAGTGGCATATCTGTCCTGGACGACAGAGGCAGGCACAGGTGGGATGAGATGAACTTATATGTTGGTACCACAAACAGTTAGGCTCAAGGGCTACTAGCTTCACTTCACGTTCCTCATTCCCGAATGAGCTCAGTGCAGTGCAGTAAGCGTAGCAGGCCGTATGTTTTCTGAAAGTTACCAAGATACAGATGAGGTGACAATCACTACAACCATAGTAACTGAGTGTGAAATCGTAGGAAACAAACAAGGTTCTGCACTCATGGTTGGACCAATTATGTGAGAGAGTTTAGCCAGGACAACAGAGAGAAAACTATCCATCTTTTGATTTGCAGCTCCTTGTATTGGCCATGTTTGCAGTTAAAATTGTCGGATGTGAGGTCTGCCAGTTAGGCAAAACACCGTTTTTCTCAGTACCCAGTGCCGAAGCATGTTTGGGTACTGAGAAAAACGGTTTTTCGCATAACTGGCAGACCTCATATCCAACAAGAGAGAAAATTGTTTGACTACTCACATTATCTGGGCACCTTTACGTAAAGGACCAATAAACAAACTGACATTACCTAGTCCAGGGCTTCACAACATACGTGCTCGCGGAGCAAGTTGTGAGCAGCAAGGCGCGAGCACGGAGCAGCGCGAGCACGCTACCCCCACTACCGGACCAGAGCGGAGAGTGGGGAGAGTCACGTGGGGCACACAACAGCTGCCGCCAGTCAATGTAAATCTGCGGCCACCTGCAGGGATATCACTCACGAATTATTACTGCGACAAAAGAAACAAATAAAGGAGAATGTACACATGCCACATAATTTTATTAGCTTAGTGTATGCCTCTACATTCGTATTAATTTGTGAACTGTTACACAATAAAAGATGTCACTGAAGTGTGGGATTCTCGGTTATCTTGTACTTTTTGCTCTTTACAATTGCGTCTGTGTTCGGAGTAATTGTTCTTGTGCATTGTAGGCGCAGCGTGCAATTTAAATTTCGATCAGACAATGCGTTTCTCAGGCGCGTCTTGTTACATTTCATTGCAGAGAACAGTTGTTCACAAACATACGTGGAACCGAACATTGATATTATTGTAGCTGCCAATTTGTGCAAACGAGGAAATCTATCCTGAGGGAAGTGTCTGTAGAATTCCAAAATGTTTTTCTTGTTCTGAAATTTGTCTCTGTATTCTATCTCATACTGGACGTCAATAGTTTCTAGTTGCAGCTCAGGATGAATCTCTTCAATATTCGCCGAATATGGAGAGGAGAATGGATCAAAATCACTGTCTAGTGCTGTCAGATCTTGAAGGCCTTGATCAAATTCTTCCTTAAGGGCAACTAAACTATGTGAATAACGTTCACAGTCTTTGTGAACACCTTGCACAGATGATAATTTAGGAAAATGAGCTAGATTTTTTGTTTCCAGTTGACTCACCCAAAGCGTCAATTTCATTTTAAAAGCTCGTGTTCGACCTATGAAATGAGTAATTAGCAGATCTTTACCTTGTAGTGAAATGTTCAAAGCATTCAGATGGCTAGTTAAATCTGCTAAGAACGCGAGATCACATTTCCATGAAGGCTCTTTCAATTCAGGAACACACATGTTATTTATTTCCATGAACATATTTATCCCATCTAATAGGCAAAAAAATCGATTTAATAATTCGCCACGACTAAGCCAGCGGACCTCGCTGTAATAAGGCAGGCTACCATACTGGCTTTCATGCTCAAGAAAGCTTTTAAATTGCCTGTGTTGTAGCCCATGCTTCCTTATATAATTGGTTGTACAAACAACAATACTCATCACATTTTTTAGAGTGATACTCTTTGCACATAAGTTTTCCTGGTGGATCGCAAAGTGAACGCCCCTTATTTCATTTGGCACGGTCAGTTTTTGCATTTTCTCTTTCAACAGCGCAACGAAACCTGACTTTTTCCCTGTCATCGCTGGTGCACCGTCTGTAGGCACTGAAACTAAAGAATTCCACGACAGTCCTATATTTTCAACACTTTCTTCAACACTACTTAAAATATCACCTCCGGTTGTAGTGTTCTTCATGGCTACTACATCGAGGGCTCCTCCCTCACCTGAAGATCTCTATTAACACCTCTAATAAATATGGCAAGCTGCGCTGTTCCAGTGATATCGACACTTTCGTCCAGAGCTAGACAATACACCATAAAATCTTTACAGATATTTGCAGGCTGGCTCTGGACGTCATCTGCCATGTCCTGTATGCGACACTTAATGGTCATGTTAGATAATGGCACAATCCAAAACTGTTCAACTTGATATGGACTCAAATGTTCCGCTGCAACTACCAGACATACTTTTATTAAATCGCCATAGTGAAGGGGTGCAGGGATTTTGCTAAAAGCAAAGCCATTTTGTAACTCACTCTGAGAGCTGCCTCAGTTGATTTTTCTTCGGATAGCTTTCTTTTAAGTTTAATAACTTCCTGTGCACGATCTGGTCCATCACATTTTCCACTTCCGTAGTCTTTCGCGTGGTACGACATATAATGTCGCTGCAAATTAAATTTCCTAAAAGAATTCAGCGTTTTGTGACATACTAAACATTTTGCAACACCATCTTTTTCTGTAAACAGATACAATTCCTCCCAATGGGGGTTGAACTGCGAAAGCATGGTTGGGGTTACACAACGGCGACTTGACATGATTCTTAACCAGCGAAGTGACTGTTAGAGCTGATAGTAGTACTTTAAACGTTACACAGTCGGCACGAATTCAATAGGCACGCTGCGGCCCTATTCAAACGTGCGTGCGCATTTCCCCTCCCTCCTCTCCCTCCCTACTCCGCGACCTTGCACCTGCTCGCGAGCACGTGCCTGAGCAGAGGCGAGTACTCGCGCTCAAAACCGGCCAGTTGTTAAGTCCTGGCCTAGTCGATACGGCTTAGATATCACTATGCTGCCACATAAACGTACTTAAGAGGAAATAGTGGGTGCAGCACTTCATCTAATGACCACCAGCAATTCACTAGTTAAGACATATGGTGAACAATAAGTAACAGTACATATCGAGTTCAGTGAGAGATTCAAATGGAAGTTTGTACTAGCAGAAGTGCCCAAGTCAATACTGGGAGCAGACTTTATCCACCACCATGGGCTACAGCTACAGCTGAGCACAGCACAAATTAGACAGAAGAGTTAGGTAACTATGGGTGCTGTAGCAGAGTTTCAAGCAATGCTGTTGCTTACTTAATAATGCAGTTTCACCAGAATTGGGCCATAAGGTGCTTCACAACACTGTGCATAACATTAAAACCACAGCAGGTAAACTGGTTTTTCAAAGGCTGAGAAGACTGGCCCAAACTGGTTTGCAGGAGCAAAAGCAGAGTTTGACAGCATGTTAGAAGCGGGCATCGTACGGAGATCAGATAGCCTGTGGGTGTTGCCCTTGCACCTGGTTCGAAAGGATTCAGGCACTTGGAGACCCTACAGGGATTATCATGCACTAAACGCAAGGACATTCCCTGACCACTACCCTGTTCCCATTCTACGGGATTTTACAAATGTGTTGGACAGAACCCAAGTTTTCAGCGTGGTAGACTGGCCTACAGCCAGCTCCTAGTGGCTGAAGCAGACATTCGCAAGACTGCCTTCATAACCTGATTCAGCCCCTGCTGTATTGATATTTTCACAGATGGCAGAAGTACATGAAGACCAACTGAAGATGGCGTTCAAGGTAATCAGGAAGTATGGGCTAATAATAAACAACACTAAGTATGCCCTCCAGCAAAAACAAGTCACATTCTTAGGGCGTGAAGTATCGGTGTTGGGTATCCGTCCTCAAAGAAAATGTGTAGGCCATTAAAAACATCCCACTACTGCAAACAGGCCCTGCCATCGATACCTGCCATGCAACAGACCTTTGAGAAGGTAAGACACAATTTACAAGAAGCAATACTTTTGGCACACACTGCTCATAATGTGACATTGACAGTTGTAGTGGACGCCAACCAGTTTGTAACTGGTATGGCCCTGCATCAAAAAGTTGAGCATAGTTGGAAACCTTTAGGACTTTTCCTCAAAAAAGCACAAGCTAAGTTGAGTGTGTATGACAGGGGGCGGCTGGCCATTTATGGGGCATTTCAATACTTACTTTCGTATGTCAAAGGTTGGCCTTTTACAGTTTGTACCGATCATAAGTCATTTACCTTCACATTACGGGGGAGGAAAGAAGCTTGTTCTCCACAGCCATTCCACCAGCTGGAATTCAGTGGGCAATTTAACACCTATATCAAGCTTATAAAATGGATGCACAGTATCATGGCGGATTTGTTCTCAAGGGTCGGTGCATTTTATACACCAGCAGATTATGATCAGCTAAGAACAGAGCAAGCCATGGTTGGACATCTAGAGCAATTATTGCAGGACAACTCGATGTCCCTTAAACTCCAGCAAGTGTGGATATTATGCAAGGAGGGACTCATTCAGTGTGACTCACAGCCTAACACAACCATCAAATTGTTGATGGAATGTAACAATACTATGAAAAGGAACGTTGCTACTCACCACATAGTGGAGATACTGAGTCGCAGATAGGCACTACAAAAAGACGCTCACAATTAAAGCTTTAGGCTGTTAAGGCCTTCAACAACAATAGACCACACACACACACACACACACACACACACACACACACACACACACACACACGTCATGCACACGTGACTACAGTGTCAGGCAATTGTATCCACTGGTCGTCTATTTTTGACAAAGGCCTTATGGGCCAAAACCGTTATTTGTGATAGTCTGTGCCTGTGGCTCAGCATCTCTGCTATATGATGAGTAGCAACTTTCCTTTTCTTAATATTGTTACATTCCATCCTGGATTTTCTGTTGTTTGAATTCTTGATGGAGTAATTTTTGTGGCCTGGTATAAAGAAAAATTTCTGGAAGATGGTGAGCAAGTGCCGACCCCGTCAAAAGTGTAATCTTATAGTGCATTTAAAATCAGTCGCAACTTTTGACGTTTAACTGACCAGAGGGGGACGTGACACCGTTGTCCAGGTAACACCAATGGCAAGCTGGCTTTCCACACCAGCCACCAGCACTTCGGCTGGTAAAGCGCCCCTTTTGCCACATCACGAGTAAACAGTAGCATGTGGTGTCAAGCATTAGATGCATCAGTGTTTGTCAGCTCTTGTAGTAAAGTCATATTTTCTGGTGTCGAAGTGTTCTGTAGTCATCAGGTATCGTGAATAAGTGTTTTGTGTTGGCGTTGCATTAATGACAACAGTGCAGTACTTTTGAATATGAGATTTGCAATAAAAGTGTAATCCAAGAACACATTCACCAGGTGGGAAGGTAATGTTCTGCTGCAAAACATACCTCAGAATTTGATAATAGTAATGGACAAAACGCCATACCACTCTGTTGTGATGCATAAAGCTCCAACAACGTAGTGGCCGAAAGTGGATATTTTTCTCGGGGTACAAAGAAATGTTTCATGAGATAAAGTTTAACCTAGCACGTATAAGGTGACATTAATGAAACTTTTAGTGTTTTACAATCCAAAACTTCACGATACCATGTCGACGAACTGGATAATGGTAAAGTACGTAGTTTAATCAGGCTTCACCCATATCATGCTCATTTAAATCTGACATAATATATTGGCCTAGGTGAAAAGTAACATGGCAAAAAACAGGAAGAAGTTTACACTCACTGAGACTGAAATGCTGATAAAAGAAGCCCACTGCAAATGTTACACGACAGGACTGGGCTTGAGTTGTCAGCCATAATACCAAAAAGGTAGTTGAGGAGACATTGATTCATGAAGGATTGTGATGAGTTTTGAGGAATTCGTAACTTCACCTGTTTCCATGTTAAAATCTGCTTCTCTTGTTAAAACACAGCATAGTTTGGAAATATTCATCTCACTAACATTGAAATGCAGTCGAAATTGAAACAGAATCCTGAAATAGTGTACTATTAAACTAACAACTTAGTGCAAGTCAGGTCAGTAGTTTATGAAACAGCAAATTCTCAGTACACAAATAAACATGTAACTTCTTAGCTTATATTGTTACAAAACCCACAGCAGTTCTTGTTTCATTGTGGTCCTCAATAATTACGTTATTTCATTGAAAAAAATCTGTAGTCACTTGAATATTGCTGTAAGGAAATCCCACTTATTAATCATATGGCAGAACAATCTCATAATCATTTTCATTTGCCAAAATCTTGCTTCGATATCTCAAAACATTTATGATACAAGAAATTTATGAATATTCCATTCTAGTTTTTTTACTGACCCAAGAGTTCATGTCAAAGTGCTTTATGTACATTCCATTTTCTCAAGTTTGGAAACAGACAGTGATATCCTGGCAAGTTTAAAGAGTAATTCAATATATTATGTACATTTAATACACAGCAACAGGTAACCTAACATGCATCAAACACAAATTCATAGGGAACCTATTTTTCACTGCAAACTAAGATTTTCTTGCAGTAATTTACCTACTACTGAAATATCACAGTAACTATGACTATTAACAAAATGATAGGTGGTTTGTCATGAAGCTGACAGCTTCAACTATAGGATGTGAGAGAATGAGAGTTTATTACCAAATAGTTTCTATAAAATCATTTCAGAAAAATTGCAGATCGGCCAGTTTGTTGTTCATGCAGTCAAGTAACCCTGCCATGTTCCGCAGCGACTAGGACTGGCATTATACTGTGGACGTCTGCTCACGCATGTTACACACACTGACAACTATGCGTCCCTCCACTTGCTCTGTGCTGAACTGTCAAAAGTCGCAACTTATTGTAAACACACTATAGCAGAGACATTCACAAGACTGTAGGAGACTCCCCAGAAGCAACAAATCAACTTTTCCCTGTGCACAAAGACCTCGAAGGCCCACTGTCGCCATCTGAGGAGTACTGTTATTCATTTGCAGCAATAGACAGGTATACTTGTTGATCAGAGGCAGTACCTGTCAGAGTCATTTCAGCAGAGACTAAACGGAGGGCCTTCGTAAGCGCAACCGCTATGGTCGCAGATTCGAATCCTGCCTCGGGCATGGATGTGTGTGATGTCCTTAGGTTAGTTAGGTTTAAGTAGTTCTAAGTTCTAGGGGACTGCTGACCTGAGATGATAAGTCCCATAGTGCTCAGAGCCATTTTTTGAGGGCCTTCGTAAACACATAGGTGTCATGATTTGGTGGATGTCCATATCACATCACCACCGATCAGGGGCAACAGTTTGAACTGACCCTGTTCATAGAGCTGTCTACATTATGTGGATTCCGACATCACCACAGGATCAGCCACCATCTAGCAAACAATGGGATGGTGGAGAAATGGCACAGGATGTTAAAAACTGCATTTATGTACCACAATAACTCAAAGGTGACAGCCTTTCCACTAGTTTTTTTGGGGCTGCAGAAAGCCTTTAAGACTGACATGGAGGCCTCCAGCACTCAAATGGTTCGTGGGGAAACTTTGTGCCAACTGATGGATTTTTATGTAGCACAACTGACCGATACATCATCAGAGCCACCGTATGTGCTGCAGTAGATTAAGAGGCTAATAACTACACTGCTCCCTTCCAAAGCCTCATGACATGGTGTATGAAAAGTGTTCATACATAAGGACATTGCAATGTGCTCGCACGTCATGTTAAGAACGGATGTGGTATGCATGCTGTTGCAGCCCCTTATTTAGGATCTTTCCAGATGCTGAAGCAAAACAAACATACATTATAGACAGCATACAATGATAAGCTGCTGACAGGGTTGTAGAGGAGCAACAAACACCGACTACTTTCACAAGGACAGGTCAGCGTGTTCTTCACAAGTATCAACACATACCAGGAGCTCCACTCTGCCAGGAGGGGGAGATCTCTGAGGAAAGCACCTGCTATAGACGACGAATACAGACATATTTATTATTCTTTGGTCAAGCAGCTGAGTTGTAATGAAGCTATTCTTTGGTAGATTTAGTGTTGACAATTTTTTGTTATTGATCAGGTTTCAAGTTGTTGAATGGAATTTTGGAGAGAAATAAATAGGTACAGTGCTTACAGTAGTCTTTCCATGCAGTGCAGATTGTGCAACAAGCTATATATCTATACAACTATTTTTTGAAAGTGATAATTAAAACTTTATGAATACCCCTCCTACTTATTCCACTTTGTTAGTGGTCTGTGCCATTTTGTTTTTCTCCTCTACTGGTGTGTTACAATACTGTGGCAAAAGGTTTCTGTGTGCCAGTGCTGCAGACATCTATCTGCAAGTGAACAGAAAATTAATTGTGTAACTTTATTTCTCTTCCTGTCTGAACTATTTATTTTCCGTAGTTCATTTCCATACAAGGCTACACTCGTGACAATTGACTTTAGAAAAGATTTCGTAAAACATAAATATATATTACATGCTAACAAATTTCTCTCTTTCAGCGGTATTTTTCTTGCTATTGCTGTAGAAAGATTTGTTGACTACTTTTAGTGCCACATTTTCTAATCTCATTCCTCCATAATTGCCTGATATAATTTGATTACATCTCATTACACTTATTTACTGTTGTTGATGTTCATCTTATAACTTATTGTGAGAACACTATGCATTCCACTCAGCTGATCTTCCAAACCCTTTGCTGTCTGTTATGGAATTACAGTGACCTCGACAAACCACAAAATTGTTATTTCTTCTACACAGACATTAATTCCCTTTCCAAATTTCTCCTTGGTTTCCTTAACTGCTTGTTCAGTGTACAGATTGAATAACTGAAAAACATGGGTGATAGGCCACTAATCTGTCTCCCTCCCATCTCAACTACTGCTTACCTTTCATGTCCAGTGACTGTTATAACTGCAGTCTTGCTTCTGTGCTAGTTGTAGATAACCTTCCATTCCCTGCATATTTTCAAGCTACCTTCAAGATTTCAAAGAATGTATTCTAGTTAACATTCTGAAAATTTTCTCTAAATCTACAAATGGTATAAATGTAGTTTAACTTCACATGATCCTACCTTTCTCCAGAACTCAAACTAATCTTCCATAATGTCAACTTGTACCAGTTTCTTCAGTTCTGTAAATAATTTGTCAGTATTTTGCAGCCATGGCCTATTAACTGATGATTTAATAATATTTACTTCTGTCAGCACCTGCACCTGACATGGCTGGCTCTCTCACAGTGCTAATTAATGATAAGGGAATTTCACCTACTCGAAAGGCTTTCTTTCAATTAAGGTTTTTCAGTACTATGTCAAATTCTTTTCACAGTATCATATCTCCCAGCTCATCCTCATCTACTTTCCCTTCCCTTTCTGTAATATTGTGCTCAAGTCCATTCATATTGTATAGACCCTCTATATATGTCTTCCACATTGCAGCCTTCTTGGCCTGCCATCTGAGCTCTTAATATTCATACAGGTGACTATCTTATCTCCAAAGTTCTATTTAATTTTCCTGTAGGAAACATATCTCTTTTACATAGTCAAGTGTGCTTCTACAGATTAAAACATATTTGAAATAAATTTTACTATATTATGGATGTACATTTACTGACATAAACTGTGTAGACTGACAGAATTAATGTTAAAAAGGTTAACTGTTCTGTAGGCAGAGCAAAGATGACAATGAAATTTTATTGCTGTTATGTTCAGTCACAAATCTAACTGGCAGTCGTTAAAAGAATTACGGTTGACAATACCACCCGTTACGAAGACAGTTTAGTGAGTGACGGGAAGTATCATCTATAAGGTATTATTATAAAAACAAAGATGAGGTGACTTACCGAACAAAAGCGCTGGCAGGTCGATAGACACACAAACAAACACAAACACACACACAAAATTCAAGCTTTCGCAACAAACTGTTGCCTCATCAGGAAAGAGGGAAGGAGAGGGGAAGACGAAAGGAAGTGGGTTTTAAGGGAGAGGGTAAGGAGTCATTCCAATCCCGGGAGCGGAAAGACTTACCTTAGGGGGAAAAAAGGACAGGTATACACTCGCACACACGCACATATCCATCCACACATACAGACACATGGTGTCTGTATGTGTGGATGGATATGTGCGTGTGTGCGAGTGTATACCTGTCCTTTTTTCCCCCTAAGGTAAGTCTTTCCGCTCCCGGGATTGGAATGACTCCTTACCCTCTCCCTTAAAACCCACTTCCTTTCGTCTTCCCCTCTCCTTCCCTCTTTCCTGATGAGGCAACAGTTTGTTGCGAAAGCTTGAATTTTGTGTGTGTGTTTGTGTTTGTTTGTGTGTCTATCAACCTGCCAGCGCTTTTGTTCGGTAAGTCACCTCATCTTTGTTTTTATAATAATTTTTCCCACGTGGAATGTTTCCTTCCATTATATTGATACATCTATAAGGTATCATATACATGTTGAAAATCTCTGACGCATGAGCGTTTGCCTTTTATAGGGGAGGCCCTGTCTCTTTTGGCAGTGTGAGAAAATTACTTTCTGATAACTCTGGTATGTTACTAGGGTAGTTGGAATTTAAAAAGTGACACACAGTATATGAGAGATTAATTATTGAAAATAGTGTGCTTCTGGGTGCTTTGCCAAGTTTGTGCTCAAAATGGAATCAACTACTTGGCAAAACATCCAGAAGCATCCTGTTAATTAGTCGGCAGGTAGTGCTGTACTAACTGAAGAGGTCTCGCAAATTTAACCTGGGGTACTTGTTCTAACAGCTAAAAAACATGAAACAGTCACATCTACAGTGGCTCAAAACTGCCGTGTCTGGACTAAGGACTCATTAACCAAAAGATGTTGCTACTTTTCGAACAATATTTTAACTCTTAGTAAAGTTATTTTCTGTTTGTTTGTGTCTAGAGTCCAGGAGGAAAATGTTATTTCTTAGCAAAGTGTTCACATGTTGTTCTACAATAGAAACATGGGGCAAATTGAAGTTAATATGAAATTTTGCAAGTCATGCTCGTGGTAACAGCACTTCTAGCAAAAGTTAGAGCGCCCGGTACAAGAATCTGGCACAGTTTCTGTCTCCTACAGAGGTTAATTCAGTTAACTCTGCATGGGAGGCACACAGAGTTTTGAAAAAGCAAGAAATTGCCTTGGTCCACAAATTTGCTATTAGGAAATATCTGATTTTGTAATTTTCTCTGATAATATTAAGTAGTACGATTTGATCCCTTAACATTTCATGTGTCTGTACAGTTCATTTTTCAGTGCATGCATTGCTGAATTTGCAGCAATTTAAAAGGGTACAACTATGTAAATATTCCTCAGTCACTTTTTGCAATAATCAATGTCCTTTTCATATTTCAGGTGGCAGTGAATATAGCAAAAGACACTGGCTCAACTGGTCTTGTTTATGTTAGTACCAATCCCAAGTTTTCACTTAAGCAAGTGGAAAGTTTCTTCAACTTCACTATCCCATGTGGAGTATGATAATGAGGAAGACTGCTATAATCTGGTGTAAGATTTTGTTTTACGTATCTACATGGGATTTTAACAACTGCACAATCTCTCATTTTGTTACACATGAGCTGTCACAGAGAAATTTTGATGACTTTGTATTGTTCGAACTGATGTTCATGATATATTTATACATTTTTTATGACTGGATTTATTTAACAATGCCAAAATATTTACATTGTAGTCATTTGATGCTAGTCATTAATGTAAGAAAAAAGAAGCACATTTACACTTTTTTAAGTTTTTGTTATTTAAATTTTGCTGTTAACCAATCACAAAGGCTGTCTGTGTTGTAAATATTTATACAAGTAATAACAAACAATTTTTGAAATTATCTATTTTTACACTGCTGCTCTTCAGTACAATGTTATAGTCACTGATCTCTCTTAATGTATTATATAATTAAACAGTTTATTTTATATCGAAAGTTTTATTTAATTTTCGCTATGTTGTATTGGGCATTGTCTTTCCTTTGATGACTTCCATATCATAAATACTCTCTTCGAATGTCATGTGGTGCCATAATTGTAAAGGTAACATATTCTTGGGACTATTTAAAATTAGAGCAGTTGGAGCAAACTTACTCGGATCTCCGTTTTCCATTCCTTTGTTTAGCACATTGCTTGTTGCAGTGAAGCAATCTTTTCAATAGGGTTTTTGTGATTTTCAAATAGCCAGTTTGTTTGTGTCACTTTCTTCGAATTGAGAAGACTTGCTTCTGATTCATCCTGAAGTATGACATTTAAGTATCATATACAGAATGCAAAAGAGAAGTTCAAACAGTGGATGTTGAAATTGAATAGTATGCTAGTTTTTATGGTATAGTTGAAGGTGTACCAAGTGAGAACATGGGTACAAATTGTCTTGTTATATTGCTGCTAAATGAGATTGACTTGGTATCTGCTGTAAATGTTTTCAATTCTTCCAATTTTTTTTTTTTTGTCACATTGTGTGGCTTGGTAGGTAAGTGCCAGACAGCAAATCAAAAAATCTGGGGATTAATGCCTCTCTTCCAAGGATTATTTTTGTCACTTATCACCCACTTTGGTTTTGGAAATATATTATTAATGTGAGAAATGCCATGTCACACCATCATCAGGCACCCACATAAAACTGTTCTTTCCCTTGTAATTGCCTGGGTAAGTTAGTTCAAAGATTGGAGTAAGATAGTGGCACAACTTAAGTATAACCAAGGTTAATAAAGTGTGTTAAAACCAACCTTTGGATGGATGACAGCTTTACCTTTGTATTACACTTGCAGGCTTCCCCTATTGGTCTGATTAAATTACAAGAAAATCATTGAGACTTCCTCTACCAGCCTCCACAATGAGTTGGGTAAACATGTGGCTCTGAATAAACCTGGGTTGTATTCTGTACTTAAGGGACAGATCTCACACTCGTAAAACCCTGTTACCCTATTTACCTGATTATAAGATAAGGTTTTTTCCCAAATTTGTTATTCGAAAAATACTATTATTGGGGTCATCTTACATTCACAGATGAAGCTTTGGTTATTGAGATTTCGTAAAAATTTATTTTGAGCAATTCTGAAGAGTATAGCTTAGGAAACAGTAGTACTTTCATTCGAATAGGCTTGAGATTTCCCAATACGCTGAAGTGCTCAATACAGTATTGATCTCACTCGAACAATCGTGACATCTGACTTGTGGCACTAGTGCAACAGATACATCAGAACTATGAACTAGCTACTACAACAATCTAATGCTCTGCTCAAAATATTGACAGTTTTGTGAAACACAGGAGCATTAAATTCTATCAGCTTACAAACTTTTGTTGCGTTTGAGCAGGTTTCCAATGGAAGTTCTCATACATGTATGGATAACATATTTTACATTGCTTTTTAAGTAAAGGTATCATTCAAAGAAGAAAATCTTGTCCTTCAAACATCATTATTTGATTCTGAGCCCAAGTCAATATTTTATTTGGTTGTGAGAAACTATTGATTTACAAAGGGGTTTACAAATAAGAAATTATGTTGCTGATCATATATTCAAATACCGGGGAAAAATGTTACCACATTTTTCTCAGCTTTGGAACGAGATGGTGACATACAGATGAAATGAGAAAGAAAATTAATCCAGAAATAAATGTCTAACAAATAAAACAAATCACATCCAGTTTGACTGCACTTGTTATTGCAAGAATAAATTACAGTGGAAAGACCAGTTGTGGAGACAGTATCAACAGACATCATTAGGTCACGGTATAAGTTAAAGTAGAGAAATGGACTGAATCGTGATTGCAATCTTTTATTTATGAATTATTTGCTGTTACATATGACGTGCACCCTTGAAGGTATTGCCATTCATGTTTCCCTGGTGCGCAAGCACAGCACTGCAGAAGGCTTGGAAGGTGAACAGTGATACCAGCTTGGCTGAGAACGATAATGGGTGTGAGGAAGAGAGAGGTGATTGGGCAGCATATTTCATCATGCTGCCAACCATGAGAATCTATGCTGTGTGCTTTGGCTTTTTATGAACATTTACCATGTTTAAACTGCAGTTTGCCTGAATCCATCTGTACTCGGAATCAAATAGCCTTTAAAATTAGACAAATACTCAACAACAGCACAAATTTCTGCAGGAGATCCTAAAAGTCTAGATTGGGGCCAGTGGCATACTTCTGTGTTACAAGCAGCAATGTTGTCGAACCTCATTGTGAGGTATGATGGGAACAATAAGGGGCGTGTCACCTTCTGGTTCTACACAGCCAATGAGTTGAGCGGTGGCAGACTGTGTTTGGAAGCAAAACACATTGTAACATTCTCATGTCAGTATAGAAGCGAAATGTGTTATGCATTCAGAAAAAATGAAATTGGAACATATTTCTAAGAAGCAGCCAAATATTTGTAACAAGAAAGATGTAAGTTTCACAGCTGCTTTGTTAGGATGATAATGGTCAACAGCAGTGGTACCCCAGACAACAGGCTAAGTAAACATAAAAAGACAGTGAAGATAAAAATTTCAATTTATTTTATTTCTCCGTGTATTATCAAAATGTAGAGAGCCAGTAAATGGCTAAGTTTAGAATAGAAAATCCAGAATGGAATGTAACAATAATAGAGAAGAGTTGAAGGTGTTGGTCTATGAGGGCAAAGATTCTCTCAGTGGGGGCACAGTAACCGGCCGCAATGGGGCATACTGGATGGTTGGGTTTATGGACTTCAGGAGTTTATGAACTCGTCGTGCCCTGAAATGAGAAATGTCCTGTCCACTATCCTTCCCACCCCACCTACAGTGGTATTCCACCATCCACCGAACCTACACAATACACTCGTCCATCCTTACACAACCCCTGCTCCCAATCCCTTACCTCATGTCTCATACCCCTGTAATAGACCAAGATGCAAGACCTGTCCCATACATCCTCCTACCACCACCTACTCCAGTCCGGTTACTAAAATGACCTATCCTATCAAAGGCAGGGCTACCTGTGAAACCAGTCATGTGATTTACAAGCTAAGCTGCAACTACTGTGCTGCATTCTATGAAGGCATGACAACCAACAAGCCGTCTGTCCACATGAATTGCCACCGACAAACTGTGGCCAAAAAACAGGTGGATCACCTTGTTGCTTAACATGCTGCCAAACATGATATCCCTCATCTCAATGACTGCTTCAAAGCCTATGCCTTATGGATCCTTCCCACCAACACCAGCTTTTCTGAATTGTGCAGGTGAGAACTCTCCTTGCAGTACATCCTACACTCCCCTAACCCTCTTGGCCTCAACCTTTGTCAGTCACTAGCCTCGCCCATCCAGCCCCATCGCTGTTCCCATTCCAGCAGTACACAGTCATCATTCCACCATCACACTCAGTCTCTTTTTACTTCACTCCTTTTCCGCTACTTCCCCCTCCCCTGCCCTCCACTTAACCTGCAGCACTTCACTGTCCACCACCCACGCCATACTATCCCTCCCCCTCCTCACCCCAGCCTCGTCCTTACCCCCACCCAGTCGCCACTCCCATCATTCACTGGTGCTGCTGCTCGCAGTGTGGTTTCAGTTGCCTGAGACTGCAGACGTTTGTGCAACTTGCGTTTGCGTGACTGTGTGTGTGTGTGTGTGTGTGTGTGTGTGTGTGTGTATATTGTTGACAAAGGCGTTAATGGCTGAAAGCTATAATTGTGTGAATCTTTTTGTTGTGCCTAGCGACTCATCATCTCCACTATATGGTGAGTAGCAACTTTCCTTCTGTAATATTGTAAGTTTAGAATAGGTGCGATTTTAACTTTTTAGGCAGATATCTTTACATCAAGAAAAGTTTGTAATTTCAATTAGTCAAAATATGTTCAAAAATAATTTTTGTCTCAAGTAGCCTCTTAAAAAAAATGGGGGTCATCTTATATTCAGGTTCGTCTTACGTTTGGGTAAATATGGTATATTTATTTAATACCAGGTAATTTCTCAGAGACATCGGATCTCTAAATGATTTTAAGAAATATATGAAAAGTTTCATTGAGTGAAATTAATTTTAAATGGGATTAACATGTAGTGTTTATTCAGTAAGCATCAGAACTGAAATTAATGGTGCCCATTACAAATTTACATTTACGTAAGAGTTATGTGCTACTAACTCACATAATTGAATTGGCATGCAGTAAAGTTTAATATTTCAGAACATGTGCAGAGCTGCTATCATTATTTCACACAATAAGTATGTAAATTTCAAGTGCCATTGTTTCTTAATTCACCAAAAATAAAACTTAGCAAAATACTGGAAAACAGTAAAACTTCTGCAAATGTACACTCAAATGAAATATAAGTTCAAGTTTCAAAATGCCTTACGCCATCCAAAGTTAAGAGTCCAAAACTTACATGAGATTTTGTATCATTGAATCCAGCAGTAAATTCAGCAAACTCCAAAATCTATGAAAATACAGGGCTATTCAAAAAGAAGGAACAGTTTTCAAACGTTTATTGCTTCCAAAGCACGAAAGATAGAAACACAGTTAATACGCTCCTGGAAAGTGAAAAGTTCAAATGTTTATGTACTCAACGTGAGCACCATGTGTTATCTAACAAATATCAAAACAGTGGCTCATTTCCAGCCACACGCAAAGCAAAGTCTCTTGTTATCAAATTCACAGCTGCTACAATGTGATGTTCCAAACTTCCAAGAATGTCAGGCATAGGGGGAATAAAAACGCGGTCTTTTACATAACCCCACATATAAAAGTCGGTGTGAGGTCTGAAGACCTAGGAGGCCACCGACAATTAAGTTCATCTTCTGCTCCTCCTCTTCCAATCCAGCATTCTGGAATGATGTTATTCGAGTAACGTCGGACATGCTTATAGAATTGAGAAGTGAGCCTATCGCCGATGATGTTTAATAGGTGCATTCAGCAGGCTGTGAAGGAACTCAAGAAGAAATGGAAACGCGCAGTCCGGAACCGCGGGACTGCTACGGTCGCAGGTTCGAATCCTGCCTCGGGCATGGATGTGTGTGATGTCTTTAGGTTAGTTAGGTTTAAATAGTTCTAAGTTCTAGGGACTGATGACCACAGAAGTTAAGTCCCATAGTGCTCAGAGCCATTTGAACCATTTTTTTTTTGAAGAAATGGAAAGGGAATTGAAGACAGCAAAGGATTTGGAGAGCAGCAAAGTAAGAATGGATAGTGTCTTGAGTATAAGATGAAAATCAAAAAAAGTAAAACAATGATAATGAAATGTAATAGAGTGAAATCAGGTAGTCCTAAGGGAATGAGATTAGAAAATGAGACAGTAAAAGTAATAGATGAGGTTTGCTGTTTGGGAAATAAATAAGTGATCATGGTGAATTAGGGAGGACATGAAATACTGATGGGCACTATAGTGGCCGGCACGAAAATAGGGCTTCAGGGTCATCTCGCTGTCTTATAGCATTGCCAGTTATCAATTTCGTATGTTCATAAAAATTTAAAAACAGATTGGGCAACTCTGTTTTTAGTTTAGAATATGATGGAGTACTTTCCCAAAGACAATTCTCACTAGCTGCTAGGAAAAAAAAAATGAAAACTGAAATTACAAGAAATTTTGGAGGATAATAATTTTTTTACTTCAACCTGTGGTAGCAACAGAATCACTAATGTAACTGGACTGAAAAAAATATGTATGAACATCCTCAAAGTTTACAGATGCATGTTCTGCGTCTTTTATTTTGGGAACATAAAAGTATTCTGAGATAAAAAATAAAATATTATGAGGTGTGAAACTGCACTGGCTGCGTAGCAAAAAATGTAGTACCTGATGAATTTTCATTCTGTGGGAGTGCAAAGAAACTTCCTGCAAGAAAGTTGTTAAGAAAACTACAAAATTATTTTTGGTAATATTTCAGACATCATTATTGCATTGTATCACATTCAGAGGCAAATTACTTATGGGATATTCCATGCACAGCAGCGCGCAAGTTGTAGGCTGTCACCAAGAGTTTTGTTCGGACGGCTCACTTTAATATGATCGAGAATATTCCCTACATCCCGAAAATATTTTACTAGCTGCTAATACATATCCTTCGTCGTTGCAACCATCACTCAAAATGCCAATATGTGCTACACAGAAGTAATTGGTAGTTCTTTTGAAGCCAATATTTTCACTGAAGTCGAGCAAAATATTTGTTCTAAAGGTTTTGTGAAACCCAAGTTTTATCTAAATTTGCTGTAAGCCTGTTATTCTCAGTATGCAATATGTGCTTGGTACACAAAAACCTGCAATGTCCCTGTCTCGTGTTACAAATTTTGTCCATCATTACAGTTTCTGAATTAAAAACCAAGTGGGCAGAGAAGACAGTGCATTGAATGTATTTCTCTAGCCATCTGATATTATCTTCTGTCATACTAAAGTAATACAATTCTACATTCTAGCTTTTTGTAAAAGTCATGTACGCTTTTCTTGGAGAATCAGAATAGGTGATGGGTCTGTTCTGATGTTACTGCACTGTTTATAGATACAGTCGATACAGAAGTACCACACTGTTTTGTCATTTTATGAACTGCATTACCCTTACTACGAAACAGCCAGTAAATCCTATGAAAAAAAATTTTGAATGTACAAGTAAACCGAATGCAGTAAGATTATAACCAAATGTAAAGACATTTGATACATGTTTTTAGGAAAAACTGTTGCTAATTAATGCAGGATTGACAATCTTTTTTTAATTGACAGTTACTGTCGAGTAAACTAATCACCACCACTTGTGATAAATTTATCAGACATCTACTGTAAGGGAAAAACATTCACAGTATGTCCTCTATAACTGAAATGAATAGACAAAATTTACATCAAGTCAGCTTTTTACATAGACGGCACTTACCTAAACTGAAGTTTCTTCTGGCTCTGTGTCTTCAGATTCACTGTCGCTTGTTTCAGCCAGGTGTATCATCACCGATTCCATTATGGTGTCTCTTAAACCATGGTTCAAAAAATCAGTTTCTTGCAATGCTTCTGCGTGTTTTACTCACCTCTCCCAGCCCTACTGAGTAACATTGTCAAGAGCTTCATGTGTTAGCTTCTCGACATCAGCAAGTATGAAAGTAGTATTAATTTTCACTACTTCTCTCTTTACTTGGGCCCACATCAATTCAATGGGATTATACTGGCAGTGATATGGTGGTAGATGTAGCACTTGGTGTCCCATTTTGTTTGCCAGTTGATCTAATTCGTAAGCCTTTTTGGCACCTACGATTTCTTCCTTAGACAGGAGTTGAGCCTTCTTTTTATTGACTGAAAATGAAACATTCTTTCTCTTTAACCACTCCATAATATCTGCCTTGCGCCAATTTGAATTTGGCATCTTTTTCTATCTCAGTGGAGTGGCAGCTGGCGTTATACATCACGATAATTGACAACAGTCGAATAAACTAATTCTTAAAAACTTCTCCATTCATTTCTGGATGGTAATCGGATTGGAAAGAACTTTTCCCACCACGAAAAACAAATTTGGCCTCTGGTATGAAGTCTATGGGTAATGAACCAGTGTGGGCAATGATTAATCAGCCACCTCTACCAGTAGGCACTTTCAAACTGCCCTTTCCTTTGAAGTCGTGCCATATATACTTATTGGAGTCGTTCTGTGAAACCCGAGTTTCATCCAAGTACACTATAGACCTGGTGTGTTCAGCACACAAAAACTTCGCTCTTGCTGCTGCAATGTCTCTGTGTTCCATTAAGAATTTCCATCCCTCATTACACTTCTTGAATCGGAAACCAAGGAAGCAGAGAAGATGAAGAATTGTGAGCCCAAATAATTAATTTTTTCATGGAGGTCAGCCTGTATTTTTTTAGCCTTTGGATACTCTCCTTTGTTGTAATATCCAAGTACAATTCTACGCGTGAGCTCTTTGTTAAAATCGTAAAAGTTGGTTGATTTCTATTCATGTTCAATCCCTTTCTTGGAGAATCGAAACACTCATTCATGTCTGGAGATTCTACCAATGATAAAGATTTGCTAATACAGCCTACAGTTGACTTGGAGATATCGCACGCTTTAGCAGTAAGCAAAATTTAAGTTATTCCTCACTTCTTCATTGTCGGTCGTATCAGTAAAAAAACTTTAGTATATTTAATATGATGATAATTTTCAATTGTTTATGAATGTCGTTCGACCCTTTATGCACACTGACCAGAAGAGTACTACAAGTAGACTGTTGCTCCTGCATTGTGGTTCACCACCAAACACACATCAAAGCACCTTTCTAAAGACACTGAGATCAGACACGAACAGTCGATATAGCGCGGCAACATTGAGCTTTCAGCTCCTCTAACCTACCGCACCGCTACCGGTACCTACACGGCAACAAAGCCGAGAGGCAGCAAATCACAGCCTGCAGACCCTGCTGGCGGCAGGCAGCAGCAATGACCTTGAGGACTCTACTTTCGTGCCAGCCACTGCCTGAAAAAGAATGGGTTAACATCTAATATTCATTTAAAAGTTAGGAAGTCCTGTCTGAAGGTATTTGTTGTGAGTGCAACTTTATATGGAAGTGAAATACATCCAGTAAGCTGTTCAAACAAGAAGAGGATAAAAGCTTTTGAAATGTGCTATAGAAGAATGTGGAAGACTATATGGACAACCAGATAACTAATGAGGAGGTACTGAATCAAACTGGAAAAAAGAAGGAATTTTTTGATAGGTAACATCCTGAGTCACCAAGGAATTGTCAATTTGGTAATGGATGAAAAAGGAGGGGATCTTAGAGAGAGACCAAGGCTTGAACACAGTAAGGATGTTTAAATGGATGCTAGCTGTGGTGGTTATGGAAAGGTGAAGAGGCTTATACAGAATAGACCAGCATTGAGAGCTGCATCAAACCATTCTTCAGATAGAAGACAACAACAAATAGTCCAAATTCGCAACATTGTGAAAGAGACAAATATTTTAAAAAATCAAATAAACTATCAATTACTCTGAGTCTTACCAAATTTTGGTAAGAGCCAAATCTTTTACATGTTAGTTGATTAATCATTAATAATATTATCTGAAAGCTCCTATTTGGACACATCAGGATGAAGATTAGGCAGAGCTTATTATAAATTTATGTTCTTAATAATGTTGATCACTGTATATGTGTGTTCCCGCCTTAATTGATTTCTTGTTGATTGAAATTGTTTTTATGCTGAAACTGGAAACAATACGTATATGTAAATTCTACCAGCACTGCTGAAACTATCAGCACCATTTAGATGATTTGTGACAGCAATAGTTTTATTGTTTTTATATATTTTCAGGGGTTAAAAATGTGCCTTAGATGCATCTTGTCAATATGAAGAGTTTATGATACTTACTTTTAATGTAGGTCATCGAATCGTGTAGATCAAACAGTGGAAAGTTTGGTGTGGAATACTGACAGTATTATGAAAAGGATAGATTGTTACTAACCGTATATCAGAGACACTGAGTTCCAGACGGGCCAAGTGAAATGACTGCTTTACAATTAAGCTTTCAGCCAAAATGCCATCTTCTGGAAAACACACACACACACACACACACACACACACACACACACACAGAGACACACACACACACACACTGGCCGTGGCAACCAGACTGTGGACTGCAACAGCACCTTATGGGAAATGCAGTATGGCATGGGGTGTGTGGGTGAGGAGGAGGCTGGGGCAGGGAGGGAGAAGGATAGCAGGGTAGGGGTGGGGGAAGGCGTAGTGCTGCTTGTGGAAGCATGCAGAGACATGGTGGGAACAGGGTAGGTTTGCCAGCTACAATCGTGAAGTTTGTTGGGTGTGGGTGGGGGGAGGGGGGGCAGAGGTAAGGGGAATGGGAAAGGAGAGAAACAGAGGAAGGGGGGGGGGGGGGAGGCTAGTGGGTGTGTTGGTGGAATAGAAGGTTGTGTAGTACTGGAATGCAAGCAGCAAAGGGGATAGGTAGGTGAAGAACAGGGACTAGTGACGGTTAATGCCAGTGGGATTATGGGAACATAGTGTATGTTGCAGAAAGAGTTCCCACCTCTGGCTGTGAAGCGTTCACTGAAAGAGCACATTGTGTTGGGCAGCATATTCAGCAACTGGGGGATCCAGGTGCCTCTTAGCCAGCCACTCAGGTGGCCAGACAGCTTGTTAATTAACAAGCTTGCACATGTAGAAAGTAGGACAGTAGCTGTAGCGCATAATGTAGATCACGTGATGCTTTCACAGGTAGCTCTGTCTTTGATGAGATAGATGCTTTGACCATACTGGAGAAGGTAACGATGGGAGGATGTACGAGGCAGGTATTGCAGCTAGGTCTATTGTATAGATGTTAGCCATGAAGCTAGGGGTTGGGAACAGGAGTAGAGTAGTGAAGAACAAGGATAGGGCTTAGATTTGGTGGGCAGCAGAATACCACTGTGTGAGGGGTAGACAGGATATTCCTCACTTCAAGGCATGACTGGTAGTCAAAACCAGGTGAAAAATGTGGTTCACTTGCTCCAGCACAGGAAGGTACTAAGTCACTAGGGAAGTGCTTCCATGTGGCTGGATTGTGGGTCTGGGAAGTGGTAAGTGACAGGAAAGACGTGGCCTAGGAGATCTGTTTCTGTACAAGGTTGGGAGGTTAATTTTGGTCCTTGAAGGCCTCAGTGATGCTCTTGGTATATTTGGAGAGGGACGCTCATGGACTACAGATACAACAACCTCGGGTAGATAGGATGTATGAAATGGGTGGCAGCTGCCAAAGTATAGAGATTGCTGGTGGTTGTTATGTCTGTTATGGACTGAGGTACTGATTTAGCCATCCTTGAGGTAGAAGTCAACACCGAGGTTCATAGGTGATGCCCTCATTCAAACGAGAAATAATTGTGGGTGAGAATGTGGTTGGTCATGGTGACCAGGAAGGAGGGTGTAGGTTTGGAGTCAGTAAGTCATTGGGAATGGTAGTATTCAATAGCAACAAGGACATGGAGATTGGGGATGTTATGTAGAGGCAAGTGGCATCAATAGTGATAAGCAGGGTGCCGTGTGATAGAGGAACAGGAACTGTGGAGAGTCAGTGGAGGAAATGGTTGATTTCTTGTCAATGGGGTGTAAGTACATGAGAGCAGAGATCCTCTAGCAAGGGTGCAGTAACATCCCACAGTGGGATGTTCAGTGTGGTTGGGTTTATGGACTTAAGCAAGCATATAGAAGCTAGGTTTGCAGGGATTAGCAGGGGTGAGAAGAGAGAGAGAAAATGTTGAAACTTGTCAGGATAAAAAATCTATTAAATCTGAGTACAGAAGGATAATAAACCAGTCAAAAATTCAGAAATTCAGGAAATTGCTCAAAGATATGAACTGGATAGATGTTTCCAATACTTCTGATTCAAATAGAAAATACGAAGCATTCATTAATAAAGTTACCTCGACTTTTGAAAATGGTTTTCCCCTAAAGGTAACTTGAATCACACAGAAGTCAAAAAATAAACCCTGGATTACACAAAGAATAAAGGTATCATGTGGGACAAAAAGGGGATGGTATCTACCATCTAGGAACAGCTCTGATGTTAGAATTGTAATACATTACAAAGAATAAAGCAAAATATTGAAGCAAGTAGTCCAGAAATCAAAGCAGCTTTATTATGAGAAAAATATGATTACATCAGGCAACAAAATAAAAACTGTATGGGATAGAGTGAAGACAGAGACAGGTGGGGCCCAAAAGGAAGAGGAACAGATAGCTCTAAAAATAAATGAGACTTTGGTAACAAGTACATGTAGTGTTGAAAACCTCTTAAACAAGTACTTCATTTCTGTTACTGACAACTTGGAGCTATCAGGTTCGGTGAACAGTGCAATGAAGTGTATGAGACCAGTCTTTAAAAATAACTTCAGTATAACGGAAATGACACTCACATATTTCAAAGAAGTAGCATCCATCATAAAATCCTTAAAATCTAAGTATTCCAGTGGGTATGAGAACATATCAACAAAGTAAATCAAAGAGTTCTCATGCGAGTTGAGTTCTATCTTAAGTTATTTGTGTAATCAGTCTCTTATCAGCAGAACATTTCCAGACTGCCTAAAATATGCTGAAGTTAAGCCTCTTTACAAGAAGGGGGATAAAGAGATACCATTGACCAATTTCACTTTTGCTGGCTTTCTCAAATATCCTTAAGCATCTGATTGCAAATGATATATTGTCCAAATCACAGTACGGATTTCTTAAGGCTTCTGATAAAGAGAAAGCTATTTACACTGACAGTGAAAATGTACTTAATTCATTAGATAATAAATTAGAGGCTACTGGCATTTTCTGTGACCTATCAAAAGCCTTTGACTGTGTGACCCACAGCATTCTCATAAAATTAGAATATTATGGCGTCACTGGCAATGCTGCGATATGATTTGAGCCTTATCCATCCAACAGGAAACAAAGGGTGTCATTGCTAAATACCTGCACAGTAAGCATTCAGTCTTCATCTGACTGGGAATTAATTACATGTGGTGTTCCTCAACGTTCTATCTTGTGTCCCTTGCTTTCTCTTGTGTACATTAATGACCTCTCATCTGTTACATTGCCAGACGATAAATTTGTTTTGTTTGCAGATGATACAAAAATTGCAATAAGTAGCAAGTCAAGTACAGATTTAGAAATACCTGCTAATCAAGTTTTCACTGACATTAGTAAGTGGTTCAAAGCTGATTCACTGTCATTAAACTTTGAGAAGACCCACTATATGCGGTTCAGAAACTGTAAGAGATTTTATTTTAAATTCAGTGCATTAGTATTTGTAAAATGACTTTCATATAGTGTTCATTAAAAAATGACGATCATTCCACTTGGGACCTGTGGAATGGTACATTAGCTTATTTGTTTTAGTTGTAAATATTTGTCATGTATTATTGTTTTTCTAACATGTTCCACATCCTGGAGGACCTCCTCACTACGGATCAATTGGAATGAAAGAAAATCTAATCTAATCTAATCCTTCCAGCATGTGAATAATGTATGAAGACATGCAGATTGAAGAGGTTGCCAGTGTTAAATTTCTGGGATTACAACTTGATAATAAATTCAGATGGAAAGCACATACCACAGAATAGCTTAAGCACCTAAACAACAACAGTGAGAGTGATGTCAGATGTAGTAGATATAAATATAAAAAAAATTGCAACTTTCATTCTATTATGTCATATGGGATGATATTCTGGGGCAACTCATCAAACCAAGCAAAACTTTTTAGGGTGCAAAAGCATGTGATAAGAATCATTTGTGGTGTAAATTCAAGAACATCACATAGAAACCTGTTCAAAGAACGTTGTATTCTTACCACTGCTTCTCAGTATATTTATTCCTTAATGAAATTAGTTGCAGGTAATACATCTCTATTTTCAACCAATAGCTCAATACATAGTATCAATACTAGGAATAAGAACATTATACATAAAGACATAAAATCACTTACCTTGGTCCAAATAGGGTTCCAATATTCAAGAACACACATTTTCAATAAATTGCCAGCAAACATTAAAAACTTGGTTTCAGATAAAGCATAGTTCCAACTGAGTTTGAAAGACTTTTTGATAGGCAGCTCCTTCAACTCCATAGATAAATACCTTAGCAGAGACTGTTAAGCCAGCTTAAGTAAAAATATCTGTTGTATTTCAGTTTTGACAGCACTTGGTCACAACAGTCAAAATTAAGTATTTTGTGTGTGATAAATTTATTTATAGTGCATAACAATGTTTCACTCTGACAGTGTGTTAATTCTGTAAATATTAGCTGTTCCAGTTTACCGCATTGTATTCACCTAGTTTGACAATCTCCTGACATATGATCAGGGTAGTAAGTATTATATTCAAATGTTTTATGTTATACTTTCTGACATGTTCCACACCCACGAGAATCATCTCATTTTTTGGGTCTGTGGTATGAAAACTGAATCTAATCTGATCAGCTTAGGGGAGAGGTTGTGGGATGGGCCTGCAGATTTGAGGAGGGACAGGAGATCCTATTGGATTTCTGGAATTGAGTCACTGTGGTAGGGTTTGCAGGTGGATGAGCTGACAGATGGTGGACTCCCCCTCAACAGGTAATCCGTGTGGTTCAAAACCATGATGGTGAAGTCTTTTTCAACAGTGGCTGATTTAAAGTCAGTGGGGGTGGATCATGGTTGGATGAAGGAGTGAACTGAGTCAGGTGAAGCTCTACATTGGCTTTGGCTCGAGTCTGATTGGTAGGGTTGGTGGTGGAAAAGTGTTTCCACTATAGGGTCTGGGGGAAGGAAAGAAGCTCTTTAACAAGTTCAGCATTATTGAATTTTGGACTGGGGTAAAAGGTAGAGCTTGTGGAAGGACTGCTACTTCTATGGAACTAAGCATTTTGGAGAAAACGTTCATGGCAGTATTTTGGATCTGTCTAGGATATGGATTCTGTATTATGGTTGGTGGGAGTTTCTGAGGGTGTGGCGAATGTGGTAAGTCTGCGAGGCAGGGTTTGCAGCTATGAGGAGATGTGGGTAGGTTTGGAGGCTTTTGTAGGGAGGATAAATAGTTATAGTCCATCACAGAACAGGTTGGAGAATTTTTTGACGCAGTGGCGTGCTTCCTGCTCTAAGTTCATGGAGTGTAAGAGTTTCAATGTGAGAGATAGGATGAAAGAATTTGGGATTACAGAGCAGGAAAATTTTACAGATGAAGGGGAGCTACTCCAAGATGGTTTTGGCCTGATTTACATATTATTGTAGGACTAGGTTGGTGAGAGCTGTGGACTGGTGTAATTTGAACAGATAGAGGTCATTATGTAATGAGAGGTTGCAGGTGGAGATGCGTGTGATATGCTCAGGCAACAATGCAGAAACAGTATGTGGAACTGGGTTCTGACTATGAATAGGGAAAGGTGTCTGTATTAGTGCAGAGGGAAGGAGCAAGGATCCCCAGTGGAGGATAAAAACATAAAAATATGTGGGGGAAAAATAATGAAAAGGGTGGAACAGATGATGTATGCAGAAAAAGATGAAACTCGAGGAAGCAAGGCCATTAGTGAAAGGCAAAAATGAACTAAAATTGAAAATACAGTGAGATAAAGAGAAAAATAAATTTAAAAATGACCATTATAACAGTGGGATGCAGGTCAGTGGCCAGTGTGTGGATGTGTGTGAAGAGAGGGGCAGCAGATGTAAATGGATTATGTGAGGTTATTATGTGTGTACTGGAGTAAGACAAGAGAGTGAAGGAGGGATGGGGTTGATAAGGTCATGGTTCAACAAGTGTGTATCACACAGAAAGCATGGAAAATAATATGCAAAACTAGAGAAGGGTGATTGAGAATGAGTGATCAATTTGTAGGTCTAGGATTAATTACATTGATTGGAATAATGTGGAAAATGCAAAGCTGCATCAACAATTCGAGCAGTCCTCAACTGAACAAGCCACCTTACTTGATGTTAACCTCCAGCTCCATGGTTGCTCCTTCAGTATGTCCATGAGTTCCATACCTACTAATCACGAGGAATACCTCTACTTCAATAGCTGCCACCCACTCCATACCAAGAAGTCCCCTCCATACAGCAAAACCACCCATGGTCTCACATCTGTAGTGGCAAGCAGTCCCTCTCCAAATATACTAAGGGTCTCACTGAGGCCCTCACAGAGCGAAATTACCCTTCCAACCCAGTAGATATGCCTTGTATGTCCAGTCACGTACTACCTCTCACGTATTCACCATCCAGTGACAAATGAGCACTTCCCTCATGACTCAGTACCACCCAGGAGCAACAGAATCACATTCTCTGCCAGGGTTTGATTACCAGTCATGCCCAGAAGTGAGGAATACCCTACCCACTATCCTCCCCCCCCCCTCCCCCCCGATCCACAGTGGTATTCTGCTGCCCACCAAATCTAAACAATATCCTTGTCCATCACTACTACACCTCTGCTCCCAACTCATTATTACCTCAAGGCTTATAGTTGCACAATAGACCTAGATGCAAGACCTGTCTCATACATCCTCCCATCACCACCAATCACATTCTCTCCCAGGGTTTGAGTACCAGTCATGCCCAGAAGTGAGGAATACCCTACCCACTATCCTTTCCCCCCCCCCCCCCCCCCCCCCGATCCACAGTGGTATTTCGCTGCCCACCAAATCTAAACAATATCCTTGTCCATCACTACTACACCTCTGCTCCCAACCCATTATTACCTCAAGGTTTATATTACCTCAAGGTTTATAGTTGCACAATAGACCTAGATGCAAGACCTGTCTCATACATCCTCCCATCACCACCACCACCTACTCCAGTCCAGTCACAGCATCTCCTGTCCCCTGTGAAAGCATCATGTGATCTACAATCTAAGCTGCAACCACTGTGCTGCTTCCTACATGGGTATGACAACTAATACGCTGTCTGTCCCCCAGAATGGCCACCAACAAATTGGGGAGACAGCTGGACCAACCAGTTGCTGAACATGCTACACCTTCCCCCACCATTACCCTGCTATCCCTTCCCATCCCGGCACCAGCCTTCACCTTAACCCCATCACCCACACCAGACAGATTTTCCCATCAGGTGCTGTTGCAGTCCATAGTCTGGCCATAACAGCCAGGTTCATGTGTGTGTTTTGTGCTCATGTGACTCTCTCTCTCTCTCTCTCTCTCTCTCTCTCTCTCTCTCTCTCTGTGTGTGTGTGTGTGTGTGTGTGTGTGTGTGTGTGTGTGTGTGTGTGTGTGTGTGTGGGCACATCTATCGTTCAGGCAGGTAGAGAGCATATTTTTGCAAGATAGTGTCCTAGTTTCATAGTGTGGTGGCGCATTTGGATGAGTCACAAATTACACAAGCAGAGGACTTCTTAAATTTACAGAGCTATGAGATTTTAAAAGCAGGTTTAATCAAAAAGTATTTTTTAAACCTGGAGAGCAGATTGCATAAACTGTTATAGGAGTCCATCGCTTTTTCTGCTTTGCTTAAGGGCATAGCTAGCACTATACCTGCAACAGAACTGCCTTGCCTGCCTTTACTGGTAATGCTTGGTTTGGGGCCATCAACCATTGTAGTCTGTTTGACAGTGTTATAACCTTTACACTCTGAATATTCAGCTATTGTCTTGGCTTTGTCAGCCAAAACTGCCAAGCATTGGTGGTAGCTGCCCAAGCCATAATAACTGAAGGGAAGTCTCAGGCAACAAATAATTACCAGCTAGTGATTTTAGTTGTGCCAGCATTTGTTTTGCCAGCATGTCACCAGTCAGCATCTCTGGTAAAAGTTTATTCAGTCTGCTCTGTGGGATTAAAGAATACCCTTTGATTAAATTTACTGATAAAACTGATTGATAAAATACTGTTACACTCTTTGATTAAACTTGCTTTTAGAATCGCATAATTCTGTGAACTTAACAAATCCTCTACTGCTGTAATTTGTGCCTCATCCAAGTGTGTCACCACACAATAGAACCTGTCAAGTGAAGCTAGGATGCCATGTTACAAAAATATCCTCTCTACCTGCCTGAACCCCAGGTGTGGTCATTTCATCCAGAAGGTGGGAGGTTTAACATGGTTGAAGCTCTTGCCATAAAATGTAGAGACTGTAAGTTCATTTTAAGAGCTTGCCTCTGCTATAGTGTCTCGTGTAGCTGCATTTAGATGTTGCTGCTGTGGCTCCAACTTGACAGTATTGTTACTCTTGATTCTACTTTGTCAGCAGGGTCACCACTTCAGCTATCTACCTTAAGCGGATAGAATTGATGGTGATAAAGAATAAGCCCCACACTTGCAAGGTACTTAATATATCTACAATAAAGTAAAAATTAAAAAACACTGTGAGTTAGCATCAAAACATATTTAGAGTGTGCACCAGAGCAACAGAACAAACAAGTATATACATAAAGATAAAACCCACTGAAACATATTGTTGCCATCTACATCCACTGATCGATATCGCTTCCAGCTACACCCCTAATTCTTCCAACTGCTAATTACAATTATTCCTATTGATACCATTTCCTTCCTTGTCTTTGCATATTTTTGCATTTTATTTTTCACACCTACCCCTTGCGAACCTCAACCTGACCAGTCACTCTTTCCCCCTCTCTTCCCTATCCCAAAACATGCATACTCCCTTACCTCATCTGTTCCTTTTGTCACATGTTTTTCTACATTTTTATTGTATTTTTGCATATGTAGATGTACTTTCATGCTCCAGTTCTCCTCCCAACTATCTAATTTTCATCTGACCATTTCTACATTATTCTCATTTCCCCTATGACATCCCTGCCACCGTGAACTCCTGCTCCATTTTTCTACAGCAGTTCAGAAAAGTAGCCTTTCCCCAGCTAAAACTGAGCCTCAATTCATGTTCCTTAAATGCTGAATAAACCATGGAATACCCCCAATGGCCTAACTATAAAAATTCCTTTCGCTGCATCTCACTCCTCCTTTCACAATGACCTTCATCTTTCCAGATACCACCAGTCCCTGACCCTCACAAACCTGGTACTGCAAAAATACATCTCCGTGGCACAAGCATTCCAGAACCACTTCTTCTACCTCCACAAGATCCTGCTACTGTTGAACTCCTACTACATACATCATGTATCTGAAATTGAATCCTTTGCTCAAGAGCAACGGGAGGGGCAATTCAGACACCACCTTCATAAGTTATCCAATCTGCTGACATCCTACTGCAGCCTCAGGGCACCACAATCTAACCCTTATCCTACCCACAGTGATCCTCCTTGTCAATGCCTCATAGCACGCAGACCCTGTGTAGATGACCTTTTCAGCTTGACATATCCCCAAAAAACCCCACCAATGTTCCACCAAATGCAAAGCCAAATCATTCCTGGAACAATGTTGTTCATCTTTCCATCAAAACCGTCAACCCCACAAAAGTTTCAGTCCTATCCAAAGGCCTCACCTCTAGTCCTGTGCCTACATTTAACCATGTTTACTAAGTTAAAATCTTCCAGGTTGTTAGGCCACATCATATTTCCTTCTAAAATAATCGACATTTCGACCCCTCTGCTGGAACCTTCTTCACGATGTTTCGATATCCACTATTGCTAGAACACTGTCAGAGACAAGTCTCGTATTCTCTTATAAAGGGGAGTTTTCCCTTTTTGTGCTGGAGAAGTGGGAGTATTGGTTAAAATTCTTGTGACAGCCATTGTTGGACCATGATCATTGGCTAATTTTCCCATTGTTGCAGAAGAAGGGGCGTTATTGGCTAAACTCATATGATATTATTGGTGGCCCATCATTATTCGATAGAAAGGCACTATTCCACACTTAGTGGAGAAGGGTTATTGGTTGAAACTCCTCCTACTGCTATTGGTTGGCCATTATCATTGGCTAGGTGCAAAACAGACAGAGCAAGAGAGGGGGAATGTTTACCAAAAATATTATTGTCAGCCGAGATGACTTGCAGCATGTTTTTAATATTGCTTGCACACCACAGCTGCATATTCACTTTCTTTATGGCAGGGAACCACGATGCCAGGAGCGTACAGCCATCGCCTCTATTGAAATTACGGGCATTCTTGGAAATTTCGACCACTTCCCGGACCTTTCTTCTATAAATGTTGGTTTCCTTAGCCAGCACACACACATTATTAAAGTAGATGTCAGAGCCACAGTTCTCATGATGTTCTGCTACTGACGACTTTACACTTTGTTTTAGCCGCGTATGTCGTTCGTGTTCCTTAATGTGTTCTTTATCAATTCTTCCCATTTCACCACTATACACTTTGCCGCAGCCACATTTCACTTGATAGATGCCTGCATTGTGGAGGCAATCAGGTGCATCCATTTTTCATCAGAAAAAAATCTTTTACTTTGGTTTGACTAAAGAAAGATGTCTGGATACCATTTTCCTTTAGAATTCTGCTTATGCGGTCAGTGACCCCAGAAAAGAATGGTAACCTAACAGAGGGAGAAGGTGGTTCCTCATCATTCTTATTAGTGTGATTAATATTCCGCTTAAAAGCCCTGTCGATTGAACAACTATCAAAGCCATTTGCCTTCATTGTCATTTTTAAAAAGTCCAACTCCAATTCGAAGTTGTCATCATCACTGATGCGGAAGGCACCTGAAGACAGTGTAGAGCACTGCTGGCTTCTGGGCTGGATGGTGGTGCAAAGTGGCATCTAAATAAGCAGGAGAGCTTCTGTAAAGTTTGGAAGGTAGGAGACCAGGTACTGGCAGAAGTAAAGCAGTGAGGACGGGGCGTGAGTCGTGCCTGGGTAGCTCAGTTGGTAGAGCACTTGCTCGCGAAAGGCAAAGGTCCCGAGTTCGAGTCTCAGTCCGGCCCACAGTTTTAATCTGCCAGGAAGTTTCATCTAAATACCTGTTTGTGTTGGTCGGCTTTCTATACGCTCTGTGCCCTAGAGTGTTATCAGATGTTATTTATACCAACACATCTAGAAACAGAAGACCGACCTCACTTGCAACCTCCAAAGTAAATTTGATTTTGGGGTGAATTCCATTTAAGAAATTGTGGAATGCATGAAGTTGTTCTTTGCTGTGTGGCCATATAACAAGTGTATCATCCACATAGCAGAGCCAACCCCCCCTGTCACCATGCACTCTCACATTCTATGTGGTCTGAAAAATCCACACACCTAACTATCCTGGATGCCCAATTGCAGATGTTGTTGTGGCCAGACTGAAAGAATTTTGGTCCTCATTGACCAATACCTCCAATCAATTGCCCATAATCTAGCCTCCCATGTTAAAGATACCAACCACTTCCTTCACTGACTCTACAACATCCGTAACTCTTTACGTCCTTGATCCCTACTCATCACTGTTGACACCACTTCCCTATCCACCAAGATCCCTCATTCCTATGGTCTCACCACTACTGAACACTACCTTTCTCAATCTTCAGACTTCAAACCCACTATTTCATTTCACATACACCTTGCTAACATTATCCTAACTCACAACTACTTCTCCTCTGAAGGGAAGGTATAGAAACAAAACCCGCGGCACCACCTTGGGCACCCGCATGGCAGCCTCCTATGCCAATTAGTTTATGGGTCATATAGAGACCTTCCTAGTCTTCCAAAACACCAAATCACTAATGTGGCTCAGGTTCAGTGACAATATCTTCAAGATCTGGACTCAGGGCCAAGACACCTTATCTTCATTCCTTCACAACTAGAACACCTTCTCTCCCATCCACTTGACCTGGTCCTCCTCAATTCAGCATACCATCTTCTGGGACTTTGACCTCATCTGCTCTGATGGTTCCACCCACATCTGTCTCCACATTAACAACCCCCAAAAGTACCTGCATTTTGACAGTTGTCATCCCATCCTCATGAAAAAAATCCCTTCCAAACAGCTTGACCGCCTGGGTACATCATCTCTGCAGTGACAAGTACTTTCTTGTCCAGTTTGCTGAAGGTCTCATCACGGCTTTCACAGACAGGCACTACCCCCAGACCTAGTTTGCAAACAAATTTCCCATGCCATTTCCCCACAGACCTCCAATCCTATCACTTCCAAGAACCAGTGACAAAGTAGTACCCCCATCAGCCAATACCATCGCGGACTGGAACAGTTGAACCACATCCTTCATCGGGTCTTTGATTACCTATCATTATGCCCTGAAATGAGAGACATCCTACCCAAGATCCTTCCCACCCCTCCTAAGTTGGTGTTCCATCACCCACACAATCTCCGCAACATCCCAGCCGAGCCCTGCACAACACAAAAGTAATCCAGGGCCAAACCCAAACTAGATCTAAAGCACAGGCCACAATATACCTCCTGGTAAACTCTGTTGAATATGATCTTTGAAATTAATAAAAATTCACATTGTACAACATAAAAAGGTACTTATTTGTTCACTCGGTATTAAATTCTCTACCTTCAGGCACAATTATTCACTTGCAGTTGTTGTCACATTCTTTCTGGCCACTTTGAAGTAAACATTAATAAATAAAACTCTTACTTTACCTTGCACGCAATGTAAAAGCAGAGGGATCATAAATGGCACAAGCTACAAATAAAGTGGTATGTTCACCCCAAGACTTATGAATTTGAACTTCTAACCATGGACAATAATTTTCTTCTTTAATCAACGTTATGTCAGCAATATTAATTCCACAAGAGTACAGTATCTTGGCAGTTTTTCCTCTTTCAACATTTTAGAAACACTTCATTATCACTTGAAACTGCAGCAGTCAGATGTAGTGTTTTCTGTCCACGTGAGATAGCAGCCAATCAAGCAGCTTCCCCCACCCTAAATCACCATCTGTGTGCCGCTTGGCAGGTACGCATAGAACCTGTTTAGTGGAGCGCATTAGTAGTGCAGTTTTGTTCCCACTACTGTTGTTTAATGATAGCACCAGTAAACCAAAGCCCATAATTGCCATCTTGTTGCATGCACTTCCATTACTGATAAGTTTAAAAATGTAATCCTATTTTTACCTATCTGCTCGGAGAGTTTCGTTGCTAATAAGTCAAAGAATTAAAAATGCTACCTAGATTTTTATCAGACTAGATTAATCTAAAAACCAAATAACTGTATCAAAAAAATTTGGAACTGATCATTCTTCTTAGAATTCTCCTGCAAGCCACAGTCAGAGACTTAACAGGCCCGTGGGCCATATATCGTGTGTCCCTGTGCTAGTCCATCCCTATGCCATTCCCAATACCAACATCTTGTCACAGGGATCACACCCCTGTGGAAGGCTCATGTGCAATGCCTGCCTAATCCTCCCATCCAGCACTTCTCATTCCAGTCCTGCCAAAGGTTTACAATAACCTGTCAGAAGCCAGGCCACCTATGAAAGCAGTCACGTCATATAACAGCTCTGCTGCAACCACTGCACAGCTTTTTATGTTGGTAATGATACCAACCAGTTGTCTACCAGGATGAATGACCATCTGCGAACTGTGACCCATACCAAAGAAGACCAACCTGTGAAACAAAATGCAGCTGAATATAAAATGCTCAGTTTCAATGGCTGCTTCACAACTGAGACCATCTTGATCCTCCCTGCCACCACCAGCTTTTCAGAACTGTGCAGATGGAGTTATCCTTACAACACATTCTCTGCTCCTGAAATTATCCCAGCCTCACTCTATGGTAACCTACTGTCCCCACACAACAGTTTCTACCCCATCTATTCTATCACCTTCTCCGTATTCACATCCCCTCAACCTCATTGTGTGCTGCCCTCCGGCAATGCACCCCCTTCCATTGTCCTTGTCTACTCCTCATTTCCCCATCCCCACCTCCATACCCCACAGGCTCTCAACACTGCACCTGATGGCAGTCTTCTCACACCTCCATCTAGTTCTGGCATGCTCCACCAGACAGCACTCTGCTCTCCCCCTTACCATGCTATACCTTCCCCTGCCGCCCCCTCCAGATTGCTGCTTTTGTTCACACACATTCCCATCTGAGTTGCTGGAGATGGTGACCATGTTTGAGTGAGGTGTGCTTGCTTGTTTGAATGAATGTTTGTATGTTCCCTTTTCTGAAGGCCAAAAGCTATATGTGTACTGTCTTTTTATTGTGCCAGATTATCACTCAGTGGATCATCTTTATGAAGATCCTTTTCCTTATATTGTGACTCTGTATTTACATGTTTAAGGAACTATTTTTCTTGTAAAATAAAAATGTAATCAAGTCAATATTAAGCTAGCAATATGAGATAAGCAGTAGTTATTCAGTATAATTAAATAATCAGCAGCTTCTTCTTTACTTTTTTTCTTTTCAAAATAGCACCTTCCTTTCTAATTTCCTCAGCTAAATTTAGTTGGCATTGACATAATTAGCTTTAAGCAGTACAATGATAGCCTATTGTCAATATAGTATTTATATTAAGTTTCTATGAGTTGTTTGTTAATGTATACCTTGATTCCTTCCACATCCCCACTCATAATTCTCATAGACATGATCCACAGAATGCAATGAATTAATGGCCAACCATAGTGATATTTATCATGAACAGCAGGTATAAACCACAGAAAGCAAAGTTTGTTGACAATGAACATTGTTATTTTTTTATGTAGCTAACAGGTATCTTCAATCAATTTGTCTAGATTATCACATAATTTCTAGGAGTAGTGGCTAATAAAGGTTTTGATTTTCATTTAAATTTAATGGAATTACCAATTTCTTGATTTATGTGTGATGCAAACTTGATAAAGACGTTAACACTAGAATACACAACCTCACTCTGAACACAAGACAAGAAAGTAAAGTCTGTATGGATATTGGCATTGATCTCAAACAATACATCATATAAAGAGGAGCATAAGTGTCAAAGGAAGGTGAAAATTGTAAACAAAACGTGTGCACTGAAATACTGAATCATACAGGCAATGAAACCAAAGAGCAGAACAGTCTCCTGCTTGCTCACAGCCATGATCATAACTTTGCCAGTATAATGAATGATTTTGTCCACCCAGGTTACCATGTCTCATCAGTTTACAAGCCTTGCACACTGTTAAAGGATGTGGTCTCAAATACAGACCAAAGGATGAAAGGTTTTTTTTATAAATGGTGCTGTCATCATTATTGGTGGAGCAAATGACACCAGAAGAAATACTAAGGGCTTTAAAAGTGCTATTAATGAATTTCTACAGGGAACAGTTAACACTAGAAGGAATGACTATACCAGGCATGGCATACATTTAGTTATGCAAGGAAAAAAAGAAGCTGTGCAGACATTTGAAGCATATAGTCCAGATCAGCTCGTCTGAGCCTGAAGTAATTAGTGTTCATTGTAAAAATACAGGCTGTTTCTAAAATGAATGTAAAAAATGAGAGTACTGGTAGAGTGGGTCGTAACAAGCAACTTTCAAATAGCAACTGATGTCTGCATCCCTTAGCATTCAGCACTGGCCATCATTTAACAGTGTCCCGCACCGCCACAAAGGTAGGCATACAACCTGCCACCTGAGTCAAAACAATGGCAGGTATTCTGGGAGGGAAAACACCATACACTTTCATGCGGCATTTGCTGGGACATGTACATATTGCATTTGGCAAAGCAAATGCATGTTTGGTTTGATGTTGCATGGACTGCAGCACCTGTGTCCACTGCAGAGTCAGGTCTGCTTTACATCAGTGTGTCCACAAACAGGGACACACTTGTGCTTGGTGCTGTGCTGAGCATATGGGAAAGGGTACACTTTTCTTAGGAGAAAGGGGTAGGCATGTACTGAGCTTATGGAAATGCTCTCACTGCTCAGTGGTTGTACGCTCAGCAGTCTCCAAATAGTCGAGTACCAGATCCATGCATGTTCACCGCTATCAATAAGTCCCTGAGAGAGAGAGGTGCTCTTGAAGTGAGCTGTCCACTGAAAAGGTGTCCTAATGGCCTTCATCAAAACCTGATGCATTCATTTTGTGATACAGATGCAAAGGCTGGATGGAAGTGATTGTCAATGCAAAGTGCACACACTGGAGTTAGAAGAGGAGGCATTGGCACCGCTGCAAAACACACTCTCCAAGGACACACAGAGTGTTGCTTGAGAAATGGGTGTAAGCGATTCCACAGTCTAACATGTGTGGAATGAAAATGATTTGCAGCCTTACAACCTTCAGAAAGTTAAAGCCCTTAACCCAGAAATTTTCCATGTTGCATTGATTTCTGCAAGTGGTTTTTGCAGAAGTGTGCTATTCAACCTGAATTCCCACATTTTGTATGTTTTATGGATGAGACATTCTTTACAAGAGTAGGTGTGTTGTTAAACGGCCACAATAAACATGTGTGGGCACAGGAAAATCTGCACACCATCTTCGTTTGTGGCCAACAAGAGTGCTTCACTGTCAGCATTTGGGTGCACTGGTAGGCAACTGGAACATTTGCTACTTAATGTGTAACTGCACACATGTTACCAACGTGATGGTGCATTTTTGCACTTCATTTGGGTAGTGTGAAATCATTTGGATGAGACCTTTGGTGAGAACTGGATAGGGCACATTGGGCCAGTGTCACAACCTGCATATTCCCTTGACCTGACGTGCTGGCAGCAGCTGAAATCTGTTGCTTATGGAACATCTATCAAAACAGATGAAGAGCTTATAGCGCAAATTATGGCAGCCTCTGATGCAATCCCCACTACGGCAGGGGTGTCTGAAAGGGCGTGACAATCATTGCCACACATTCAAGCAGAGGTTGTAATTCTGAGCAGTTTTTGTAACTGTTTGCAAATAAAGGTCACGAAACATCAATCCCATCACCTCTCTTTATCTTGCTGGCACAAAGAAATTGAAAATGTTGACCTACAGATCTGCTACATCTTGACTCAGATGGCAGAATGTATGCCTCCCTTCACAGCAGCATGCAACACTATTGAAATGACACCTAGTTCTGAGCGTAAGAGATGCAGACACGGGTTGCTACACGAAAGTTGCTTGTTACGACCCACTCTACCAGCCCTCTCATTTTCAACATTCTTTTTAGGAACATCCAGCATATTTTGGGTCTGTTTTTGTGGCAACTAAGCCAACAGCACCAAAAGCAGGGGCTGACATTGCAGAAATTCAAATATCTACCTAGGTCAGATAGATCTCAGCACTACGGACTGAGCTCTAATCAACCAAACGGGTCCCAGAATCATCACGAACTGCATCAGCACCAGGCCAGCAGCCGAGATGAAGACATGGGCCACAATCTTAAGATCCAGGAAGCCTATAAGCCTATACAGCTACTGGGTCAGGATATAGTATTTATTTTTTTACATACAGGAAGGAAAAAAGACAAAATAGTAAATATGAATATCAAGGTACACATTTCAAACATTGGAATCCTACATCAGAGAGGTCAGAATACTGTAAGGAAAGCAGACTAGATAGAAATGCTTACTGTTTCTGAGTCCCCAACATTTTCATTATTGCAGTGCGTGATCTACAAGAAAATGAAATATGGACTTACAGTGTAACTGGTTTCCAAGGAACTGATTCTTTTGGTAGAATGAAACATAAAGGTGATGCAAATGCTATATTCAACAGGTATTTTCAAGCAGTACAGAAATGTTTTTTTTTAAGACAGCCGCAATGGAGACTATGTTATAGGGACATAAATGCCTGATTCTCAGATTACACAGATCCCCAAGTGCCTTTGTAGACAGATTTCTTGAAGAACTAGATGTGTTTCTTCTAAATGCAGTGAGGCATATCCCATAGATTGCAGTGGCAGGAGGCATTAGTTAGCACTTTAACTGAAAATTCTTTTACTAGGCAGCTGTGTAATCCAATCAGCACTCCCAACTTAAAAACTTTGTTACATCAAATATACCATAGAACATGATGTACGTACAAATTATAAACACTGTAATAACAGAACACTATGGACTGCTAATACACACAACTGACAATACAGAGCACTAATGATATTTTCATGGAAGTCAGACTGACACATGCATCAAATATAAATTAATGGCATACAATGCTTGAAGTAGAAAACTGGTCAGGCATTTACACTTCTTGTTCATTAAACAAGAAAGAAAGTGGGGACAGCAAAGACTGTCTGGACTTACATAAATACACAAAGGAAAGGCTCATCTAGTATAGGGCATAGAAATATAACTAAGAAAGGACAATTTCTCAGACCTAAAGGACATCTGCTCCATTTTCAACTAGCACTATATACTTATTGTAAGCACACTGACAGGATGTAGAGCCCATAGAGTGAAGGAAGAAGTTAACACTGCTGAAGTAACAGAAATTCTGTTTCTGTTCCTAATAGTTGACCATGAAGTAGCAAAAATTACAAATCTTTTAAAAGGTAATAGTACAGAAGGACCAGATCATATATCTTCTAGGGTAATTAAACATTGTTGTCAGTATATGGCAGTACCTTAACTTTTCTAATCAACTTAACTCTGGAGCAAGCTATTTTTTTGTGAACTCTTCAAAAAAAAAAAAAATATATAAAAATCATTGCTTTATATAAGGGAGGTAGCAAAATGGACTCATAACCATTACTTCTGCCTGCAAAAATAATGGAAACTAATGAAAATCAATTAAGTCCATAGACAGACACAACATTCTAGGTGGAGCATAGCATGGTTTTCCAACAAATAGGTCAACTGAGACAGCAGTTGCTAACTTTGTATCATTTATTTCAAAAGTGTTAGATGAAAAAACAAGTTTTTAGTTTGACCTCTATAAAGCTTGTGACTGTCATGTCACATTCATGCAGAAAGTTCACCATTATGGTGTAAGAGAAAGTCACCCAATCATACAGACCTTTAGTAAAACAGAGTGAACATTGTTCTGAGATAAAATTAAAATAGATAACACTGTTATGAATACTTACTTTGGGTGCCATAAAGTCAAGTATGGAGCATCAGGATGTAGTACCTGAACCATTACTTTAAATTCCTTATGTAAATGACTTAAACAATATTGAAAGGGGCAAAGTCATCACATATGCTGATGAAACTTATTATTTACTGCAACTCAGTTGATAAACTTCAAAAACTTTGAGTATTGGAAAAAAAAAAAAAAAAAAATGTACACGAAGGCAGATTAGTCCATACTCATAGCTTTAGAATCAGTCTTGGAAGCCCAGACATACAAAAGGCAAACAGTTACAAGTTCCTGGGTGTGCTAGTGGACAGTTACATGAATTGGAAAACTCACACAGGTAAGACCTGCTAAAAATAAGCTCTGATATATTTCTTATTAAGGAAAAATATAAACAAAGACACTTTATAAAAATGTACTTCAGTCTCATATATCCACACTTAGCTTAGGCCTACTTCTTTCTGGCCTGTGATTGTGCAGCAAATTTGTGTATATAAAGCTTGTTAAAACTTCAAAATAAAGTCATATGATGCAAAAAGAGAATATATCCTATAATTTCTCGCAGAGATAAAATTAACACTTTCGAGGCAGCCCTCAGCAACTGTGGTAGAGGCAACCGCATGGCAGCTTTTAACACATTTATGACAATCACAGCATTGTAACTGCAAAAGCAATAAATTCTTGTTATGTGTCATTTGAAATGATGAAACCAGATTTAACTATTTGTAAACACTGGATTATGAGATACTCATAGTAGGAGACAAACAGTCTTATTGAACCTTGTTTTTATTCTGGAACAAAAGAATTGTACATGCCATTAACACACAATATGTCTAGGTGTGGTATGTTTTAAAACACTTCAGCATACAAAAAGCTACATTACAATTTGGAAACCACAAGAGTGTTTCTTTTTGGAACTTTTTCCCCTACTGGCTCTTACAGACAGATAAAAGCAGTGTGGACACAACAGCGTGCAAGCCGCTGTATTTGAGTACAGATAGGTCAGAATTTAAAAGCTTCATGGCAGCTCAAGGAAGAGACCCTTCCTTGTGCTTTCTAGGTGGTCACTGTAGAGGGAAGGAAGCACAATTGCAGCTATGAAGTTTAATTCACTGCATGAGCAAGACCTGGGTGCTGTCCATCTACAGTGTTACTTCACAAGTCCTACCGGGAACCTGTACAAAGGTGTTAAAGATTTCCAGATATTAACTATCCCAGCATTGTACACATTTGAAATCATTCTTTTCATAAAATAAATGATACTCATTATCACATAGAATGTAAAGGTTTAAAATTAATGGATAAAGACCCAGTAGGTGCAGGCAGTAATATATTCCCCCCCCAACAAGATTCAATCCAACATAAAGAATATCAGTGTGCTGTCTGGCTTCAAAAATAAATAAAACAGCACATGACTCTGGTTTGTCCACACATCAGTACGGAATACCTACATTAACTTTGTGACAGGAGACAGTCATGCATAACAAGTTAATAGCTTACAAGAATGCTCATTGCAGTTGTTTTTGTTTGCCAGCTGTACCAAGAAAAGTGCTTCGAATATAACACTGAGTGGTGCTTTGATTAGTTCTATTTCCCTGTTAGCTATGATATTGGTTTTGAAGTTGTTGCTATTGATATTACATCAAATGTAATTTACATTGGAGAGAACAGCAGTGAAATGTGGTTTCTCTGAGTAGGTTTTACATCCCTCACCAACCGTATTGATTAAGTTTTTCTGTGGTTTTCCCTATCTGCTGAGGCAAATGCTGCAATTGTTTCTTTGAAGATACTTCATTTCCATGTCATTGTAGCATGTGCTTTGTTGTACATATACATATATTTGTCTTAACATCTATGTAATCTTTTTACATTTATATGCAATTACATTTTTGAATAGGATAGTTGCTACTCACCATACAGCAGAGATACTGAGTCACAGATAGGCACAACAAAGAGACTGTCAGCAAAGCTTTCGGTTAACAAGGTCTTCGTCGGACATAGACAACATACAAACGCACACTCAATTGACCAACGGCTCATTTGCTGACGGTATTTTTTTTGTTCCTATCAGCGACTCAGCATCTCTGCTATATGGTGAACAGCAACTATCCTTTTCATAATATTGTTATATTCCAGCCTGGATTTTCCACTGTTCAATTACATTTTTTGTAATGTATTTCTTAACATGTCTCATACTGTAATTACAATGGTTCGTGGCAAACAAATAAATACTGCCTTACAGTTAAAAATATCACAGTTGTCATTATCAATAAACACAAGCATTGTCAGATAAGCATGAAAATTAATGGACAGTCTGGATGAATGTAACAAGTCAAAGAAGATAATCAACAAATTATTTCCCATACGACACCATTACTTAACACTTTTGAATGCCATGCCCGTAGTATTACATTGCATTCACTGCGGGAAAGAATACCATGCCCATAGTATATTAGGCACCTTAAGTGAGGGCTGCCACTCCTGTAATATTATGGGCATAGCAGTCCTCACCAAAATGTTCTTCCCAAAATATTACAGGCATGGCGTTCTTTCCAACACTGAAGGTAACTTAATACTACGGGTACGACAGTCAGTGTTAAACACATGGACAATTCAGGGAGATTGTAAGATCTGCTATTTTTTTTACTTATTACACTGTTAATATGAAAACACTAATTTGTAAGGTTACTTTTCTTTACAATGGTTAAGTATTTATAGGATAATGTACCCACAATGATCAGTGAAAAGCAATAACTAGTTGGTGCCAACAATTTAAAAACAAGCAAACTTTTAAAGAAGCACTCTTGTTAGACTGGTAAAATGTCTTTCCACCTAAATTAGGGAGTTCAAAAACATTGGAACCAAGCCCACTAATTCCCTTGTGGGACGAGGGCAGCCATAGTTCATTTTACCCTTCAACTATGCTAAAACCAAGCAAGGCAAAGAAATACCATTCTTACCCCTTGAGCAGATATATGAGGGTATGTCATTCTCGAAAACATGCAGTTACACTAAATGCAACACTTTTCATAAATCTAAAGAATCATATAAAAACTTGCAAATTTGCTAATATTCAACCTATCTCTTCGAAAAATTATGTTGTTAAGCATGATGATAAAAACTAAACAAGATTTAGATAAAGGTACTGCAGTGCCAACATAGTACTGCATTGGAAAAAAAATTACAGAATGGAACAATTAATCAAGAAATAAATATTTAATACTGTTTATTAGAAACATGTTTTTCAAAAAGAAATTTACAATCAGTGGCCAGGAATGTAGTACTAAATGCACACTCAGTTAAATGGTCAAGTGCAATATCTTTACAAGATCATGTGCATTGATTTGCGTAAAATTAATAAAACACCAAGTACCGCAACAGTTATGAAATTCTCTCACTGTCTAAATTTCATCTCCAGAATATAGGTTCACATTATGGAATATAGATCTTTCAAAAAAATATTTACAAAGTTTTAACAGATTATAACAATGTTATCCATTCACACAACAGTTTTCTGCACATAAAACTTAGCTGTCATAAATTAAACATGAAAGAATTCAGTTTGTACGAAGTTGGTAATCACCATTCTGAGTTATATACCTAACCCAAGGGAGCGCTTGGTAACCACTCTTTTCAATTATCTTAAGATAACGTACTTGTATTCCAGAAGTTGTGAAATATGGAATTTCAAATTTGACTTGAATAGGAGGCTTTCCTTCAACATCTTCGCCTTCAACACTTGGAAGACCAAAATGTGCACGCATGAGATACTCTTTACCACCAGGAAATGATTTGACAGTCCAGGTGATGGCATTCTGCTCTGGAGCATACTTCACACTCCCTATCGTTGTCTTGAATTTTGGTGAATCTGCATCAGCAGGCACAGGAATAACAATTTCAACATTATTTGCAGTGGATCTCCTTTTGAACTGTGACTTTGCTTTAATCATATATTCTACCCGACTGTGTGCATGCCTTTCAATAACAGATTCAATCCAAATTAATGGCTTCACGTGTGTATTTAAACGATAAGACATCAATTCAAATTCTCCATCTGGAGGAATGAAAGATATTGTACGATCATTCTCAAACCTGGATAAACGAACACACTGGTGAAATTTGACATCTTCCAGCTCTACTGACTTCGATTTACCTCTACCTGTGCTCTCAAAAAGAACTTTATCATTCAATCCAAGTCTCAACTCTGGCATCCCAGATAAGTACACCCTCATTTTTATTGCCCCCACTATTTCACTGCGGAGGACGTTTCCATTAGCATTTGCCAGCAAATTAACAGATTCAATGACATCCAAAAATACTTCGTTCTTCCTGTACTTTATACCCTCAGATCTCCATGACACTGCGTTTGTGACAGCCATAGGAATCCTAGGTTGAATTTCAAGTTTATGGCCTTCTTGTGTTATGTATTCTTGAAGAATTTTACTATCCGTAGTTTGTGGATAGCCAAAATCTATTAGCTCATCCAGCAACTCGTATATTACAACAAAATTGTCCCTTATACTTTCCTCTTCTAGTTCTTTGAAATATTCGATCATTACCTGCACTATTTTATGGAGAAAAACAAACACCAGGGCTATGTTAGCATTCTTCTTAGTGGTGGAAACAATATACAAGTTGTTATATTTTATATAGGCGAAAGTACATTCTGTTGTTTGTAGTATTGGTGTCAGCATTCCTTCTTCTTCTTTCTCCATAAGCAACGGCATAAATTTCTCAATAACACCAAGGTCTATGTCGCCTCGATAGTTCCTCGATATGAGAACTTTGCCTTTCACATCGAGTATATATACAGAAGACGACGACATTTTCTGTGAACTTCAATATACTGCTTCACAGTCACACAATAATCACATTCAACACTCCCTTTACAACTCGACACACACATAAAACCAAACAACTCCACACCTGCAAAGACACATTGTACGAATGCTACTCTTGTATGAAGATCACAGGTCACCAACGATAAGCAGACGACAATCCGGTCGGTTGACACAACTTTGTAAAACATTAAGACGCCGGGGGAAAAAAAGTTGCGGAAAGTTATCGTCAACGAACGTTTCAATAATTTGGGTCTGCTGTTTTTCGTTACTAGAAAATATCTTTAAGCTATAACAAAAAAACTTATTTAGAGATGCGAGAATCACGCGTTGCTACCTTGTTTTTGATTGTCACTTTGCGACTGCTGGTGAATGTGAATGTGTCAAGAGCAGCATCTGTTGACATGATGTTGATGATGCAGTTTATTCGGAATTGAGTCTGTAGTGCGTCGCTAAGCCTGTTGCAAAGTAAACGCTTTTATGAAAGTTTCCTAGAGGCACATATATACTATGATTTCAGTCGTTTACAGATTACCTGCGTACAAAATTCTAATCTGAAAATGAAGAAAAACTTATGTTGTCATTTGGGCATCATATAAGAAACTAGTTTATTTCAGTGTTTTGCAGCGAGTGGTGTTCCTAACGCCATTGGATTGTGGAAAGATGGAAGGCAAGGAAAGAAACGAGCACATTCTTGCTTTGAAAGGTAACGGATGGGTTTTATGGGTTGTTAACAGAATAATGCGAGTATCCGTATAATTTGCTTACGGTGATGTAGGATATGTGAAAATTTTATGCACCGTTTGATTGTTTTCTTTTCAAATGCCGTAAGCTTCCATCATAATCTTAACACGTTCCGCATTTTGCATACTGTATTGTCAGGGAGTAAGTTAGTTTTGTTACACTGCAAATTACTGCGTTTTGATGGAAGTCGCTCGTTTTAGGAAAATTTGTGTGTTTATTCACCCGACGACAATTCAGCACAACAGTATAGGACAGTTAAATTCCAGAAGTAATAATATATGTATACCAAGTAGGTGAAGATAGGGCAGGAGACCTGACATAACCTTATCAAAAAACCGTCTTAACATTCACGTTAGCAAGTTGGGAAAAATCTTGATCGCGAATTTCGGCCAGACGAAGACCTCCCTCCTTCCACAAGCGACACCAATGCTTCAACACTGCCGTAACGACTTCGCTTTGTATATAACTAAGAAAGTAGGTTACATGTAACTAGTCTACAACGAGCCAACATATTACACAAAAGTATATTCAGTGATATATCTAGACCATGAAACTGTTATGTTGCACTTCTGAAAAAAATAACAAATTTTATTACACTTCCGAAGGGTATATACATGCAAACACCCACATTATATCCATCTCAGCTACTCTTGCAGCTGGCACCATACTCTGTGGAGATATGTTGCATTGTATTTGAAACAGGAAATCAGAATTAGAAATATTTTTGTTCAATTACGCAAACACAACATAGATGGTACATCTGATAAGATTAAAAAGTACTCAACAGTAAATGAGGGTCTAGTATTTTTTCAAACTAAGATATTCACTTATGCTTCAAAAACACTTCCTAGCAAGAAATGTTTTTAACTCTGCTCTAAAAGAGCTGTTTCATTTTCGTATATCTTTATGTATGATGGAAGTGCGTTATAAAGTGCAGTTATAAAAAATGACACCAAAGCGGCTCACACACCTAAGTAAAAGTTCTTCTACATGGAGGGAACCAAAGGTTGTGTGTGTATTTATTTATTTGTTTGTTGGTCCTTTGAATCTTAAACAGTGTAAAAGAGATACTGGACCATTAATTACTATACACTTTTCTTGACTCTTACGTATGGTGTACCACCATTTTAGCAAAATTACACAATATATTATTGCTCTACATGCTTCACAGAGTCAATCTTAATTTGTGCTACAGTGTCTTCCACCCCATCCCCCCCCCCTTCCTCCTCTGTTTCCAAGATACACCTTTACTGTATTGAAACAGTGCTTGGCCCAGTAATTCTTCATGGTTGATTTTAAATTGTATCTGTTCATTACTGTTCTTGTGGATTGGGGTAATGCATTATACAGTTTGATGCTTGGAGAGTGTATGCCTTTCTGAAGAAGAGCTGTATTTTTTCATGTATTTGTACATCATTTATTTGCGTTGTGTGAAAGCTGAGTCAGATTTATTACGGGTGATGCATGGATTGCTGCTGTTTCATTTTCTTTTGTAATAATTATATTTTCTGGTATATAAATACATGGAAATGGTGGCATGTCATGTTTCCTAAATAGTGGCTTACATGTTGATTTTTGTCTATCCCTTCCATAGCTATAGTAATTGCTATTAGTTTGCGGGTCTCCATATTTAGGTCTTCTCATAAACATTTGTGTGTGTATAGGGAGGTTACAGGGGATTACAGAAGTATCCAATTCCACCTGTCAGCTTTGACACATGACGTCATCAATATGGCGGAAATGGCTATTCTTAGAATAGCATGATGTCACTACGGCAACAAATACGAAAATATGTATAAATAAGACAGTAACATTTCCCTCCAAAAATACAATCAAACTAATGGGGCAGCCACAAGAACTTGAGGGTTTTAGGGAGGGGGCAAGCTAAATATAACAGTAAAAAACACACACACCACAATTCCAAATCACACAAAATGACTAAAAAAAAAAAAAAATACTGGAATCGGACACTTCCGTTTATGTATGTAGGTAAATTGCAGCTGACGAAACGAAAACCACAAAAACATATATACCAACCAAAGTAAGTAGGTACACAAATCTGTTATCCAGCAATGGTAAACACAATATGCCGATCACACAGTCTCTCAAGTAGCAAGCATACACTTCTCAAACCGGGGACTCATCTGTATGGAATGCCATGTGTTGTCCCACCTACAAAGCCACATATACTGGTCACTGGTCCAAGGCGCAGCAACTTTGGTCAGTCTTATATCTTCTCCACAAACATTAACACTTCACACTTGCAGTTAAAGGTAATAACTGAAGGAATTTAATCTTGCTCAATATGTTGTCCCCATTGCAACAAGCAGGGACCTACTCATGAACTTCATTGTCACATCGATAAGTAACTAAAAACAAAACATAAAATTAAATCTCCAAACATAAACAGCACACAACAGTAATAATTCCAAACCTGAGAGCTGATCTATTGTGTATAACTGCCAACATCAAAGTAACTCACTAACGAACCACAACAAACTCTTCCAATATTAATACCAAATCAGCTCTCAAGGAGTTCAGTATCTCTAACACCACTTACAAATATTAGGAACATAAAAATCCTGCACTAGGGTGTGCCACTGCATACTCCAACTCACTCTCTCTCTCTCTCTCTCTCTCTCTCTCTCTCTCTCTCTCTCTCTCTCTCTCTCTCTCTGCAAACATGATGATACGTTTCAAATACACCACACCTCCATTACATAATTTGGTAGATCTTTTGTGCCAAAATTAATGTTGTCAACATTTGTAAGGGCGATCTCCTGCTGTTCTTGTGTCCCCCCCCCCCTTCCCCCCCCCTTCCCCCCCCCCTTCCCCCCCCCCCCTCCCACCCTCCCCCCCTTCGGATTGCTTGGCAGTGTTGTTATCTTATCTTTTCTTAGCAGTTTTGCCTTTGCAATTACCTGTCAATATATTTTCTTATAATTTTTCAGATATTCTACAAACAGGGTGCCTTTATGCCTTTTTTATTTGAGAACTGAGACTTTTTAGAGTCCTACTGGAAAACTTAATGCCTGCCGTATCTAGGTACTAGATGTAGTGGCCCCACATGAATGGGCTGTGGTTAGTTCCTTCAGAAAGCACATTTCAAAACTGGTCATGAATACTAAAGAGAAAGCATCTTTTATTATACATACAAGAGAAAGAATTGTATCAGGGTGTGAAAGCACTTCTAACATAACTAGCCTATTTTTCTGCAGAGAAATTCTCCTGTGACACACACACACACACACACACACACACACACACACACACACACACACACACAGAGAGAGAGAGAGAGAGAGAGAGAGAGAGAGAGAGAGAGAGAGAGAGAGAGAGAGAGAGAATATACACTTGTTTCATAGGGGTAGTTGGAATTGTAATGATGAGTGCATTATAATAATATAGCCCTATTGTAAAAAGACTTTCCGTTCTATTTGTTATTCTTATGAGGCTATTTATAAGAAGGAAACATGTTGAAGCTGTGCAGTATGCTAAGAAATAGTTGCTTTGGTACAGATCCATTCACAGTGTTTATACTGAAGTCCTCACAGGCAGTTATAGTGGCCTTTTCCAACAGAGACTGATATATTAATGAAAGTGTCTTATTTCCAGTTAAGTGACCTGCATATTGATATTATTATTACTACTTCACCCAGGTCCCCATGTAACTCTAATGCAGCACCTTCAAAATATTTTTTAATACACAACGTCACACCTCCTTTTATATTTAGCATTCCTAGAGAACTGACCAGCAAAATTGCAATGACTAATAATAACAATACCTATGTCTACAGTGTGTTCATTTCAACTGAAGACATTGAAATATCTCAAAAACTACACATTGGATAAAAAAAAAGTTGTAATTCCTGTTTGTCTCGAATTGTGTCATCCAGTGATACCACACTTGACCCCCCCCCCCCCCCCCCACACCACCCTGTGCATGTATGGTGAGGGGCAATTTTGAAATTGTCAGTGGGAACCACTATTTTTTTTTTTTTTTTATTGCAGATTCTATGGCAGAATCTACAGATGTTTTCTCTGAAGCATTTTCTTCATTTTACCGTAGATTGCTCTTTCACCGAAGAAATAGAAATGGGTACACAGTCGTAATTTATGGCGTGCTACTCTGTGGCCCTTGAATATCCAATGGCACATGGGACCCAATCTCCATGCTGTGAGGGTAGGACAGGCCAGTACTTCATAACTTCTAATTGGAAACCTCTTTCACAACATTGTATTTCTAAACTTATTGAACTTTGGACTACTTGATTCATCAGTGTGGCCATGGTTTGAGGCAAATAAACTGTCCTTTTCCTATTGTAGTATGTATTTAAACGTAGTACTACCAGCTCCTGTCCACTTAGTGATCTCTTTTAAAATAACAGTACACAGGATAGAAGCATATCTGGAGGAATATCAGCACAGGCATTTCTGATGCAGTCAACCATGTCCTCAGAGCCTGTTGACACTTGCTGGTACACCTTATCTTTTAAATGTCCCCACAGAAAGAAATCCGGCAACATCAGATCCGGTAGCCTAGCATGCCAATTAATAGGGGCACCTCAGCTGACCCACCAGCCTATGTAATCAAGGTTTAACACATCCCATGCTTTAATTGCGTAATGCACTGAGCAACCGTCATGCTGAATTCACATATGATATCAAACATGCAGGGCAGCATCCTGCTGTAGTACCAGTACGTCCTGTTCCAAAAACATTTGATATTTCCATCCATTCACTGTGCAGTTGATAAAATATAGACCAATGAGTTTGTTCCCCTTGATGCCACACTGTATGTTAACTGACCAAGGACATTGATGGTCAACTTGTCATAACTGGGGGGAGGGAGGGGGGGGTCTACACTCTAACAATGCATGTCATGCCTGTTAACAGTACCATTGTGAAAGTAGACTCACTGGAAAATAGTACTTAGCAAAGAACATGGGGGTCATTTGTATTTGTTGACATGCCCACTCACAAAACACTACCCAGTTACAAAAGTCGGTGCCTTGAAGTTCTTGATACAGTGATGATGTATAGTTGATACTTATGATGGTGTAGTATTATGACAATACTACCTATGAACCTACCGGAATAGTGGTGTAATTCTTTTGCTGGTCATTAATCCATGGGTTGTGGTGCACTGCCACTAGTACAGTTATTTCATTATCTTCTGTAACACGTTTGTTTCGTTTCTTTTTGCTGGTCTATATGCTGGCATCAGATATAAAGGTGTTCACAACCTTGTAAAAAATGAACAAGAGTGAACTTTCTGTGGAAAACACTTGGCATTTAAGGCAACAACAGCCTCAACATTTCTCCTACATTCTCTGTAAATCAGGATAATTTCATTTTTTTTCTTCTGTGATTGTAACAGTCATCGTCCACTTGCACATGTGTTCTCCAAATGAGAGATAGGTGTGCAGACAATAAACACTGTGTAAATATTGTAATGTTCAGAGCCACTATCTGTTCTAAGTGTGCACAAAATGTGAGCTCCAGTTGCAGTTTACTGCCATTTATGATACACTGTAGTTTGCTACATGGCCACAATGGCACATCGAATATGTTGGAGGAATATAATGTTGTGAACGAGGTTTCCACTTAGAAGTTACGAAATGCTGGCCTGTCCCACCCTCACAGCTTGGAGGTGTGGTCCCACGTGCCATTGGATATTCAAGGGCCATTATGTAGTACATCACAAATTACGATTGTGTACTCATTTCTTTCCTCCGATTATAGCGTCATCTGTGGCAGAACAAAGAAAATGTTTCAGAGAACATGTATGTAGATATTGCTGTAGAGTTGTAATCTGTAGTAAAAAATGGCAGTTCCCATTGAAAATTTTAAACGGGCACCCTACCACCCATGCATGAGGTGAGATGGCAGCTCGAGTATGGTATCTGTTGATGTCTCCCTCTGAGACAAACAAAATGAAATTTTTGATCTGATGTGTAGTTTCAGAGATATTTCAATAACTTCACTTAAAATGAGGGCCCAATATATCCCTGCAGCAGTGTTACATGTTACACATACAGTCAGTATTGGCATCATTAACTCAAAATTTAAGTTCAAAAGATTTATTTCTCAAAGTATAGGTATTATAGCTGAAATATGAAAACGTCTAGAACAGTTATACTAGTAACTGTTGTACTTATACTTCTCTGTGTCCCATCTATTGCTGTTTTGAGGTGGGGCACCGAAAATCCTTGAGTATTACAGATTGTAGGTACTTTTTAGATCTTTTCTTTGGTTGCATTGTAATGTCCACTGCAGCTGCTACTGATGAGGCTGGATTTAGTGCTGCCAGTAAAGTGTCTCTGTCTGCTGATGCCAGTACCAAGTCTCCAATTGCAGGCGTAGGGTCCTCCTTTGCAGTTCACTTGGCTTCAGCTGTAAGAGATCTAACACCATCTGCAGTGGGTGCTATATCTTCTTCTGTAGGTGATCTGACATCAGTGACTGTTGAACAGATATTTCACAGAATGTGCTGCCGTTTCTTTCTGTGTAGCCAAATTTGCAAAAGTCTGCCGAGACCAAATCAGGAGAACAAAGTAGGTGAGGAACATGTTCAGATATCAAATTATGTGTAGTCACCATTATGGCTACTGTAGTGTTGCTCTAGTGAAAGAGTACTTCCTTGTATTTTTTTGCAATCTACAAATGGTTCTAGTGAATCACATTAGAACCCAGTTATGTGTCTGTTTTTGTCCCCACAACGTAATCAAAATTAAATACTGGAAGCCAGAGGAATTGTCATTCCCAACCAACAAAATATTCCTTCATGAAGCCTCATAAGTCTTTCCCCACACTTTCAGTTTTTCTTGTAGGTATGATGACAGATCCATGTGTTCATATGAGTTACATAGTGGCTTCCATTGCAGTTTTCATAGTTGATGTGTATGTGCATAATATGCATGAAAATATCTGTAGCAAATTAATGTTTTCTAAAGTTACCTTCCAGTTTCTCTGTTATAGTGAAAATTGCCTTAAACTAAATGCAGTTCAAATGTAGACATTTAGATCCATTACAGATCAGTCCCTTGCCATAACCTTTATTTCTCAATCACATTTGTTGGCTTCACAAACTCTCAATCATATTGTCACCCTCCAAACTAATGCAGGTGTTGGGATAACATGTATGTTGGGACATGCTACATATCAGTCTGTCACAACAGCTAAGATTTTAGAGTGAAATTTGGAGGGGGTGGGTGGGTTGTCACTTGATTTTTGGGTTGGTAGCACTGGTGCCAGGCTAAAGCTGTGTTTGTGTTATTGGTTAAAAATAGTCAGTTTTCGTAGGATAAAGTGATTGTGCGAAGAATATTTTATGCATAAATTCATTTTTTATAACTCATTCATCTGGGCTGTTGAAGATCTTGGGATCAATGGTTTTGTTTTTAAATTGTCACATAAAATTGCATTGTGCTTAGGAGGCCATATTTTGCCGGAGTTATGTTTTTTAAGTGGAAGAATTAACTTGTCGTATTATATCGTACATCTGAATTGCTTTCCAGTAAGCCTAATTTTTGCATCTCATAAATTATGAAAATTTGTGGTACTGGAAAGTACGCTAATAGTTTTAATTAGATTTCTGTGTTTTTAAGTTGTGTTGTGGTGTGTGATAAGTGTGGTTGTTGCCACAGGGTAGTCAGGCAGAGTTGGTATGCGTAGTTGTGGGCTGGAATTTCACTGGGGCAACTGCGATGGAGGACTCAACAAGGCTCTCCCTCGGAACTGTAGGCTCTGCAGAAAAGATGGAGAATCGTCAAACAGAAGGAAAAGATTTGTACCCTTCGGGCCAAATTAGATTGTGCGAAATTTCAACTAGATAGGTTGAAGATGGAAAAAAACATCATGGGAACTCGGTTAAGGTAACAAGTAATGGGTGAAAGAGGAAACAGCTTTGCAACTTCATGTACATTTGACCTTTCTGTCTCTGGTAAATTTGACTTGTTACCTGAAGTAGGAGGGGAAGAGACTCATCTAGGTGTAGGTTACAATTGAGTTCAGCACACTTCTAGCAAAGAAACTAAGTGTAGGTTGTTATCAGTAAAGGGTATAAAGAAGAGTCTTGCTGCTAGGTAGTAGCCATGAGAGGGTGTAGGCCAGATGGTACAGGACAAATTAGGAAGAGGGAACCTGATCATAAGTATTGTGAAGCAGAGTGCTAGTCTTGTCCAACTGACAGAGGACACTGGGAATTTTTGTACAGATTTTGACTAGGAGGATCAGGTTATCTTAGAAGGTGGAACAGGGAACAGTGTCGCTAAAGGCAGAAATTACAGCAGTAGACGTGATTTTGATGAAATAAAAGTAACAACTACACACACAGGTATGACTTTTATGGAGGTCCCACAGCATCGCGGCCAGCTCTGTGTTATACTGCTGCAAGCCTTGTGAACACGGAGTTGAGCAGGCACTGCTGCTGCCAGAAATGAAATCACACATGAGTGCAGTGCTTGTTGCTACAATTGGGAGACAAGGATATACTAGCCAAAGCCTACACCTGAACCAGAGAGGGGAAGATAGGTTGGCTGAGCTTCTTTCAGAAAATGTGGTGGGGGGCACTATCACACAATGTGAGATCTCTGCGGTTATTGGTGTCCCAATGGTATCTTCCTTCAGTTAGAATCAGCATTCAGGCACCCTAGTATGAAGAAATTAAAATAACTGAAGAATCACATGAGGTGCTTAAGAATGCACAGAAAAGTAAGGCGTTTACCATACTTCATCAGAATATTAGATGACTGAGTAATAAAGTAAAAAAGCTTCTTGTTGGTTTAGAAAATTTAGAGCATCCTGTACCTGTATGAGCACACATAACCACAGTGTTAGAGAAGTTAAATATAAAAGATCGCTAGCATCTTACTCACGTAGAACTAATATGGGAAGAGGAGGAGTCGTTACATACATTAAGACAAAATTAAAGCTCAAATACATTGCGACTGGGAGCTTTTGTAGTGATTAGCACATAGAAGTGTGTACTTGTGCATTGATACTGAAAAACAGTTCACTTTTAATTGTATCTGTACGATCCCCACTGGGGAATTTTTAACTGCCTATGGGAATTTGGATTCCTTATTATGCCATCTGCCAGACAGTAGAAAGCAGTTAGTCTGTGGTGATATCAATGTAGATTTTATAAAAGATTCTGATAGGAAACCTTATTTATATCCTACAATTGAATTTCAGCAATCAACTTTCCAACACAAGCGGATAAAGATAATAGAACTCTAATGATAATGTCTTCTGTGTAGCTCAAAGCAAGGAAATAACTGCATACTCAGTGCTCTTTATGGCCAAGGTGGACAGCTAGTTAGGATAAATGAGATAGTTCTGTACATTGTAGGTACTTCTCAGTAGAAATCAGTGAGAATAATTAATGACTCCAGAACAAATCTTGTTGAAAATAGTTTGCAAGAGATGACCTGGGATGAAATTTACACACGTCAAAAAAAGTTTTGCATCACCCCGTTTCCCAGAACTCCTGAAGATAGATGTTGACTGTGGATATTGTATCACTGACACAGTCCTTTTGACTGTTCAGAGGTGTCCCAAAACCCGCCCAAACATGTAAACAACCATGCATGAGCAGTGCCTATTAGACGGATGGGGGTCAACAGCCGATCAGTTCAAGTCATTCCACCAGGAAGGAGGTACACGGCTTGTGTTGTCTGTTGTTCAACCACGCCTAGACCGTCAATACCATGGTTCTATCGCGTCCACATTGTTACTTTGCCCCAGGAAGGGCTCTCAACAATGGAAGTGTCGAGGCGTCTTGGAGTGAACCAAAGGGATGTTGTTCGGACATGGAGTAGAGACAGGAGCTAATGATGACATGCCTCCCTCAGGCCGCCTAAGGGCCACTGCTGCAGTGGATGACCGCTACCTATGGATTATGGCTCGGAGGAACCCCGACAGCAATGCCTCCATGTTGAATAATGATTTACTTGCAGCCACAGGATGCCGTGTTATGACTCAAACTGTGTGCAATAGGCTGTATGTTGTGCAACTTCACTCCTGACGTCCATGGCGAGGTCCATCTTTGCAATTGCAACACGATCCAGTGCGGTACAGATGGGCCCAACAACATGTTGAATGGACTGCTCAGGATTGGCAATACATTCTCTTCACCGATGAGTGTCGCATATGCCTTCAACCAGACAATCGTTGGAGACGTGTTTAGAGGCAGCGTGGTCAGGCTGAATGCCTTACACACACTGTCCAGTGAGTGCAGCAAGGTGGAGGTTCCGTGCTGTTTTGGGGTGGCATTATGTGGGGCCTATGTACGCCACTGTTGGTCATAGGAGGCACTGTAACAGCTGTACGATACGTGAAAGCCGTCTGACCGATAGTGCAACCATATTGGCGGCATATTGACAAAGCATTCATCTTCATGGATGGCAATTCGCACCCCCATTGTGCACACCTTGTGAATGACTTCCTTCAGCATAACGACATTGCTCAACTAGAGTGGCCAGCATGTTCACCAGACATGAACCCCATCGAACATGCCTGGGATACAATGAAAAGGGCTGTTTTATGGACGACATGACCCACCATCCACTCTGAGGGATCTACGCCGAATCGCCGTTGAGGACTGGGACAATCCGGACCAACAGTGCCTTGATGAACTTGTGGATAGTATGCCACAACGAATACAGGCATGCATAAATGCAATAGGATGTGCTACCGGTGTGTACAGCAGTGTGTACCACCACCTCCGAAGGTCTCGCTGTATGGTGGTCCAACTTGCAATGTGTGCTTTTCATGAGCAATAAAAAGTGCGGAAATGATGTTTATGTTGATCTCTATTCCAGTTTTCTGCACGGGTTCCAGAACTCTTGGAAATGGGGTGATGCAAAACTTTTTTTGATGTGTGTATAATGAACCAAATGCTGACATAGAATTTAATTTATTCCATATATATTCATAACATTATTTGAAAATAGTTTCCCACATAAGTTACTCAGAGAGGACATTAAACAGCCATGTAAAAACCCTTTGCTCACTTGAGGGATTAAATTATCTTGTGGAAAGAAAAGAGAATTGTTTCTCTTTGCAAGAACAAGTAAATATTGTGCAGTATTTGCACACTACAAAAACTACTCAGAATTACTAAGACAAGTTATTTAAAATCAAGGAACATACGCATTATGTCAGAAATCAGTAATTCAAACAATAGACTTACAGCTTTATGGAATGTAATTGAATGAGAGACAGGACAACTGACTAAAGAACAAGATCACATCACCATTGAATTAAATGAAGGGGCTATAAATCATGAGTCACAATAGCAAATGTGTTTAATAATTATTAATCATTTCTTAAATAGAGTAGAAAATATGAGGAGAAACAGTTCAACAGAAAAATCACAGCAGTATGTTGAAAAAGCATCTCTCACAGAATTCAGTCATGTGAATGTTTCACCAACTTCTCCCCCTAAATTAAGAAAACTGTACATTCCCTCAAAAATTAAGGCTCATATGGATTTGATGGTATTTCCAACCAGGTACTAAGATTTGTTCCCATATATTATGGCCTGTCTTATCAGAAATATGTAATGCATCGCTTACTCAAGGCATTTTTCCAGAGAGAATGATGTATGCCATTGTTAAACCACCGTTTAAGGAAGGTGGTAGGAGAAATATCAATAACTACTCACCTCTCAACAATAATGTCCTCAGCAAATTAAAGTTTGGATTTTAGAAGAGTTGCTGTAGTAAGAATGCCATTTACATGTTGACTCACCAAATTTTACAATCATTAAATAACAAAATAGCACTGATTAGTACAGGGTGACACATAACAGAAATGTTTGAAATGAGTAGTGGCAGCCGTGGGCAGGTGGCAGCACTGTGGGTTCTTGACAGTTAGCGAGTAAACTGTACACTATTTCAGTAATTATGGTGAAATGGACAGCAGCATGCATTAACCATAAAAATGGAGTGAGTTTCGACGTGTTTATAATTTAGGACGTTATGGTGCCATTCTGCCAATACACATGATAAAATGTTGGATTAATAACTGAAGAGACTGGATCCACCCACAAGAAGAAACCAACAGGATGAGCAAGAACTGTGCATTCTCCAGTGAACATCAATGTTGTACGTGCAAGTCTTGCTTACGGAGCCCACTGCGCTCAATTCGTAAGCAAGTAGCAGCGGTTGAAATGTCTCGGGAGTGTGTTCACAGAATTCTTCATCTTGATTAAAAATTTCATCTGTACGAACTACAGATGGTGCAACAAGTGAAGGAAAATGAATACCGGTTACGATTAGGATTCTGTCAACAAATGATAACAAAAATAAACAATTATGATGAATTTTTAAACAAGTTGTGGATGTCAGATGAGGCACTTTACATGCTAGTAAAGTGACAGTATTCAGATTATCGGACCATATTTTTTCACAAATGAACAGGGAAACACAATAACTTGTCAATGTCAATCGTTACATGGAAATGATATGAACTGTCATTACTCCTGCATTGAGCAACTTTCCAAACACTCAAGAAGCCTGGTTTCAACAGGACAGAGCGACATCACACACTGCATGGCAATCAATGGCATACGTGTGAGAATTTTTTGGCAACCGTGTGATCTTACAAATCGGTAACATTCCTTGGCTCCCTAGATCACCAGATTTATCTGTTTGTGATTTTTACTTGTGGGGCTACCTCAAAAGCAAAGTCTACACGACTCGACCAAGAACCCTGGATGAGTTAGACCAGAGAATTTGGGATGCAATTCACAGTATCCCAGGTGAGATGTTGCAGTGGTCAATGAGGAATCTCAACAGTAGATTTCATAAATGTATTCATGAGGAGGATGCCATCTAAAGGACCTAATTTAAAAAAAAAAAAATGATAAATGCTGTTTCTTTCCTTCATCACTTCTAGTTTCATTGGAGTGTGGAAATGTTCCCGTTTTTCTGTGTCACCCTATATTTTCTGTGGCCTACCTAAGACATTTGACAATGTGATCCACAATATCCTCCTAGATAAACAGAGGTTATATGCAATTTTTATAGCTGAACAATGGATAATGTGATATCTAACCAAAATAATGCAGAAAGTCATACTTGGGAATCCAACCAATGTAATTGGGGGGGGGGGGGGGGGGTTGTGATTCCATGTCAGTTCAACCAGGGGCTCGAGCTCATAGTCTCGGATTTGACTGGAATTCAGTACTCTAATTCTATGGAACACTCGTGTACAAAGTATTAGTTTCCCCTGCCAATTAGATCCAGAATTATAACTAGTGAAAGAAAGTGGCATGACCCGCAAATTGCAACCCGCATCTGGCAATCTATCTTCAGACCCAACTTCAGGTCTTAATAACTTTGGAACTATTCCACACAGTCTAGTGAAATTTTTACAACCCAGTAACATCCGTTTAGAGAACACACTCCATGAATCAAAACACCAACAACATATTTCTGAGGGAAAATAAAAAATTCCAAAATGTGATTAAAAAAATTAATATGTTGAAAGGTACATATTGTAGGTGCCCTCTATGCCAAGTATAATTCACTCAAAAAGGGTATAAATTTTTTTGTGGTAAGCTTAAGGTGGCCTAAACACACACAGAACTCATCATGCCCATATCAGTCACAAAAACTGAGTTACATGCACACAAAAATACAAAAATTTGAAAAATTGCCTGAAAAACATGGATTTTCAAAGTGTGGTAGCACAAAAGGGACAAGTGGTATCCAAGCCAGATTTCACACACTGCATAAGTAGACCATAATGATATATATCTGAAAATTTCAGCATGTTATTGCAAGACATTTGTGTACAATGGAAGTTGACAGATGTATTTGGTGATTGACCATTGTTCCACAACACAATTTTGTAAAAACATATTGTAAACTGTTCTGCTGCTTCTTATCGTCTCCCACAACTGTTTAATCACTAAGCAACAACGTATAGACAGATTAAGACAACCTATCATTAATGTTTACTGCATCTTAACTGCTAAAAACCAGTCGATTGTGCTTCGAACAGAAGTTCTCCCACTCTTTAGCTACTGTACTCTGTACATTGAGTGGCAAATTGTACTGTCTTCCTGACACTGTGGTAGGAACTGGAACTGTCATAAGAATATGTTCAAAAGGAATCCAACACCTGTCTGCCAAACATGGCCAATTAAATGATCTTGCTGGTGCCATGAAGTTCACAAATACATCACCTTCTGCTTCACAGCACTCTGCAACACATCCTAAGTACCATTTGTCATCATAAACACCTATAACATAGCAACCTGGTTGTATGTTGCTGCTTTTGCTTCTGAATCCTGAGTCAGACACACTGTGAAGACACATGTTGTGCATGAACCTTTAGTTATAACCAGATATTCTGCTCATCTGCTCATTGTCAGAGTCCACTGGAGAGAAGTGATGATGGCTCCTTGTGCCTGCAACAGTTTTAACGTGTTCTAGTCTGCTTTTTAGCAACTCTTCGACTGGTTTCACCTCATCTTTCGAAACATAGAATGATTGTATGCCAGAGACATTTTTCTGTACCCAGGTAAATAATTGAAGAGGTGTTAGAATGTGACCTTCTGTAGGGTGCTGCAGACTAGCTCGTGATGCCATGATTTGTTGTGAAAAAATTCCATTCTGTGTGAATCTGAAAATCATGGTAATGCATGCATAAATTTTTGAGATTTTTACAGTTTTTGTACTGACTAGCTGCCCCATCACTGAAGTATTTCGCAAAATGTATGTGAGGCAGCTTGTTTTTCACATGTCATGACAGTGCGAATGTGGGCATGAACTGGAATGGCATCATGAATTAAACAGTCACAAAAAATGCTCATGTTCATTACGGACACATCACCTACCTCTATAGTAAATCACAAATGGCTGGATAGTTGCTGGACTGTTGTCCCAATGATATCCTTGGATGGCATCTTGAACTATAAATGCATAATTTTCAGAAAAGTCTAGTATTACTATAACTTCATCTTGTTTCAAATTATCCTTACAAAACTGGAGGTAAGCCGATTCTGCTGTTGCTGTGAAGCTGTGTATGGTCAGTTTGTCCGTTTTTTGACAACACATTTCAACAAAATCTTCCACTGTACTTCACTTTGTTTCAAGACTTGTGCTGTCCATGTGTGTCCATTGTTTATAAGAAATAAGTTCATCGTCATCAATAACGAGTTCACCATACAGTTTGTTATTCATGTGTTCTGCAAGATTTGCCTTACCAGGACACTTTTCACACCTGTGTATCATGCACTGGTAGGAACTGATGTCACACACTAGCAGCTTCATTGCACCTTTGTAATCCAGACCAGAATCCTTTATAGCTGCAAACATCAGCTTAACATTTTGATGGGTCTCACATACACAAACATTATGTGTGCCCCTTGCACTTACAGGCACAACCCATTTTAGCCGAAGATTGAAAAAAGATGATAAACCTACTTTGGTATTGGGATACTTTTCCTTGAATTCTACATATAGTTCTGATATGTTGCATGGCAACAGTCTTTTTTGCATCTGTACACATACATTTCACATTTTCACTGTTACATAGTCTTTTTTTCCAGGCATTATTCGGCTGTAGTCATTATTTTCATAAAACTCTGACACTAGCACCTTTATTTCTGAACTCAGTTGCTTACCCTGATCCTGCTGAAGTTATGGAAGCATTCCTTGGGTTGCTTTGATTTTCCTAGCTTGCTTTACCATATATGTAGAAACATTGAGTTCCTTTGCAGTGTAGTCAATAGACCAGCTGGAAGGTGCAAGGGTAAGAATAGCTACTTTTTTCTGATGTGTGGATATGGCACATTTTTCTTTCAAATCATGCACAATTTTGCCCAAATCAGAGCATTTCTGGCATGATTTCTGTTCCTTTGGAGCAGATAGTTCTTCCTCTTCCACCATTAGTGTGTCAGCTATTTTGTGTTTTAATTCCATGCACTGATTCACTTTCAATACTGATTTTATATAAATTTCTCTGAGGCTACACTTCACTGTCTTCTTATGAATCCAAAATGGATCAAAACAACTTCTTTGTAGGAAAGAATACTTATCCAGAAACACTTTCATATGATGATAACAAACACTAAAGTTTCCTGTAACTCTACTTCTTGTGCCCACAGGGTGTATCCCGGATCTCCATAGCAACAAATCTTGGTCCGATTCATCCAGATCATACAGTACAAAGTGAATGCCACATTTTGTTCCATATGTTGTTTTATGACATTCAGATGCTTGTGCTCTACCAATACTGCAACTTGTTTGAACAAAAGTACCACTCGTACACTCTTCTGCCTCCATACAGACTTTCCACAACAGTATTGACCAGTCTGAACTAGAATCTTAAAAACATGAGTAACCTGTAATTCAGTACTTTAAACATAGCTGTGCTACAGCAACGGTTCCACGTAATCAGATTAAGAGCAGCCGACCAGTTGCAAAGGATAAAGTAATCTTTACCTAGGTTTCAATAGATATAACCTGTAATTGTCGCTTGTTTCCGTTGTTGTTCCTGCCTATGAATCATTCTGTCCCTGAAAACTACCATTGTTTAACTTTCTGTTCCCTAATGGTTCCCAACAATTGCTGCAGCTTTATCTGAAACAAGCTGTCTGCATCATCACTATTACTTGCTAAATCATGTTAAAAGAAACCTAACCAAATACATCTCTGTCAACTTTTATTGTACACAAATGCCTTGCAATAACAAGTTGAAATTTTGCCACATATTATATTATGGTCTACTTATGCAGTGTTTGAAATTTGGCTTGGATATCACTTGTCCTTTTTGTGCTACCACACTTAGAAAATCCATGTTTTTCAGGTAATTTTTCAAGTTTTTGTATTTTTGTGTGGATGTAACTCTGTTAGTGTGACTGATATGGGCAAGATGAGTTCTGTGTGTGTTTAGGCCACTTTAAGCTTACCAAAAAAAAAAAAAAAAAAACCTTATTGAGTGAATTATATTTGGCATAAAGGGCACCTACAATATGTACCTTTTAATTTATTACATTTTTTAATCACATTTTTGAATTTATCTTCCCTCAGAAATATGTTGTTGATGTTTTGTTTCATAGAGTGTGTTCTCTAAGTGGATGTTATTGGGTTGTAAAAATTTCACTGGACTGTGCAGAATAGTTCCAAAGTTATTAAGACCTGAAGTTGGGTCTGAAGATAGATTGCCAGATGCGGGTTGCACTTTCCGGGTCACGCCACCTTTCACAAGCCGTAATTCTGGAACTAATTGGCAGGGGAATTTAAAATTTTGTACATGAGTGTTCCGCACTTGGTAGCATTGGTGTGCTAAATTTCAGCCAAATCTGAAACTGTAAGCTGGAACATTTTCTCAAATTGGTTGAATTCACATGGAATGACCCGGGGAGGTTCCTCTGACTGGGGAGAAAACATAGGGAACTTGCCAAGGCTCAATCTTAGTCTGCCATTGTTCCTTTTACATGTAAATGATTTTCCATCTAATATACCATAGGCAGATTTTTTTTTATGGCACTAGTGTTGTAATCAGTCCAAGTGTGTGTAAAGCTATGGAAGAAATGGTAAGCAGTATTCTTAAAGTATTATTGGCCGGTTTTCTGTGAATGGTCTCATCCTCAATATTTTTTTTAAATATTCAGTTCTGCACATCTAGGGGTACTAAACCAATCGTGAATGTAACACATGATAAGGAAATGATAAATAAGGTGAAAATTTCAAAATTCTTGGATGTCCATAGTGATGAGAGTTTAAACTGGGAAGAGCACATTTTGCAACTCCTAAAACAACATATTTCATCCACATTTGCACTTAGAATCATTGCAAATCTTGTGGAGAGACAAATCAGTAAGTTTATAGATTTTATAGATTTTCATTTGATAGTCTCATATGGAACGGGGTAACTCATCCTTAAGAAAGTAAGTGTTCATTGCTGCAAAACATGCCATAAGAATAATATGCGGCACTCATCCATTATAATTTTGTAGACATTTGTTTAATGAAATCGACATCCTGACTACTGCTTCACAGTATATTGAATTCCTCAAGATTTCTTAAATAATCCAGTTCAGTTCAAAAGGAACAATGATGTATATAATTACAATATCAGAAGGAAAAACTACATTCATTATAGCACGTGAAGGTTATCTTTAGCACAAAACAGGGTTCACAGTGCAGAAACTAAAATCTTTGCTCACTTACGCAATGGTATAAAATGTCTGTCAGACAGAAAAGTAAAATTTTAAAACATACTGAGAAAGTTTCTCCAGGACAGTGTGAAAGGTGGTGGGTGGGAATCACTAACTCACACCTGTTTATTTAATAATAATAACAATAATAACAACAACAATAATAATTGCAACCATTCGAAATCAAGACTGGAGTGAGGTAGGGAGACAGGCACTTGTCCATTCTATTTAACTCTGTTTTGGTGAGAATAATCAGGACATGGGACAAAGGAGGGTTAAGGATGGGGAGACACAATGATAGAACCATCAACTTAAAATGTCTGACCTTTGCTGTTTATATAGCCATAAAAAAAAATAACAGAAAAGACGCCAACGAAACCCTACAGACATTACACAAAATCTCAGCAAAAATGGGACTACAAATCTCATATGAAAAATTGCAATACATGGACACACAATCCAAGAAAACCCATTGGTAAGAAAGTATGGAAAAATAACACAAGTAGATAGTTTACAATACCTGGAAGACATTGTACAAAAAACAGAACTGAACGCAACATCCAATGAACAAAGGATCGCAAAACTACAGAAAGTATACAAGCTTCAATGGAACCTTTACAAAAAAAGAGGTATTTCCATCAATACCAAATCAAGACACTGCAGTACATTAGTCTAGTCTTACCAGAGGCATTGTATGTCTCAGAAATAAACAGTAATAAAGGGAATAACAAAAGTAAAGGTGATAGAAAAACAAAAGAGGAAAATACTGAGAAAGATCTACAGCCCAATTCAGAAAGAGATTGTGTTGTAGCACTCTCCTTAACAAGGAATTAATAATAATAATAATAATAATAATAACTTATAAATGTAGCCAAGTGTACAAATTAATTTCCGATGTGCATGTAAAATGACTTGTTCCACATCATTACGATTTATCGTGCAAATAATCTGTGGAACATCAAACTTATTAACCAATCAACACTCTATGCAATGTTTCTTACACTTCGCAGATGTGTGTGAAACATATTGTGTATTGTAGCAAGTAATATCTATATTCTACATCCCCTTTTTATTGCAGCTGCCACTGAACATCTCCAGTGGAGAATATGTGATACCTACTAAATCGAAATGGCTGTAGAGTTTGATGACTTAGTCAGTTATTTTCAGGTCATCTATCGAAATATTATTAAGTTTTCAATTATTTTGGTGTAATTATATGGTGGTGTTACTATTATGCTTTAAGCCTGTGACATTTTTTGCAATCATAGTTGAACTAGATCATGCAGAAATAAATAGCTCTAAAAGTCACTGATGAGTTCAGATCAGTTAAATCTAGTTTATTCCTCATTTCATGAACCATACACATGATATTTCCTTATGATGATGAACATGTCCGTTTCTTTACTGAAATATACTTTTTTCAGTGAAAATATGGTAACACACTGACCATTTGCATGGAGTGACATGCTAAGAATTTATATAATTAGATTTTGCAAATCTCAGTCTATGTTATTGTACATTTAAACAATGGAAAATCCAGTATGGAGTAATGACTTATTATGTAGAAGATAGTTCCTGCTCACCATATAGCGAAGATGCTGAGTCACAGATTGGCGCAACAAAAAGACTGTCAAAGAAGCAAGCTTTCAGGCAAAAAGGCCTTCATCAGAATTAAACACACTCTCTCTCTCTCTCTCTCTCTCTCTCTCTCTCTCTCACACACACGCTTTCATGCAACTCACACACATGACCACAGTCTGGGTGGTGGGGGTAAGGAGGAGGTTGGGGTGGTGAGGGGGAGGGATAACAGGATAGGTATGGGAACGCTAAAGTGCTGCTTGTGGAGTATACAGGGTCGAGGTGGAGAGAGGGTAGGGCAGCTAGGTGCAGTTGGGACTTAGACGATGGGTGGGGGATGTAAAAGGAGAGAAGTAAAAAGACTGGGTGCCTCGATGGAATATAGAGGGGTGCGTAGTGCCGGAATGGGAATAGGGAAGGGGATATGTGGGTAAAGGACAATGACTGATGAACGTTGAGGCCAGGAGGGTTACACAAATGTAGAATATTTTCGAGGCAGAGTTCCAATCTGTGCAACTGAGAAAAGCTGGTGTTGGTGGGAAGGATCCAGATGGAACAGGCTGTGAAACAGTCATTGAAATAAACAACATTGTGTTAGGCATCATGCTCAGCAACTGGGTGGTCCAGCTCTTTCTTGGTCACAGTTTGACGGTGATTATTCATGTGGACAGACAGCTTGTTGGTTGTCATGCCCACGTAGAATGCAGCATATTGGTTGCAGCTTAGCTTGTAGATCACAAGACTGGTTTCACAGGTAGCCCTACATTTGATGGGATATGTGATGCTTATGACCAAACAGTCGGGAGATTAGACATAGGGTGGGGGTTAGCAAGAAGTAAAAAGATTGTGAGTGCATTGATGGAATAGAGAATTGTGTAGTGCTGGAAGGGGAACTGGGAAGGGTATAGGTGGGTAAAGGATGATGACTAACAAAGGTTGAGGCCAGGAGGACACGAATGTGAGCCCTCCCAGGGGGGCTCGCCACTCTTTAGTGGGTTCGTGCTTGGCTACCACTGGGCCCCAGCCTTTGCAGCAATTTTCCCCTTAAGTGCTGAATGTGTATACCCTTGGGAACATGTCTGGGGTATTATTGGGAATGTTCTGCATTCTGTTGCTGACATGCAAACAGTCTCACCTTTGTTTTTCGCTCCCTTTTCCTTTCTTTGTTTCCCTTCTACTCTTGTTCCTCCGCTTTGGCGTTTGAGGACCTTCTTTTCTTCTTCTTCTTCTTCTTCTTCTTCTTCTTCTTCTTCTTCTTCTTCCTCCCTGTGCACTCCTGAAGGCTGACCCATGCATCTGACGCGTAACAGTTGACTGGGTACCGCGTAATTCCCAGCCCCAAGTCGACAGGTAGAGTTCGCACGTACCCCATGGTACAGGCCAGGCCCAGGCAGGGGTGATTGCCTGAGCTGTAACCTTCCCAAATTGTCGATGGTCCCTCTATCAGGTGCTCGGGAGGTGTGACTTGAGATGTGAACAGCCACCAAAGGCTGGTGCACCCCCTTGTGAAGGGGGCCCCCAGTTGGAAGGAGCACACCATTAGAGACGCTGGCAATTGTGGGGAATTTCCTTGTGATGAGTCAATCAACTTTCCTCTTAGTGTCTACAAAACATAAACATAATGAGGCTATTGATTCGAAGACCCTTCCCACTGCCCCACAGTTCCTTGTGGTTTCAGGTACTAAGACGGTCAGTCCTTTGCCATGGTCAATCCGTTTATTATTCAGAAAGGTGTTGATGCAATTGCTGGCCCTGTGAAATCCTGCTTTCGTTTATGGAATGGCACTTTGCTTTTGGAGAAGGCTTCTGATTCTCAAGCGCAACTACTGCTTGCTGCCTTGCTTCTTCATGGTTACCCTGTTCGTGTCAGGGCCCACAGAGCTTTTAATTCTTCCTGTGGTGTAATTTACACCAGGCTGCTTGACGGTCTAACTGCTAAAATACAATGTTACCTCTCTGATCAGGGTGTCATTGCTGTCCATTGTGTAATGAAAAAATGAGATTCATCCTTAGTGCCCACCTACACTCTTTTCCTCACCTTCGATAGGGTGGCGCTGCTGTCCAAGCTCAAAGCATGCTATGAAATTATCACAGTCCGGCCGTACATTCCAAACCCAATGCGCTGCTACCAGTGTCATCGTTTTAACCACACCAGAACATCTTGTCTACACCCAGCCAAATGTGTAACCTTATCCCTGCTGTATCAACTGCAATGGCGGCCATGCCGCCGCCTCTCGGTATTGTCCCGTGTATCTAGATGAGTGGGCTGTCCAAGAGATTCGGATAAAGAGAAAAGTTCCTTACCCAGTAGCTTGCAAGTTACTGGCTAGTTGCAAACCCTGGGTTCTCCCGTCTGGCACCTATAGTTCTGTTCTTGTTACCCCTTGCTCCATGAAGGACATAGCCACACATACTTGCAACTTCAAATTCGGCTCTTGAGGTTGTGAAATCGCCCAGTGTCAAGGTACCAACGCCACCCCCCGTCCTGCTGTGCAACAAACCATCAAACTCTCACGTCAAGAGGTGAAGCCACTGCCTACACAACCAGTAGGCAGGAAAGGACTGAAGGAGTACTCAGATGAAGACTTCCTCCGTTTCTCCATCAAACAACACCAAAGTCTTCCTCTACCCGGAAAGGCTCGAAGAAGTCCGCTAAAGGCAAACAGTCTTCACCTTCGCCAACTCGAAGGTTCTGTTAGTGTTGCCACATGGTGCCTTAGGCCGGCCGGCCTCTGTCTCACCGATGCGCACCACCAACAATTTTTCAGCGTTGGACTCCGCAAACCGACCTTACAAGCAAGCCAGTGCTTCTGTGGACCCCATGGAGCAGGATCCTTCTGCTCCTGTGCCCTGTAATAACGACTCTATACCGGCTGTCAATTGGCGGTCGCCAAGTTGACACCCCTCCATCTCTTTCCTCATGACTGTCCTCCAATGGAACGTTCACGGCCTTCGGTCACACAAAGATGATTCATGGCTGATTTTAGCATTGCAGCATCCCCTTGTACTCTGCCTTCAGGAAACGAAATTGGGCCCTCACGACTGCTTTGAGCTTTCACATTACTTTCCGATTCATTTTGCCCTTCCCCCTGAGGTTGGCATTCCATCTCTTAGGGGCGTCATGCTGCTCGTACAGGATGACCTTCATAGTCAACCCATCTCCCTGACTACCTGTCTTCATGCTGCTGCAGTTCAGCTTTTCCTTCCCAGCCCGACTTTCCCCCTCTGTACCATTTATGGACCTTCGTCCTTTGATGTCACCAGGGCAGACTTCCTTCAGCTTATTGGGCAGCTAGTGCCCCCGTTTTAGCTACTCAGTGACTTTAATGTGCATCATCCCCTTTGGGGTTCTCCCAGGACCTGTCAGAGAGGTGCCATCTTGGCTGACGTTCTTAATCAACTTAACCTCTTCTTCCTTAATGCTGGAACACCCACTTTCATTACTGAACCCCTCGCATACCTATTCCCATTTGGACTATCCTTTTGCACTGCCCAGCTTGCCCATTGTCTTGAGTGGTCCGTTCTTTCAGACACCTACTTGAGTGACGATTTCCTGTGCGCTCTCCATTTGCTGACTCATAACCTATCTGCATGCACGCACAAATGGCAGCTTACTAAGGCTGACTGGCAGCTTTACTCCTCCCTGGCGACCTTCGCAGAACAAGATTTCCCCAGTTGTGATGACCAGGTGGACTATCTCACCGTTATCCTTACTGCTGCAGACTGTTCCATTCCTCGCACTTCCTCTTTACCACATTGTGTTCCAGTCTCTTGGTGGACTGAGGCATGCCACAATGCAATTCACCCACAGAGACGTGCTCTCCGTGTTTTTGACCATCATCCTATGATGGCAAACTGCATTCATTATAAACAGATGCATGCAAAGTGTCATCACATTCTTTGGGAAAGGAGAAGATCTAGTTGGATTTCATTCCCTGGTTCTTTTAACAGATCCACCCCTTCTTCTGTCGTGTGGGCCAACCTCCGATGGTTCTCTGGGACCAAGATCCATTCTCCAATTTCCGGCCTGGCAGTAGCAGACGATGTTATTGTGGACCCTATTGCTATCTCCAACACCTTGGTCCACCATTTTGCGGAAGTTTCGAGCTCTTCGCACTATCACCCTGCCTTCCTCCATCGGAAATGAGCAAAGGAGGCTCAGGCGATACCTTTCTCTTCTCCAAATCATGAGTGCTACAATGACACCTTTACTGTGAGAGAGCTCAATTGTGCTCTCAGTTCATCCTGATCCTGTGCTCCAGGGCCAGACACCATCCATATTCAGATGTTGCAGCGCCTTTCTCTTGCGGGCAAGCACTTTCTGCTAAACAAGTACAACTAGAGGGAACATTTCCCAGACACTGGCGTGAAGCCACTGTTGTATCCATACCTAAGCTCGGCAAGGACAAAAACCTTCTTTCTAGCTACCACCCCATCTCTGTTCTCTTACCGGTTGCATTTGCAAGGTGATGGAACTTAATGATTGATGCTAGCTGGTATGGTGGCTCGAGGCTCACAATTTACTGATGAATGCACAGTGTGGATTTTGAGCACGATATTCTGCAGTTAATTTGTCCACTCATGTCGTGAAAGGTTTTCTGGGGAAATCCCAGACTGCGACTGTGTTTTTGGATTTGGAGAAGGTCTACGACACCTGCTGGAGAACTGGCATCCTCCGTACTCTTTACATGTGGAGCTTCCGTGGCCGCCTGCCCTGTTGTTTACTTCAGGTATTTTTACAAAGTCAAGTTTTCAAGGTGCATGTGGGTTCTGCATTGTCAGACACCTTTATCCAGGAAAACAGTGTGCCTCCTGGTTATGTCGTGAGTGTCATCCTCTTTGCTATCGCCATTAACCCTCTCATGGCCTGTCTCCCACCGGGCATCTCCAGCTCCATTTTTTGTTGACGATTTTGCCATCTGTTGCAGCTCTCCATGGACCTGTCTCACTGAGCGGCATCTTCAGTGCTATCTTGATCATCTTGACTCCTGGAGCATCAACAATGGGTTTCGCTTTTCCCCTGACAAAACCCTCTATATGAATTTCTGGTGGTGCAAATGCTTTCTCCCACCATCTCTACATCTTCGGCCTGTTGCCCTTCCATTCGTGGAAACTACTAAATTCCTGGCACTCATGCTTGATAGGAAACTCTCTTGGTACTCCCATGTGTCTCCTGGCAGCCGCCGTACGCGATCCCTCAAGCTCCTACCTGTCCTCAATTGTGCTTCCTGGGGTGCTGATCGAACCACCCTCCTCCGTTTGTACCGGACCCTAGTCCGTTTGAAACTCCACTATGGGTGCTTTGTTTGTGTGTCTGCATGCCCATCCCTCTTACGCCGTCTTAACACTATCCACCATCATGGACTCGTTTGGCCACGGGCGCCATTTACACCAGCCCGGCCAAGAGTTTGTATGCTGAAGCTGCTGAACTACCACTGTCCTACCACCGTGACTTCCTCCTCAGCAGCTACACATGCCGTTTGTCATGTGTGGCCACCCCTCCTATGCCTCTTTCTTTGATGATTCCTTTGACGGTCAGTACAGATGCTTGCCCTCTTCTCTGTTACCTCCTGGAGCCCGCTTTTGCCACTTGCTACAGCGGCTTAACTTCACACTACCTGCAACTTTCCCGGTGAGTGTGAACCTTTGAACACCTTGGCTTTGTGAAGCGGCCCATATTAACTTTGGCCTTCATTCCCTTCCTAAGGACATTACTCCAGCCTCGGTCTATTGCCTCCAGTTTCACGACCATCACACAGAACTTGGTGATAGTACCTTTGTCTACACTGATGGCTCTCGGACTGACCGTGGGGTCAGGTGTGCCTTCGTCATTGGCACCCATGTCTTTCGATATTGGCTTCTGGCACACTCCTCAGTATTTACAGCCAAGCTTTTTGCCTTGTATCAGGCCACGGAGTACATCCGGTGACACACCCTTTCCAATTTTGTCCTATGCTCAGACTCGCTCGGTGCCCTCCAGAGTCTGTGCACTGCACACTGCTCATTCCTTAGTGTAGCCAGTCCAAGAAAACTGTCACTCGCTCACTCTTTGTGGAGCCCATGTCATGTTTATGTGGGTCCCTGGTCATGCTAGGAAACGAGGCTGCTGATGACGCTGCTGCCAAGGCTGCAGTCATCACAGCTCAGCCCACGAGTACCTATATTCCCTCCATTGATCTCTACGTTGACATCTGTCAGGAGGTGGTGTCCCTTTGGCATCACCAATGGTCCTCCCTTCACGGGAATAAGCTTCGGCTTATTAAGCACCTCCTTGCACCTTGGACAACTAGCTCTCGGCCCTCCCGCTGGGAGGGGATTATTTTAACTCGGCTGTGTATCAGGCACTGCCTTTTTAGCCATCGTCATTTGCCAAGTGTCACTACCTCACCACTTTGTACACATTGCACCAAAATTTTAACTGTCTGCCGCTTCCTGCTGGAATGCCCTTTTTTTAACAATTTATGTTCCAGCTTGGGTTTGCCATCTGATTTATCAGCCATTTCAGTGAATGATGCGCGGGCTGTCGACTGTGTTTTACTTTTTATCCACCGAAGCAATATGGCAAAGGCCATTTAATTTTTAGTTTTGGATCTCCACTTCTGTATGGTGTTTTTTTTTAGCCCTCTTTCCAGTTGCTTGTTTTTAGCTGTCTCCTATTCCTCCATTGGGACTGGCGTACAGTCATTTAACTCCTCTCTGTGTTCGTGTTCTGTAGTTTTGACTTGGGCATGTATGACCTCAGTTGTCTTTTGCACTGTAAAGCAAAACAAATGCGAGTAAAAATTTTAACAACTTGAAATTATTTTCTCCCCATCTCCTACAACATGCATTACACTAACCTCATCTGTTGTCTGTCAACTTACAGCAGCATGTCTGATTAACTGAAAATGCAGTCTCTTTGCATCCCTCAGAGACTACCATCTGGTATTGCATTTAAACATTTAGCAAATCTGCAAAGAACACTCAGTCCAATCCCATGTTACCCTTTCTGGTTTCTGCTCCTGTTGGATTGAACTTAATGATACCAGTTGGCGGTTTTGACCTGTTATGTAATGATGATTTCAGATTGGAAAAATGATGACTGTGTAGTAACAAGAAGCTATTTGCTGAAATGAAGATTGTGATGAAAAGGTGATCAGGAGGTGAACATTAGGTGAAAGGTACTTTGGTTGTTTCTAATTGTGAGGTGGCAAAATTTAGTTGTTATGAATTTAGATTTTGGTGACTGGTTTGTCTGCCACTTTCATGATGTCAAAGGTTAAAGAAGGCAGGTGATATAGAACAGATCAAGATTTGTGCTGCCCTGTTGGATTTTAATTTGTCATCTTGTATGCAAGGAGGGCACCCATGTGCTTTCCTATGTTGATTTTATCATAGGATTACACAGTCATTTTTTTTCCATAGAGTAAAGCTTTTCCCGTAACACAGTTTGAAGCAGAAGAGGAACATAATTTATACTTACAAATCACTGAACCTTGAGAAATGAGTAACCCATCTGAAAGAAAACAAAAGCTATTTTCAGTAAGTTAAAATTTGATACTGAGCCAAAATATGAACCCAGACACTTGCCTTTTGTATTCAGTGCTCTTAAAGTAAGTGTAGTTTTCTACTATCTCAGACTTCTAGCTTACCACTAGCTCCTCTACCATGAGTTAATGAATTTAATCTCAAAAATACACAATGTAAATTATTATTGTTATTATTATTGTTATTATTTTGAAACTTGCAAGACACTGTTGCTATGATCAGAACTAGAGATCATTACAGAAAATGGAGCACAGGAAAGGCCTTAAAATATCAGTGACTCATTCAGTGTACTGAATATACCTGATTACACATGAAAATATCTGACAAACAACAGGAGTGTTTTCCTTCAGCACTGTTTAGGAGCTCTTGAATAGAGTTAAGTAGTCAGTTACAAACTTGTAAATGACCAATTTACATTCAATTGTGTATGAGATATTTTGTTCAGTTGACATGTTCATCATCCATAAATCTTATTGTGAATATTATCTATGGAACTAACCAAGCAACATCATCTCTCTAGCAAACAACTACTAAAGCTGATGTGTTCACATTGGTAGACTCCATTAAGGCACATGCAGTGGGATAAAATAGAGTAGAATCTTTATTTGACTTTAATATGTTTTCCATACTGTTGGCTTCATCAGTGTGTTTAATACATAAAACAGTACTATTATTTATTTTATGTAAATATGCATATGCATTACAAGTAGGTATATATGCTAAAATAATAGTGATGATGCAAGAATCATATGAGGGGAGTTCAATAAGTAATGCAACACATGTTTTTCTTGGTCAGTTTTGGTTGGGAATATGCAAAACTTGTGGGACATTGTGGAATATTCCCACATCAGTCCCTGTTCAGATAGGAGACTGCACTATCGTAGCCTTGAAAATAGCATCTGTAACAGAGGTGCGTTCCAAGCAGAGAGCTTCATTGAGATTATTTTGGCAGCAAACCAGAGCATCACAGATATTTATAGACTCTTGTAGAATGTCTGTGAAGACCTAGCAGAGAACAAAAGCACAGTGAGTCATTGGGCAAGGCGTCTGCCATCACCACAATGAGGTCGCATAAACCTTTCTGACCTGCAGCGTGCTGGCCAGACACGCGCAACTGTGATTCCTACACTGTTGGAATAGTCTCATTTGAGGTGATCAAAGGATCACAAACAAACTCCTTGCTGCACAGCAGCATGTCTCTGTCCACCAGTTTTGGTACTCAAAGGTGTGTAGCTACTAGTTTCCACACTAATAGAAGACAATAAACAAAGGACCACCTCTGTGTAATTGCTTGTGAATTATGGGACTGATCATAACATTTTTTGTCCAACTTCATCAGAGACAATGAAACACGGCTTCATCGCTTTAAACCAGAAGCAAACTGGCAATTAATGGAGTGGCACCACGCCACCTCGCCCCTAAAGAAAAAGTTCAAAGGAGCACCCTGAGCCAGTAAAGTTACGGCGACAGTTCTCAGGGACTCTGAAAGGGTAATTCGGTTTGATGTTGTCACTCATTGTGCAATGACCAATTCTGAAGTGTATTGTGCTACCCTCAGGAGATTGAAGAAATGACTTCAGTGTGATTGTTGCCTCAAAAATGCAAATGAAACTTCTCCTCCATGGCAACGCAAAACCTCACTCACCTCACAAAATTGAGCACATGCAAGAGGAGCTCACAAAACGCCATTGGACTCTTCTCACTCATCCACCCTATAGACCGGATCTCTCACCTTCCGACTTCCGCTTGTGTGGGCCAATGAAGGCTGCATTCTGCAGGAAGCATTACATGAGTGGTGGGGAGGTTGTTGATGCAGCGAGATGTTGGCTCTGATGTCAACCAGTAGAGCAGTACCATGCAGGCATACAGGCCTTCCCATTAAGTTTACATAAGGCTGTCACATTGACTGGAGATTACATTGAAAAATAGTATTGGAATCCTGAATAAAACCAACCTGTTTTCAGAGAAAAATGTTTTGAGTTACTTATTGTTGCCCTCGTACATACAGTGGTACTATAGAGTGTTAATATAACAATAATTATTTTAATAAGACATTATATTAATCACATGTACAATAGTATAATACATAATTGTGTTTTGTTTTAAATATCCATGTAAAAAAGTGTGAATAACACATGCTTATACATTATTGTCACTCATATGTAGTTCATAATGTAATTATTGGCTTCTTATTGCATGTGTTATGTGTGTTGCTGTTTACAAACTCATCAATTGAATAGAATTGTGTATTCTGGAACTACTCTTCTGTGGTATGCTTGAATCAATTTGGGGATGGATTGCACACTGACTTTGGGAGTTAGTTATAGAATTTCAAACTTGAGTACTTTGCATCTTATGTGTTGATGTCAGTCATGAGTATGGAAGATGTACACTGAAGAGCCAAAGAAATTGTTAGGCCTGCCTAATATCGTGCAGGGCCACTGTGAGCATGCAGAAGTGCCACAACATGATGTGGCATGCACTCGACTAATGTCTGAAGTAGTGCTGGAGGAAACTGACACCATGAATCCTGCAAGGCTGTCCATAAATCTGTAAGAGTACGAGGGGACAGAGATCCCTTCTGAACAGCATGTTGCAAGGCATCCCAGATATGCTCAATAATGTTCATTCTGGGATGTTTGGTGGCCAGTGGAAGCGTTTAAACTCAGAGGAGTGTTCCTGGAGCCACTGTATAGCAGTTCTAGACGTATAGGGTGTCGCATTGTCCTGCTTTGAATTGCCCAAGTCCATCAGAATGCCCAATTGACACGAATGGTTGCAGGTGATCAGGCAGGATGATTACATGTCACCTGTCAGGCATATCTAGACTATCAAGGACCCCATATCACTCCAGCTGCACACTCACCACATTATTACAGTCCCCTGCTGACATGCAGGGTCCATGGAGTCATGAGGTTGTCTCCATACCTTTATATGTTCATCTGCTCAATCCAATTTGGAACAAGACTCGTCCAACCAGGCAACATGTTTCCAATCATCAGCAGTCCAATGTCAGTGTTGACGGGCCCAGGCGAAGCGTAAATCTTTGTATCCTGCTGTCATCCAGGGTACATGAGTGTGCCTTCGCATTTGAAAGCCCATATTGATGATGTTTCATTGAATGTTTCACACGCTGACACTTTTTGATAGCCCAGCATTGAAATCTGCAGCAATTTGTGGAAGAGTTGCACTTCTGTCAGGTTGAACGATTCTCTTCAGTCTTCGCTGGCCCCATTCTTGCAGGATCTTTTTCCAGCCACAGTGATGTCGGAGATTTGACATTTTACCAAACTCCTGATATTCAGGGTACACTGGTGAAATGATCATAGGGGAAAGTCACCACTTTATTACTACCATGGAGATGGTGTGTCCCATCACTCATGCGCCAACTATAACACCACTTTCAGACTCATTTAAATCTTCATTATCTGCCATTGTAGCAGCAGTAACCGATCTAACAACTGTGCCGTATTCTGCCTGTTTACATATCTCCTTTTTTGAATACACATCCCTATACCAGTTTCTTTGGTGCTTCAGTGTAGGTTACTATTATTTTGAGTATGAGTGGAACACACTTGTGATCTTAAGTAAAAATTCTTTGTTTTCTTTAGCATCATTTAAGTGATTTTTGCAGCTGGGTAAGAAGACGTCTGGTTCTACATTGTCTGTCACCTTTGCTGTATAAGGAAAAGCAATTCCAGCAAAGGAAAATCCAAGACGGAATGTAACAATTATGAGAAAGGAAAGTTGCTACTCACCATACAACGGAGATGCTGAGTTGCAGATAGGCCCAACAAAAAGACTCTCACAATTAAAGCTTTTGGCCCTTAAGGCCTTCATCAACACTAGACACACACACACACACACACACACACACACACACACACACACACACACACAGACTGCAGTCTAAGGCAGGATGGATAGCACAATTAGGGTGAGATTAGATTAGATTAGTTTTTCGTTCCATAGATCTGTGCTGAGGAGATCCTCGTGGATGTGGAACATGTCAGTTTTATTTCTTTTATTTTTAAAGCTGAAATAACAATACTAATAGTATGAATATATACAATACATCATTTGTTTCTATTAAAAAATTCGTCAATGGAGTAGGAGGAGTTGGCTAGTAGTAAGTCTTTCAGGCTCCTTTTTAAACTGATCTTTATTTGTAACTAAATTTTTTATGTTTGTTGGCAAATTATTGAAGACGAGTGTTCCTGAGAAGTGGGCCCGTTTTTTAACTAAAGTAAGTGCTTTTAAGTCCTTGTGCAGATAATTTTTGTTCCTGGTATTGTGTGTATGAACTGAGCTGTTTGTTGGAAAAAGAGATATATTATTTACGACAAATTTCATTAAGGAGTAAATATACTGAGAGGCAGTAGTTAGTATACCCAGTTCTTTAAGAGGTTTCTACAGTATGTCTGTGAATTTACTCCACAAATAATACGTATTGCACGCTTTTGAACTCTGAAAACTTTTGGCTTGAAGAGTTACCCCAAAATATTATACCATATGACATTATGGAATGAAAGTAGGCAAAGTATGCAAGCTTTTTCATTTTTATGTCACCTATGTCTGCTAACACTCGAATTGCAAATAAAGATTTTTTAAGGCGTTTCTGCAGTTCTGTGGTGTGCTCCTCCCAACTGAATTTATTATCTAGTTGTAATTCCAGGAATTTAAGACTGTCAACCTCTTCTTTCTGCTCTTCTTCATACTTTATGCATATGCTGGGTGGAAACCTCTTACAGGTTCTGAATTGCGTATAGTGAGTCTATTCGAAGTTTAATGTGAGTGAGTTGGCTTTAAACCATTTATTAATATCCATGAAAATATCCTTAGCAGATCTTTCTAGAACTACACTCGACATACTATTTATTGCAATACTTGTGTCATCTGCAAACAAAACGAACTCTGCTTCTGGCAGTATAACTGATGAGATGTACACAAGAAAAAGCAATGATCCTAAGATGGATCCTTGTGGGACACCACATGTAATTTCTTCCCATTCTGATGAAATTCACTAGTCCCTTGCACCGACACCCTTTGTTTCCTGTTAGCGACGTATGACGTGAACCATTTTGCAGCACTGGCCGTGACACCATAGAATTCTAATTTATTTAAAAGGATGTTGTAGTTCACACAATCGAATGCCTTTGACAGATCACAGAAAATACCTGCAGCTTGTAACTTGTTAATCCATTAAATAAGTACATTTTCACTGTAGGTGTAAATAGCCTTCTCCTTATCAGAACCCCTCAGAAATCCAAACTGTGTTCTTGGTAATATGTTATTTGTGGTCAGATGATTTAGAAGCTGCCTGTACATTACTTTTTATAAAATTTTTGAGAATGCTGGCAAAAGTGAAATTGGTCTGTAGTCTGATGGTATCTCTTTATCCCCTTTCTTGAATAGAGGCTTAACATCTGCATATTTTAGCCAGTCAGGAAATGTCCCAGTTATAATTGACTGGTTACACAAGTAATTTAGAACTGTACTAAACTCACAAGAACATGCCTTAATTAACTTTGTTGATATTTCATAGTAACCACTAGAATGCTTTGTTTTTAAAGATTTTATTATGGAAGTTATTTCTTTTGGTGAAGTGAGTGACACATTCATGTACCTGAAGCTATTTGTAAAGGCTAGTTTCAGATATTCAAGGGCATTATTTACTGATCCTGACAATTCCATTCCATCAGTAATGGATATAAAGTACTTGTTAAATAGATTTGCCACACTATGGCCATCGGTTACTAATGTGTCATCTACCCTTTGTGCTATTTGCTCCTGTTCCTTTCTGGTTCTACCAGTCTCCTGTTTCGCTATATCCCATATTATTTTTATTTTGTTCCCTGACATTGCTATCTTCTTCTTGTAGTGCATTTGTTTAGATGTCTGAATTACTTTTTTTAATGTTGTACAGTATTCCTTGTATTTAGCTAAATCATCAGCATTGGAGCTATTCTTGGTCGACAGATACGTTTTCCTTTTTGTCCTACAAGAAATCTTTATTCCTTGCGTAATCCATGGTTTTATTATAGACTTCTGTTTAATTTGAGTAACTTTTAGAGGAAAACAGTTTTCAAACATGGTACTGACATTGTTCATGAATGTGTTACATTTTTAATTCATGTCATGAGCACTATAAACATCTTTCCAGTTCATATCTTTGAGCAGTTTTCTAAAACACTCGATTTTTGGTTGATTGACTACTCTCCTGTACTCAGATTTAGCAGTCTTGATAATCTGCTTAGAATTTACATCTAAAACAAGGAGCTGCATGTCATGATCTGATAGTCCATTTATAACAGGTTTTATGATATGATTTTGTTCCTTTGATTTGTCTATAAAAATGTTATCAATTGGTTATCATTGGTGGACAATGAAGTGCTGCAGATCAGATGGTGGGTAGGAGTGATGTATGGAGAGGTAGAAGGAATGGAAAAGGAGAGAAATAAAAGGACTGGGTGTGGTGGTGGAATGGCGGCTGTGTAGTGCTGGAATTGGAACAATGAACGGGCTGGATGGATGAGGACAGTGACTAACAAAGGTTAGGGCCAAGAGGTTTACGGGGACGTAGGATGTATTGCTGGGAAGTTCCCATCTGCACAGTTCAGAAAAGCTGGTGTTGGTGGGGAGGATCCAGATGGCACAGGCTGTGAAGCAGTCATTGAAATGTATGAAATGAAGGCTGTCATGTTTGGCAGCATGTTCAGCAACAGGATGCTCCACATGTTTCTTGGCCACACTTTTGTCGATGGCCATTCATGTAGACAGCCATCTTGTTTTTTGTCATGCCACATAGAATGCAGCACAGTGGTTGCGGCTTAACTTGTAGACCACATGACTGGTTTCACAGGTAGCCCTGCCTTTGATGGGATAGGTGGTGTTAGTGACCAGACTTGAGTAGGTGATGGTTGGAGGATGTATGGGACAGGTCTTGCATCTAGGTCTATTACAGGGGTATGAGCCATGAGGTATAAGGGATTGGAAGTGGGGATTGTGTAAAGATGGATGAGTGTATTGTGCAGGGTCGGTGGGTGGTAGAAGACCAGTGGTGGGAGGGGTGGGAAGGGTAGTGGGCAGGACATTTATCATTTCAGGGAATAAAGAGAGATAACTGAAACCATTCCGGAGAATGTAATTCAGTTGCTCCAGTCCTGTGTGGTACCGAGTTATGAGGGTAATGCTCCTCTGTGGCCAGATGGTGGGACTTTGGGAGGTGGTGAGAGACTGGAAAGGTAAAGCGCAGGAGATTTGTTTTTGTGCGAGGTTGGGAGAATAATTATGGTCAGTGAAGGCTTCAGTGAGACCCTTGGTATATTTCAAGAGGGACTGTTCGTCACTGCAGATGCAACGACCATGGGCTAGGCTGTACGGAAGGGACTTTTTGGTATGGAACAGGTGGCAGCTGTCACACAATATACTTGTCCATCCATACACAACCCCCATTCCCAGTCCCTTACCTTGTGGCTCATGCCCCTGTAATAGACCTACATGCAAGATGTGTCCCATACATCCTCCAACCTCCACCTACTCTAATCCAGTCAGTAACATCACCTATCCCATCAAAGGCAGGGCTACCTGTGAAACCAGTCATGTGGTCTACAAGCTAAGGTGCAACCACTGTGCTGCATTCTATGTGGGTATGACAACAAAGAAGCTGTCTGTCTGCATGAATGGCCACCGATAAACTGTTGCCAAGAAACAAGTGGACCACTTTGTTGCTGAACATGCTGCCAGACATGGCATACTTCATTTCAGTGACTGCTTCACAGCCTGTGTCATCTGGATCCCCCCCACCAAAACAAGCTTTTCTGAATTGTGCAGGTGGGAACTTTTCCTGCAATACATCCTACATTACCATAACCCTCCTGGCATTAACCTTCATTAGTCACTGTCCTCACCCATCGAGTCCCTTCCTTGTTCCCATTCCAGCACTACACAGCCGTCATTCCACCACCCTACTGTCTTGTTATTTCTCTCCTTTTCCGCTACTTCTCCACCTCTCCTCTGCCCTCTGTTTGACCTGCAGCACTTCACTGTCTGCCACCCCAACCATACTATCCCTCTCCCTCTCCCCGCCAGCCTCCTCTTCATCCCCACCCAGTCGCCACTCCCATCATACACTGGTGCTGCTGCTCGCAGTGTGGTTTCAGTTGCCTGAGCCTGCAGTTGTGTGTGAGAGTTCCTTCTCATAATTGAAAAGCAATTCCAATATTTTTTATCCCGCAGGGGGCTCATGGTTCTTTCGTGAGCTCGTGCATGGCGCACACGGGGCCCAGAGCTATTGCAGCCATTCCATCCTTGGCCTCATTTCCTTCATGCTGCCCTCCCTCCCTCTCCTAATTTCATCCCCGTTGCACCCTCCTGCCCCTCTCTCAGTGTTCTGATTTGCGTCGACCTAGCTATCCACCTGGTTCCCTGTATTGCTTACAATTCTGTTCCTTCTGCCTGTTCTTTCATCCTTTTTGGCATTTAGGTCACCGCTTGAGGTTTGACCTCCACTTCTAAATTTTCTGTTTTTAGTGTGAGTTATTTGGGGAAGAGCTCCCTCCCTAGTGTCTATGGTGTGAATTCCTCTCCCCCCTTCCTTCTACCCTGTTAGGTCACTAGCACAGGTACCCCTTCCATGTGGTGGGGCTGAGCCTCCTGACAACACAGGGATCACACTATTGACACCTCAGCTGTTCACTCCCCATGTATGCCAAGGAGTGGTTCCTTGTCTTCTTGGAGCATCAGAATTCCCGACAATAACTGCCATGCCAGGTGGCCCTTGCTGTGGCTGAATGGCGCCCATAGGGAGAGCCCCTTGTCAGAATGGAGAATATCGAGGGCGAGATTGGTGAAGTGGAGCCTCTTAGTAAGATGCAGTTGAACTCCCTCTTGATCAAAGCCTTTTCTGCCACCCAATCTGCAGCTACTCGTGCTTGTGATCGTCTTGGCAATGTCGCAGTGTCTCTTACTCTTCACAAATCTCTGAATATGGTTCAGGTAGTGGTTTTTCATAGGGTCCTCATCCTGCAAATTGATGAGGAACTCTAGGCTAATCTGGAGTGATGCGGCGTTCATTTTGTTCGACGTGTGCAGATGGGTCGCAAAGACAACCGCACCAATACTAGTGCCTTCATCCTGCCTTGCGGAAGGGGTACCCTCCCAGAGAAGGTCAAGGTTATGTGACATGAAGCTGTACACCCCTCCACCTATGCGGTGCTTTTGGTGCTTGCGTTTTGGGCATATGTCTTCCCTCTGTACGGCGAACCCTTTGTGGTGACTGTGGCCACCCCCTCCATGAGGCAACCCCTTGTGTTCCGCAACCTGTGTGTGTTAATTGTGCTGACCATCACTCCCCTCGCCCACCTGATTGCCCAGCTTACAAGACAGAAAAGAAGGCACAAGAATATAAGTCCCTGAATCGCCCATCTTACACTGAGGCTCGCCAAAAGTATGAGAGACTCCATCCAGTGTCACTTATATTCCACTTTTGCCTCTGTTACATCCTTTCCCCCTCTACCTCTTCCTTATTCCAGCCCCGTCTCCCACTCCCCTCTCCCTCCCTTGCAGTTCCCACAACCTCCCATCCCAGAGTCACTTCCCCTCCCAGGCTGAAAGGCTGAAGAAGTGCTCCCTTCTTCGGCACCTGCCGGTGATCAGGCTGCCTCCTAGGACCCCTCTCCCAAGTGTGTCTCAGGCCGGAATACTCCTACCACCACTCGGCCATGAGATGCACCATCTGTGCACTCCAATGTCGTCCGCTGTCTTTCGGTTCCAGATCTTGCTGATGCCTGTACTCCCTCTGTGTCCTCCCCTCCTCCATCTATGAAAAAGAAGAAGAAAGAGAAGTCTCAAGACAACCCCCCCTCCCCCCGCCCGCAACCTGAGTTATGGATGTCCCCCCATCCTTGTCGGTGATGACCACTGATCGAGTGACGTGACCTCCTCTTGGCTTCTTTACATCTTACTTGGACTCACGGCACACAATCATCCAGTGGAATTGCAACAGATTCTATCGTCACCTACTGGAAATATAACATCTTGTCTCCTCATATTCTGCATTCAGTCTTGTTCTTTTAAAAAAAACCATTTCCCTGGTGACCACACTCCAACATTTCTTGGTTATCGGGCATTCTGTCGGAACCCTGTGACCCCAGGGTAGCATCTGGTGCGGTCTGCACTTTGGTTTGCTCCGATGTCATTAGTGACTGGATCCCCCTACATACCAATCTGGAAGCAATAGTGGTTCGAGTGCAACTGATTCTGGCAATCGCCATTTGCAAAGTCTACTTCACTCCAGGCAGGACACTTCATTAGATTGAACTGTCTACCTTAATCCAGCAACTCCCACCCCCTTTCTTCTCCTTGGGGACTTCAGTGCTGACCACCCACTGTGGGGGAGTGCCACTTCAGTAGGTAGGGGTCTCCTAGTTGACCAACTTATCACGGACCTCGATTTGTCTCTCTTCAATGATGGTTCCCCTACCCACTTCAGTCCAATCATGGCACCTTTACTGCTACCGATCGCATGATCTCCTCCCCTGCTCTTGTCGCTTCCCTACATTGGTCGCCCCATGATGATCATTGTGACATTGACATTTTCCAGTGATTCGATCGTTACCCTGTCGCTACCAGGCAGACAGGCCCCTTTGTTGGGCATTCCACAGGTCCAGTTGGCCTTCATATAGATCTGCTATTCACTTTGACACCTCCCTGTCGAATTCCATTGATGAAGTCACGCACGGCGTCTCTGCCACTATTCTTCATGCTGCTGGCACTGCTGTCCCCCTATACACAAGTCGTCCTCATTGTTGGCCGTTACAGTGGTAGACTAAGGATGTCACAGTTGCTGTCGAGGGTCTCTGACGGGCACTGCAGAGATTTGAATGACACCTTTCAGACACCAACCTCCTCGCTTTTAAGCTGCTCTCTGCTAAGGCTCATTACCTTAATAGGTAGAGTAAAAAGAAATGCTGGGAGCACCTTGTTTCCTCCCTGGGGACGTATGCCTCTTCACGACGGGTTTGGTCCAAGCTCCATAGCCTTCAGGGCTGCAACAGTCCAGGGTCTTAACCTCCAAGGTACTCTGTGCACTGGTCCATTTGTCCTTGCAGAACATCTCACAACACACTTTGTGATGCCATTGGTGTCCTCTTCCTATCCTACTACCTTTCTCCAGCAGAAAAGCCGAGTTGAAAAGACGCTCTCTGTTTCATCCTGCACCATGTTGAGCCCTATAATGAACCCTTAACTGAATGGGAATTCTTGCAGGCTCTTACCTATTCATGAGACACAGTCCCAGACCCGGATTCCGTCCACAGCTAGCTGATCCAGAACTTGGATATTATCCAGAGGCAACATCTCCTCAGGGTCTTCAAACCCATTTGGCTCATGGGTGCTTTTTTATCAGAATTGTGAAACACTATAGTTACCCTGTCCTTAAGCCTGGGAAGAACCCAACGTCTTTTGGCAGTTACCACTGAGTTAGCCTGATGAATGTACTTTGTAAACTGTTAGAGAGAGTGGTTAACTTCAGACTATGCTGGGTACTCTAATCTCGGGGCCTTTTGCCCCCATATCAGTGTCACTTCCGGGAAGGACGATCTCCAGCTGGCCATTTATTCAGATTGGAAACAGTCATCTGATGGCTTTTACTATCACTGGCATCTTGTCACGGTCTTCTTTGACTGGCATATAACATGGCTTGGTGTCATCACAATTTAGTTACCCTCCATGGCTGGGGCTTCCATGGCCCCCTTCTGATTTTTATCCGCAAGTTTTTATCTCAACGGCTCTTCTGGGTTTGAGTTGGCACTTCACTCAGTACCCCTCCGATTCAGGAGAACAGTATCCCACAGGATTCTGTATTAAATGTCACAATCTTCCTCATAGCCATCAATGGGCTTGTAACCTGTGTTGGGCCTCTGGTTAACCCGGTGTTGTACGTTAACGATTTTTGCATCTGTTGCAGCTCCCACTCGGTAGCATCTGCTGAGCACCAACTCCAAGGCGCCATCCAGTGGACCTTTGCATGGGCTCCCAGTTTTCTCCCTCCAAAATACGGGTTATGCATTTTTGTCAACGACCCACAGTACCCCCTGATCCAGAACTTTATTTAGGCACCAGCTCCTCTATGTTGTAGTACAGTCCCGTTTCTTGTTCCTTATTTTTGATAAAAAGCTGACATGGCTGCCCCATATTTGCCACTTAAAGACTACATGCATGTTGAAGCTTAATGCTCTCCGCCTCATATTCCACACATCTTGGGCTGCAGACCGTACCATTCATCTCCATCTTTACTCTGCTCTGGTCTTGTCCAGAATAGATTATGGTAGTCAGGTTTATGGTTCAGTGGCTCCTTCCACTTTGCAGATACTTGACCATGTTAACCATTGCGGGATGAGTCTGGCTATTGGTGCCTCTTGCACGAGTCCCGTTGACAGTATCCTCATAGGAGCTTGGATTCTCCATCTACAAATACGACGGAGCCAACTCCTGGTTTCTTATGCAGTCACCAATTGCCAATTCCCTGGCCATACCATGTACCCTGTCCTATTTGCAAATGAGGGGTGTCTCCCTCCTGATACCCTCCCACGGGTGGGATTGCCAGTTGGCATGTGTCTTACTTCCCTCTGTCAGGATCTCCATCTTCACTGACTGGAATGCATCCTGTTTATTTCCTCCCATACCCCCCTTTGGATGATGCCTACACCGTGGATTAGGAATCTGTCGCTTCTATGGTTTTCCAGCATCTTGTACATGCCACCCTTGCAGGGTTCCAGGGTGCCCCCTTCTTCTACACTAATGGTTCTAAGACAATCAGTAAGGTGGGATACGCTTTCACGTCTCATACTGGCTTAGAACACCATTTATTGCCAGGATCGTGTAGTGTGTTCACAGCAGAGCTTCTAGACATTCACAGAGCCCTCCATTTTGTTTTTCGGGCCTTCCTTCACAGCATTTCAATTTGTACTGACTCAATCAGCAGCCTGCAGGGTTTGAACGAATGCTATTCTCATCACCCTTTGGTCTCTGCTATTTCTGACCTTCTCTCTGCCCTTGGCCATTCTGCCTCCTCAGTTGTCTTTCTCTGGGTCCTAAGTCATGTGGTATCCCAGGGAATTAACTGGCTAACTGTTTGGATCCCCATTCCCTTTCATGATTCCAGCTGTTGGTATGCGGATCTACGTCAGATCTCTCTTTGCCCAAAAATGTAATGAAGTTTGGTGCGTTACTGCTCATAGTAATAAACTCCGCGCAATCAAGGAGTCGGCTGCAGCTTCGCTCTCCTCCTTCCGCTCCTCTCGGAAGAAGTCAACTGTTTCATGCCATCTATGCATTTGTTATACCAGGCCACCCATTGTGTTTCTTCCTATGTAATGGACCACCCCCACAATGTGGTTGTAGAGCCTGACTGACAGTGTCCCACACATTGGTGGAATGTCCTGTTCTTGTGGCCCTTCGTGCTAAGTATAGTTTCTCTGATTCCTTAAATATTAGCAGACAATTTAAGGATAGTTGAACTGGTCCTCAGTTTCCTCCGTGAAAGTGGTTTTTGTTTCCAGATATAAGGTTTTACATTACTCTTGGAGCAGGGGCAGGGTGATTGTGGTGGGGACCTCTGTGCGTGTCTTCTTGGTCTGGGACCCCTGACTACTCTCCCATGGAAAACTGCCCCTTTTTTCCAATTTTTAGATTTGGTCTCACTTTTTATGCTTATTACTATGTGTGTTTTAACTTCATTATTTTATAATTTGACTCCCGTAACTGGATCCATCCACCTTTAGTGGACCCTCTTTCTTCCATGAATAATTTTGGATTCACGGGACAGGTGACCTCGCCGCTTGGTTCCATAAACCCTTTCAATTAATCAATCAATCAACAAACATTTTGTAATTATTACACGGGAAGAATGTGTGATTGTGTGTTCACCTGCTCCAGTAACATACAACTGCAGAAAGTAAACTTAAAGCAAGCGGATCATGAAACACTGTAGGACTCAGATAACAGTTACACTTTATTGGTGCCTAAAACTTCAAAGAAATTTATTTTAAGTCAGTTTCATATTTGCAGAAAGTGTAATAGAGGTGGTTGTAATAATAATAATAATTTTTATTATTATTTTATTGTCGTTAGACCAGCACAGCAGTAGATAATGTTATATACATAATACAGTTAATTGATAATATGAAAGTACAATAGCTTAGGTTTTGATTTTACAGTTGCCTTATTTGACAACAGTAACACTCACACTCTACGCATCAACCTCAAGCTTGCATTCAACATTGCTTCTGTCTCGGGTTTGTTTCTCTGGGAGTGTTAGTTGTACATTAACAAATATATATGAAGAGTTGGCCAATATGAACCTTGTGTATGGGTTCTCTGAATGCGTGTCATGACATCACTAAGGTGAGCTGCTCCTGAAGTGATAGCAACCACATCACCTTTACGTTTTCATGTAGGTGTATGACAACAGGTAACAACTGAATGAATCATAATTACATTATTACTCTGTAGTGAACCACCAGAGATCACAGGTGCCTTGTACCTAAATACCCAGAAAATTTGCCTCGAGAACAGGTTCACATTCCAGAAATTTGGTGCTGTCATGATTTTTTGTTCAGAAAACAAAGGTTTACAGTGTACTGTGTAATGAAGAACAAGAAATTACACTAATAGCTTTAGTCTGCTGAATTGAGATGTCATGCACACAGCTAGGATTTCCCACAAAAGAATGGTACATGATGATATCCCATGGAAAAATAAAGCTTTCAGATTCACAGTTCATAAAGCATCTTAACGTATGAATTACTGTATGCGGTTTACCACAAATATATTATACATGTTGACCTAAGATAATTTATCATCTAAATATCACCTAAGAACTGAATACAACGAGGATCATATGTGGAGAAATTTGGTTCTAAAGTAAAAATCACCAACGCCCCTTTCCCCTCCCGGGCCCCCTACCCCTGTGACTCTTTTGTGTTCATTCATCAGGTATCAGTTTTCTCTAAACCAATAAGATATTTGAGTGATTGCATTTGCAGCACAAGTACTGAGATCATAACCGCTGTGAAGAAAAGGAGCTAACAAACAACTGGACATTTCCGTAAATAAGATAGTACCTTAGTAATTCTCTCTCTCAATGCTGTGGTTTCCTAGGAGTTGCCTAGGATAATAAATAACCAGAATGGTTGTGCTATGTTCTAACACGAATATCTAATGCAACCATTTTTATAATTGTGAATTATTGTTTATTCTAGGGCAACTCATAGGAAACCATTGTATAATTCATTTTGATGAAAGCACGAAAAAATCGTCTGATAATGAATTGTGAAAAATTCAAAATTGATAATGATACTTGATTCAAAAAGTATCCTAAAGTCAGTTTGCGTCTGGTTGCTGCACACCATCAATAATTTATTACAGGAGTCTCCATCTCTCCTCTTTATAGCAACCAATAAGATGGAGAACAGAAACCTCTTTCAGGTGAAGTGGGGCACCAATGGTGTCATGTACGTAGTGCGCAAGTGACTGCCTGAGTTCAGAAGGCCCCCACTGAAAAATGAACGTGCCAAGGTGCAAGAAAGTGGCATAAGCATGTTGTGAACTGTCATGACTGGTAAGTTTAAGGCCGTGATAGCTCACCAGCATGGCAGCATGTAGGTTAGCTTGTCCTCTCAATGTCTGCAGCAAGCACAAGGACAGTGGCAGAACCGATTAGCACTGTCAGCATCGCACCAATGCTAGCCAGGGGTTTTACCAAACCCATCTCTACTCCAGGGAGCAGCAGAAGAAAGGGTGTGCTTACTGGAAATGATACCAGGGCCAACATGCTAGAGGAGGATCAGTGAGATGATCTCCCTTGGGGGAAAACCCTGTAACAGTAAACATCACACCATGGCATGTGACAGCAGCGGCAATGCTATGAACCGCCATACATGCCAAGGAAGCATTCCACCATGCTACAGCTGCCACTGTTCCAAGTGAAAATCTAGTTTTGTTAATCGACTGCAGACAATGTTCTGCACCTTGCCGAGATGTTGCAGTGGGTCTCAGAAGACATAAAATCTGAAACAGGAAAAGGAGAAGACATTGCAAAAAGAGAAGTACAGGTTTATACATTTCACAGATCCAGAGGAGTAGCACATTATGCTCAATCTCCACATTGACCAGGGAAGATTCATCACCTGAAGGAGATCCTAGTATGCCCTTGCCTTTTTACCTCCGATGATGTCTCCTGCAGTTGGAGACAAAACTTAAGAATAGTTTTATGTATCAACCACTGCCTTTCAGCCCAGTGGTTTTAACTGAAATAAGCACCAGCTGTGAAAGCCTACATTGCGTGATTAATTGAAGCAATGAATAAAATAATCCAGAGAAGAATATACGCTGACTGGTACGAGAAGTGCAACATCTAATAAATGATGTGTAATCCTTGTGCTGTTAGCTATTTAATCAAAGTGAAGCACTTTAACTAATTTTTTGAGACGAGTGATATTATTGACGTTGCTTTGCAGGTAAACTATGAAGTGTTGATTGTTTATTGCTCTAACCACGGTTGTTGACTAATCATAAAATCCATGGTAAGTGCCACAACTGCTGTTTTGAGGAAATCGCAAAAAACTTCCAGAAAGCATTCCTTTTTGATATCCTTATTTTTTCATACCCTAAACAAATGAAGGCAGTTACTCTACAAACATTTTTTTAGAGTAAAGTTACTGTAAAAGATTTAACAACAACAACAAAAATTGTTGATCGAACAAAACAAGAGCAGGGTTATGTGCCAACCTCTCTAACATAGAAACTGGGCTAAGTCTGCCACTTATATCTGTAAATAAAGGGGTGTGGGAAGGATAATAATAATAATAATAATAATAATAATAATAATAATTATTATTATTATTTCTTTACTTTCTCAGACGTTAAGTCTGGTTAAAAATGGAAAGTGACGCGGACCTTGATCAAGCGTCACTTCCTTTTAACTGTATGGCATGTGTTATATTGCATTTAGGAACTTTCGGGTAATTGAACATGTATCAATAATTACAGATTTCTGTAGTTGTATATACAAGTTTGGATGCAGCTGTATTGCATTGATGTACTGGTGAATATTGTGTGGTATGACTCCTGTAGTTGATAGTATAATTGGTATAATGTCAACTTTATCCTGATGTCACATGTCCTTGACTTCCTCAGCCAGTTGGATGTATTTTTCAATTTTTTCTCCTGTTTTCTTTTGTATATTTGTTGTATTGGGTATGGATATTTCGATTAGTTGTGTTAATTTCTTCTTTTTATTGGTGAGTATGATGTCAGGTTTGTTATGTGGTGTTGTTTTATCTGTTATAATGGTTCTGTTCCAGTATGATTAGAATTCATCATTCTCCAGTACACTTTGTGGTGCATACTTGTATGTGGGAACGTGTTGTTTTATAAGTTTATGTTGTAAGGCAAGCTGTTGATGTATTATTTTTGCTACATTGTCATGTCTTCTGGGGTATTCTGCATTTGCTAGTATTGTACATCCGCTTGTGATGTGATCTACTGTTTCTATTTGTTGTTTGCAAAGTCTGCATTTATCTGTTGTGGTATTGGGATCTTTAATAATATGCTTGCTGTAATATCTGGTGTTTATTGTTTGATCCTGTATTACAATCATGAATCCTTCCGTCTCACTGTATATATTGCCTTTTCTTAGCCATGTGTTGGATGCATCTTGATCGATGTGTGGCTGTGTTAGATGATACGGGTGCTTGCCATGTAGTTTTTTCTTTTTCCAATTTACTTTCTTCGTATCTGTTGATGTTATGTGATCTAAAGGGTTGTAGAAGTGGTTATGAAATTGCAGTGGTGTAGCCGATGTATTTATACGAGTGATTGCTTTGTGTATTTTGCTAGTTTGTGCTCGTTCTAGAAAGTATTTTCTTAAATTGTCTACCTGTCCATAATGTAGGTTTTTTATATTGATAAATCCCCTTCCTCCTTCCTTTCTGCTTAATGTGAATCTTTCTGTTGCTGAATGTATGTGATGTGTTCTATATTTGTGGCATTGTGATCGTGTAAGTGTGTTGAGTGCTTCTAGGTCTGTGTTACTCCATTTCACTACTCCAAATGAGTAGGTCAATATTGGTATAGCGTAAGTAGTTATAGCTTTTGTCTTGTTTCTTGCTGTCAATTCTGTTTTCAGTATTTTTGTTAGTCTTTGTCTATATTTTTCTTTTAGTTCTTCTTTAATATTTGTATTATCTATTCCTATTTTTTGTCTGTATCCTAGATATTTATAGGCATCTGTTTTTTCCATCGCTTCTAAGCAGTTGCTGTGGTTATCCAATATGTAATCTTCTTGTTTGGTGTGTTTTCCCTTGACAATGCTATTTTTCTTACATTTGTCTGTTCCAAAAGCCATATTTATATCATTGCTGAATATTTCTGTTATCTTTAGTAATTGGTTGAGTTGTTGATTTGTTGCTGCCAGTAGTTTTAGATCATCCATGTATAGCAAATGTGTGATTTTGTGTGGGTATGTTCCAGTAATATTGTATCCATAATTTGTATTATTTAGCATGTTGGATAGTGGGTTCAGAGCAAGGCAGAACCAGAAAGGACTTAATGAGTCTCCTTGGTATATTCCACGCTTAATCTGTATTGGCTGTGATGTGATATTATTTGGATTTGTTTGGATATTAAGTGTGGTTTTCCAGTTTTTCATTACTATGTTTAGAAACTGTATCAATTTAGGATCTACTTTGTATATTTCCAATATTTGTAGTAACCATGAGTGGGGTACACTATCAAAAGCTTTTTGGTAATCAATGTATGCGTAGTGCAGCGACCTTTGTTTAGTTTTAGCTTGACATGTCACCTCTGCATCTATTATCAGTTGCTCTTTACATCCTCGTGCTCCTTTGCAACAGCCTTTTTGTTCTTCATTTATAATTTTTTTCTGTGTTGTATGTGTCATTAATTTCTGTGTAATGACTGAAGTTAATATTTTGTATATTGTTGGTAGGCATGTTATGGGGCGATATTTAGCTGGGTTTGCTGTGTCTGCTTGATCTCTAGGTTTCAGATAAGTTATTCCATGTGTAAGTGTATCAGGGAATGTGTATGGGTCTGCAATGTAACTGTTAAATAATTTAGTTAGATGTGAATGTGTTGAGGTGAACTTCTTTAGCCAGAAATTTGCTATTTTATCTTTTCCAGGGGCTTTCCAATTGTGAGTAGAATTAATTGCTTGGGTGACTTCATGTTGCAAAATTATCTCTTCAGGCATTTGTGGTATCATCTTGTATGTGTCTGTTTCTGCTTGTATCCACCGTGCATGCCTGTTATGTTGTACCGGGTTTGACCATATGTCGCTCCAGAAGTGTTCCATGTCTGTTATGTTTGGTGGATTGTCTATTTTAATGTGTGTGTTATCTATTGTCTGGTAAAATTTCTTTTGGTTTGTGTGGAATGTTTGGTTTTGTTTCCTTCTATTTTCACTTTTTTTGTATCATCTAAGTCGTTTCTTGTAATTTCTGCTTCTTTTCATCTAATTGCTCTATCGCTTCTTGTTGTGAGATTTTACCTAACCTTTTTCGTTTTTTTTTTTTCTGACATTTCATTTCTTATAAATTGTGTTAGCTGTCCGATGTCTTTTCTCAGTTTTTCTATTCTGATCTGTAGCCTGTGTTGCCATGCTGGTTTTGTGGGTTTCTTCTGTGTGTTGGTTGGTTCTGATCTCTGCCTAGTGTGTATATTTAGTGTAGTGAGTGCTTCTATATAAACCAGTAGTTGTAACTCTTCCATAGTTGTTTCCCTTTATTTTGTTGTGTATGATTGTGTTGATAGTTTTTATTGTTGTTTCGACTTGTGGGTTATTTGGCGGTCTATGCAAGAATGATCTAATGTCTGTATTTGTGTATTTGTATTCTATATATGTCAGCTGAGATTTTTCTTCTGTATCTAACATGTGTGTCACTTCGTGTTCTATTTGTGCTTGTTCTGGTGACTGCCTTAAGATTTCGTTTTGCTCTGATTGTTTAATTGATGCGTGTTGTTCTTTGTTTGTTTGCCCTGGGATGTTTGAGTCCATTACTGTATTTTCTTCTTCTTCTGATTCCACATTATTTTGTTCCAGTATTTGTTGTACTTCTTGTTTGATGTTTTCTAATTCTGACTGGGGTATCCTGTTATTTTTGATTATTACACAGATCTGATCAGCTAGTCGTTCTTCTGTCAAAAATTTTAATTGTGGGTATCTGGTAATAAATGTTATGTATACTTGTGATCTGTATCCAGTTGTGTTGGTTCCTAGGTTTGTTGCTTGGTAATAACAGAACATGAGGTGTCGATTAACTTCATCTGACCATCTCATCCTCTGTCTTTGTTTTCCTTCTAGGGTGGTTGCAGGAAGCATATCCTGCAAAACACCTCTATTTGGATTTAAATCATTTTCCAGTTGGCTAGCAGTGTCGTTACCATTATGGGCGGGCATAGGGTTCAAGCGTCGTCCCCGACCATGACGGCGCTTGTCCGGGGCTTCTTTAGTTCTGTCCTGAACCAACTAATCACACTAAAAGGGGGGTTAGCCCTGTTAGTGGTTTGTTCTTTTCGTCGCCTTTTACGACTGGCAGAACATACCGGGGGCATATTCTTTTCCCGGGCCTCCACGGGGTTTATTATTATTATTATTTTGCTATTATAAAAATCTGGAAACTACTGTTTACAGTTTTTCTATAACAACTATATTATTATGAAAAGTCAGTCAGTCCTACAGAAGTGCTGTGTTAGCAAACAAACTAGTTAAAGAACAAAGACAAAAATCAAGCACATTAATGTGTTCTTACAAGTTTTATTTCGAAATAAAAGCCTTTTACAAAGTTTAAAAAGTTACATGTTGTATTAATTTACCACTGTTTACTAACAAAATATTACAGTGTTACAGTCTATAAACAGCTGCTGTGTTTACTCAGTCATATTTTGGTAAAACAGTTTGTTTTCTTGTTTGAGATAAGGTATCATCTTTAAGTCCTCCTCCTCCTCACTTTTCAATCTGGCTGTTAGCTCAAACCGGGGGAGATCTAAGCCTTTCATGGTTTCCACCTTCACATCTTTTTTGAATACATTTGTTTGCTTTCACATTTCAGCTCCATTGAATTTTTTTTATTCTTGTCCTGGGTTGGTTTTGGAAACTTGAGCCAAACAGCCTTGGAAATTTCTAACTTTTTTGTGATGAAATGTTGTTTAGCTTCTTTGAAGAAGTCATAAAAATCATCATAGTGGCTAGAAAAGGAGTTTTGCTATTGGCATTACACAAAACTCTCACAAGATCCGAAGGAACTTCACATTTTTCTGCTCTGTTTCTTTTTTCAATTAGAACAAAGGCTCGGACACAGGATAAGTATGAGTGTCCAGAGACGACATACTTGTGGTGAACTTTGTCAAAGAAATCATTACGGACGAATTATAACCAGAGGAACAATACCATTGGATTTTTGTTTTGGCCACAGCTGTTGTCAGACCACACTATTAACTTTTTTTTCTGGGTAATTTTACTTTCAATCCCCCTAAACACAGCTTGCTATTTCGTTGCCTCCCCTGCCACTCATGCCCTTGTGCCAAAGAAACAAAAGACCTTTATTATTATCTGTCATATGCAACCCCAAATTGTAACAAGAAAGTTGACGTAAATAATACATTTGGCAGTGTGACAATGTTGGCAGAGAGAAAACCTGTTGCAAATCTATGGATGCTGTGCATGTATCACTTGTAGAAGTTGTAGAATATATATGATCATGCTCCATCTCTTCTCTAGCTTTTTCACTGTGTCTATGATGAAATTCTAGTGAAGTACATTGTACAGCTCTGTTGGTTGAGTCATTCAACATTTTACTTTTAAGCAGATCACGTCTTACAGGTATCTTTCCGTGGACTGTGAAATCTCCGTTTGGCAAAGTATTCTTTCAATAACTTTTTGTAGTACAAATATCTGATGTTTGAGTTTGGATAAAGCGTAACAAAAGCCTCATACATTCTGCAGTAATTTAAATCTTGGCTTGAAAGTAGAAGGGAGCTTTTAGTCCTTGTGTAATGACGTACGTCCTTAGGGAAACTTTTGATGTGTTCAACAATGCATTTTACATCAGCAGCCTTATATTTCCTTTCTTTTTTTTAATTTCCCCTATGTTCAATGTAGGTAACATCACCACTCTTTTTTGCATTTACCAAGGTTTCCACTCTTTGCCTGGTAATTTTGTGTATTTCCAGAAAGGATTTTTTGCAAACTTGAAAATGTCTATCTTCGTCATCAGGAACTGTATAAAAAACCCTAGCCTCTCTGCGACTCTCCTGTGTAAGAACCATGATGCCTTCTTCTAACATTGCATACACTTCAGTTTTTCACCAAATAAGAGTTTTGTTTAACATTATCACCTAGTTCGTAGAACTGATTGAATATGTTTAATTTGTGTTCCAATGCAATGTCTCTACATTGCGATCACGAGCTCAATTCAACGCACAGAAATATAAACCCAAATTTGTTCCCCTCCCTGGCCACACCATGGGGGGAATGTCAGGCTAAGGATGGCAGCAAATCTTATTCGCCCCAGTACCGTATGTTCAAGAGCTGATGGAGAATCTTTCATGACGATGAAGCCTCAGTTTTTTGTTGAGCGTTTAGAGGACAAGTTTGGGGAGGTGGAGGGCTTGTTCAAAATGAGGTCTGGGTCAGTCTTGATGAAAACAGCATCCTCTGACCAGCCACAGGAGTTACTCGCTTGTGACAAGCCGGGGGATGTTTCTGTAACCATCACGCCCCATAAGAGCTTAAATATGGTCCAGGGTATCATATTTCACAGAGACCTTCGTTTGCAGTCCGGCAATGAGCTGCGTGCCGATTTAGTGTCGAGGTGTACATTTCATCTGGCGTGTCCACTGGGGTCCAAAGGATAATCATATTACCACTAGTGCCTTTATCTTGGCCTTTGAGGGTGATCCATTGCCCGAGAAGGTCATGGTGATGGTCTACCGGTGTGATGTAAAGCCCTATATCCCTCCCTCATAGCGGTGCTTTAAGTGCCGGAAGTTCCGCCATATGTCTTCCCACTGAATTTGTAGCATCACATGCCGAGATTGTGGACGCCCATCCCATCCCATCCCATCCCATCCCAATACTCCATGTGCCCCGCCTCCCATCTGTGTCAACAGCGGTGAGCACCATTCGCCTTGCTCGCCTGACTGCAGGATTCTCCAGAAAGAAAGGAAAGTCATGGAATACAAGACTGTGGACCGACTGACCTACACTGAGGCTAAGAGAAAATTTGAACACCTGCATCTTGTGCGTATGACATCGTCTTATGCTGCCCGTACATCAGTTCTGCCACCATCATCTCCGCCAACCCAAGTTACCTCTCAGAGCCGGAAGACTACACGTGGCCCCTTGATAGTGAGGGCATTTCCCTCCCTGTTGCTCCAGCACCACCTACCTCAGTACAACACCCCTCCCTCCCCCCCCCCCCCCCCCCAAACCATTGGGGCCGTCCGTCCCCACTTCTAAGCTGGAGACACATAAGTCTAGGAAGGGGTCCCTTGTGTCACTCCCTTCCCAGGTTTCTGCTAGTGGGGAAAAAAGACAACCGCCAGTGGCTAAAGAGCTCAAAAGCAGCTGGTCGTAGGGCTTCACGCTCATCCTCAGTCCCGGGGACTGAACCAGTGAAGTCCTCCCAGCCAGGGAAACCCAAGGAACAGCGAGAGGGGGGCAAGCATATTCTATGAGAGCACCTCTGCCAATTACCCAGCCGTCGAAGAGTTCATTTAAATGTGCACATCACGACTGTTATGTGTGGGGGCCTTATTATGCTGCAACCACGTGCGTAGCCATATGTCCAGGTGTACATCTTCCAGCAGGTCAGATAGAGTTTCTTGCAAAAAGGGAAGATAATTTGCCCCAGTAAGTTGAGGAGTTAGACGGACCATCCCAATCAGATTGTCACCCACAATGCCTGCCCAAATGTTGAGCAAAAATCGTTCCTGATGTCTGTGGATGTACGTGACATGATGATTTCCCCTTGCCCAGTAATGAATGTTTCAAGTGTTGTAAACGCTATCCTGGTGGAAGTTACACTCGTTGGTAAACAACACAATGGCGGGGAAGCTAGGATCTCATGCAACACGTCGTGTAAACCATTGGCAAAACCCTAGCTTGTGTTCATAGTCCACCACAGGATTTTGTGAGTGCCACCCATGTCATGTCCAGCTGCTTGAGTTCTTGTCGTAGGTGCTTCCTCGAAGCATTCAAGAACAGTCTCTTCAAATGCAGCATCCTGTTGTGTTTGAGGTCTTCCAGCATAACCATGATATCCTGCTAATGAGCTTGTTTCACCAAGTCGCCAGTGAATTGCTGTAAACGTTTTCAGTTGTGGGTGGTGTCTTGGTGCGTACCATTCCTCATACAACCGTCGAGCTTCATGTGCGTTACCATCAGCTAGTCCATAAACAAAAGCCATATCTCATTGTTCTTCAAACGAATACTGTGGTGCCACGCTTACTGTATGACTAAATTACAGGTGACGCGTGTGTTCTCCAATGCGAAGCTTGCATGTGGAAGCCTCTGATGTGAGGTAGAGACAAATAACAAGACCTATTTGACATGTGTGCTTATCACATTGGGGCAGTGACGGGGGAGGGACGTTTGAATATGTGAACCGACAACTATAACGCTGCCCATCAACGGAGTGTGTGGCGCCAAGTTTCCATAGTTTAAAAATGGTGCGTTGTCAACCTACACAACATTTGTAATTTTCGTTTCTACTGGCATTAGGTATCCAAGGTTAAAATTTGTGACACAATTTTTCTCCACCCTGTGTATGTCCATTTTGCTGCTCCGTACAAGAAAGTACGAATCTATTCAGTTTTGTAGCTCATTATTTAAATTTTGAATGCCTTTATTGCATGTATTACTTTTTATTTGGTGTTGCAGAACAATGCTGAAAAGAGAGATGTAGTAAGTAATGAAGAGATCCTAAATTGAATTGGAGAGAAAAGAAATTTATGGCACCACTTCACTAAAACAAGGAATCACTTGGTAGGAAACTTCCTGAGGCACTGAGGAATAGTCATTTTGCTAATGGAGGGAAGTGTGGGTAGTGTAAAGGGAGACCAAGACTTAAGCAAATTCAAAGTGATAGACATTGCAGTAGTTTATGCAGAGATGAAGAGGCTTGTGCAGGCCATACTAGTGTGTAGAGCTCTGCACCAAACTAATGTTCAAACTGAAGACCACAACAAAAACCATGTTAGTTCTTATCTCTGTTACTGTTTATCAGCAGTATTGTGTTTTTGAGTAAGTGAAACTTCTATGAAATTTACTTTTGTAAATATTGATGTACGGAAGCTGTCGGCTTTGCTATCACAAACCTTAAGCAGCAGCGGCAATAACTACTACCTCATAAATAATGAGGTTTGTTAACTGTATGCAGAATTTGTAATGCAGTCAAATCCCTGATGGGAATTACTTTTGTGTATAGTAGCTGTATTGGCAAAATATTACTACAGTCTTATTTTATTTATTCTATAAGCATTCTTGGTAATTTAGCCATATTTAGGTATGCTCATGTGAAAGTGCCAATTCTAGACTTCAGAAATTTTTATTTAGAGCTTAATTGACGGGAGCTGTTTCAATTTGTATGATTTGTTTTTACTGTGTAAATGTGAATTCACCAGGAATTAATTGTCAGTAGCTCTTATGTGCACTGTAAAAATTGCCATTGTGTTTCATGTCAAATTTTTAAATTATTGTGATACTGGAAGGTCGTGACTGGAATCCAAATAATGGAAAGAAAAAGTATAAGCAATCACCATATAGTTGATGAGTTGAGCAGTTGACATGTACCTAAACTAATTTCAAAACATTGCTGAACATGTGAGCAACATCCTTGTAAAGAACTCTAAAATACAAAACACAAACAATGGAAAATATAGGGAGAAATTATAACAATGTGAAAAGGCTAGATTAAAGACTGCTAGATACTATTAGCTGTTGGCCAGTGCCCGAGCCCATGCATGCCTGCACTCTCCTCCCTACATCCCCCCCCCCCTCCTCCGTGCCCCCCCCCCCCCCCCCCCCCCCCACACACACACACACACACGCATGTTCTGTTTTGTCTACATCTGATGAAAGACCTAGTTTGATAGCTAATAATATCTGGTAGTCTTTTTTCAATGTCTCTGCTTGCCACTCAGCACCTTTTCTGTGTGGTGAGTAGCAATCTATTCGTTTCATATTGTTGTAAATACAAAAAACAATATTGGGGAATTATTAGTGACTATAAAAAACGAAAGGAGTAAATATACAACTCACCATACACACAGCCTGACAAAAAAAATGAATCTTCTTGAGAATGTGGTCAATTGTCAACATAACTTCGTACAGGTACACATCATCAGTGTGTATGTAAATTGTTAGATGCAATTCTCTGTGAAAGACAGAATGGCCTCCAGAGAGTATTCATGTGGTTCATGTTTAGTGTAGTTACCAGGCTTGGTAAGGTATATATGAGGCAAGAACACCAAGAGATACTGAGTGGTAACTGTGAAGGACACGGAGATGCCATGTACTCATATGAGCCAGAATTATCGGCACCTGAAAGTGCTGAAAGGGGCCTCATTGTGGGTATCCATTTTGTTGGATGGTCAGTCATACAATATCCAGATTTCTACAGCATTCAGATATGAGAGAGGATTGTTGTAATCCAAGCACATCATAACTCAACATCTGCACCTGTCAAGTGAGAACAAGTAACAGACTTTCTGAAACATTCTGTGTCTCAACATTCTTGGTAAACTCACACCCTTGGTCATATATTAGTAGCATCTGAACCAGGAAATTAATGTCCCATGTACAGAATTATATTAACACAATAACACAAAGGGCTTTTTTTGGAGTGATGACGGGGAAATGTGGACAGCCAGTTAATGGTGTCACATTGTGTTCAGTGATGAATTGCAGTTCTGCACTACCCTGAATGTCCATTGTCAGCAAGTATAGTGGCAACCTGTGTGGAGGTTTCAATGTTTTGGAGAGTATTGGGTATGACTTCAGGTCATGTTTAGTAGTGATTGGTGGAACTCTGATGACACAGTAGTATGTCACAGATGTCCTGTGTCCTCATATGTTTACCTATCCTGTGGCAGTATCATGGTGCCATTTTTCAATAGGACAGTGTTTGTCCATGCATGGCATGTGTGTCAATGAATTGTCTGTGTGGTGTTTAGGTATTGTCATGGCCATCAGGGTTCCCAGATCTGACCCCAGAAGAATGTGAGGGTCTACCTCGGATGCAGATTCCGTCCCATTGCGAGTATCCAGGATGTTAAGGACAAGTTCCAACAGATATGGGATAGCTTGTCTCAGGAGATTGTTCAACGGCTCATGACACCCTTCCCAGCTGAATCAGTGCATGCATTGAGGCACTGGGTGATGAATAGGTGCATAAACGAGAATGAAAACATTGTTGAGCTGTTGATGATGTCTTGTGTAGAGTAACAACAGACTGCAAATAAATGCATTGACTTACGTGGTTACATTGCATGGCCATTTAGATTTACTGTCACTGCAGCTAGACTAGTGTGAGAGTTTGTAGGTAGGGTGGGTGGCAGAATACTAAGTTGGGAAGGATGAGAGAGACTTTGGGGGGAGAAGTTCCTTATTTCTGGTTGTGGTGGTTGGTAACTAAAGCCTTGGGAAAGGATGTTGTTATGTTATTCTTTGTTCTTGTTGGTATTGTCTACTCTACAGAGCTAATTTCACATTTAGATATGCTTCTATTAAGAATATTCGTAAATCAAGAACATGCATGGGAAGCCAATCATAAGGGAAGATGAAGTAAATGAAGATGAGATGGTAGGTACAATACTGAGAGAGAAAATTGAGAACACTGAAAGATGGAAGTTGAATAAAGCCCCTGGAGTGGATGTCATTCCCTCAGAATTAATGAGACCATTGGGAGATATTCACAAAACTATTCCACTTGGTGTGCAAGGTATGCGAGACTGGCAAAATACCATCAGACTTAAGGAAAGTGTAATAATTTCAGTTCCAAAGAAAGCATATGCTGGAAGGTGTTAATACTACTGAGCCATAAGATAAAAAGTCATTGTCACAAAATACTAACATGAAATGTTTGCAGAAGAATGGAAAAACTGGCAGAAGCTGATGTTAGGGAAGACTGGTTTCAATTCCGGAGAAATAGGGTAACAACTGAGTTGTGTTGATACTAACCAGACAGGTTATTAGTTTAGAGTGAGTTTTTGACAGTATTAACAGCAAGACAGTGTTCGAAATTTTGAAGGTATCAGGGATAAAATACATGGAGTGAAAGGTTACTTACAAATTCTGTGGAAACCAGACTACAGTTGTAAGAGTTGGGGGGTGAAGAAAGACAAGCAATTGTTGAGAAGAATGTGAGATAGGTTTGTAATGATTTCCTGATGTTATTCAGCATGTATGTTGAGCAGGCAGTAAAGGTAACCAACGAGAAAAAATAAAAACTTTGAGGTTTGCAGACAATATTGTAATAATGTCAGAGACAGAAAAGGACTTGGTAGAGCAGCTGAATGGAATTAGAATGTCTTAAAAAGAGTTGGTAAGATTGACATCAATAACAGTAAAACAAGGGTAATGGAGTGTGGTCAAATTAAATCGGGCAATGCCAGGAGAATTAGACCAGAAGATGAGACACTAAAAGATGTAGATGAGTTTTGCTATACAGGGGGCAAAATAATTGGTGAGGGCCAAAGTTGAAAGGGTGTAAAATGCAGACTGGCAAGAGCAAGAAAATCATTTCTGAAAAAAAATTTGTTAATATCTCGTGTTAGGAAGTCTTTTGTGAAGGCATTTGTATGTAGTGCAGTCTTGTATGGAAGTGAAATGAGGATGACAAGCAGTTCAGATAGAAGAAATCAGAAGCTTTTGAAATATGAAGCTGTGGAAGAATGCTGATAAGATGTTGTTGTGTTGTTGTGGTCTTCAGTCCTGAGACTGGTTTGATGCAGCTCTCCATGCTACTCTATCCTGTGCAAGCTTCTTCATCTCCCAGTACCTACTGCAACCTACATCCTTCTGAATCTGCTTAGTGTATTGATCTCTTGGTCTCCCTCTACGATTTTTACCCTCCATGCTGCCCTCCAATGCTAAATTTGTGATCCCTTGATGTCTCAAAACATGTCCTACCAACCGATCCCTTCTTCTAGTCAAGTTGTGCCACAAACTTCTCTTCTCCCCAATCCTATTCAATACCTCCTCATTAGTTACGTGATCTACCCACCTTATCTTCAGCATTCTTCTGTAGCACCGCATTTCGAAAGCTTCTATTCTCTTCTTGTCCAAACTGGTTATCGTCCATGTTTCACTTCCATACACGGCTACACTCCATACAAATACTTTCAGAAACGACTTCCTGACACTTAAATCTATACTCGATGTTAACAAATTTCTCTTCTTCAGAAACGATTTCCTTGCCATTGCCAGTCTACATTTTATATCCTCTCTACTTCGACCATCATCAGTTATTTTACTCCCTAAATAGCAAAACTCCTTTACTACTTTAAGTGTCTCATTTCCTAATCTAATCCCCTCAGCATCACCCGATTTAATTTGACTACATTCCATTATCCTCGTTTTGCTTTTGTTGATGTTCATCTTATATCCTCCTTTCAAGACACTGTCCATTCCGTTCAACTGCTCTTCCAAGTCCTTTGCTGTCTCTGACAGAATTACAATGTCATCGGCAAACCTCAAAGTTTTTATTTCTTCTCCATGGATTTTAATACCTACTCCGAATTTTTCTTTTGTTTCCTTTACTGCTTGCTCAATATACAGATTGAATAACACCGGGAAGAGGCTACAACCCTGTCTCACTCCTTTCCCAACCACTGCTTCCCTTTCATGCCCCTCGACTCTTATAACTGCCATCTGGTTTCTGTACAAATTGCAAATAGCCTTTCGCTCCCTGTATTTTACCCCTGCCACCTTCAGAATTTGAAAGAGAGTATTCCAGTTAACGTTGTCAAAAGCTTTCTCTAAGTCTACAAATGCTAGAAAGGTAGGTTTGCCTTTCCTTAATCTTTCTTCTAAGATAAGTCGTAAGGTCAGTATTGCCTCACGTGTTCCAGTATTTCTACGGAATCCAAACTGATCTTCCCCGAGGTCGGCTTCTACTAGTTTTTCCATTCGTCTGTAAAGAATTCGTGTTAGTACTTTGCAGCTGTGGCTTATTAAACTGATTGTTCGGTAATTTTCACATCTGTCAACACCTGCTTTCTTTGGGATTGGAATTATTATATTCTTCTTGTAGTCTAAGGGTATTTCGCCTGTTTCATACATCTTGCTCACCAGATGGTAGAGTTTTGTCATGACTGGCTCTCCCAAGGCCATCAGTAGTTCTAATGGAATGTTGTCTACTCCCGGGGCCTTTTTTCGACTCAGGTCTTTCAGTGCTCTGTCAAACTCTTCACGCAGTATCTTATCTCCCATTTCATCTTCATCTACATCCTCTTCCATTTCCATAACATTGTCCTCAAGTACATCGCCCTTGTATAAACCCTCTATATACTCCTTCCACCTTTCTGCCTTCCTTTCTTTGCTTAGAACTGGGTTTCCATCTGAGCTCTTGATATTCATACAAGTGGTTCTCTTCTCTCCAAAGGCCTCTTTAATTTTCCTGTAGGCAGTATGTATCTTACACCTAGTGAGACAAGCATCTACATCCTTACATTTGTACTGTAGCCATCCCTGCTTAGCCATTTTGCACTTCCTGTCAATCTCATTTTTGAGACGTTTGTATTCCTTTTTGCCTGCTTCATTTACTGCATTTTTATATTTTCTCCTTTCATCAATTAAATTCAATATTTCTTCCGTTACCCAAGGATTTCTATTAGCCCTCGTCTTTTTACCTACTTGATCCTCTGCTGCCTTCACTACTTCATCCCTCAGAGCTACCCATTCTTCTTCTACTGTATTTCTTTCCCCCATTCCTGTCAATTGTTCCCTTATGCTCTCCCTGAAACTTCCTACAACCTCTGGTTCTTTCAGTTTATCCAAGTCCCATCTCCTTAAATTCCCGCCTTTTTGCAGATTCTTCAGTTTCAATCTGCAGTTCATAACCAATAGATTGTGGTCAGAATCCACATCTGCCCCTGGAAATGTCTTACAATTTAAAACCTGGTTCCTAAATCTCTGTCTTACCATTACGTAATCTATCTGATACCTTTTAGTATCTCCAGGATTCTTCCAGGTATACAACCTTCTTTCATGATTCTTGAACCAAGTGTTAGCTATGATTAAGTTATGCTCTGTGCAAAATTCTACAAGGCGGCTTCCTCTTTCATTTCTTCCCCCCCAATCCATATTCACCTACTATGTGTCCTTCGCTCCCTTTTCCTACTGACGAATTCCAGTCACCCATGACTATTAAATTTTCGTCTCCCTTCACTACCTGAATAATTTCTTTTATCTCGTCACACATTTCATCAATTTCTTCATCATCTGCAGAGCTAGTTGGCATATAAACTTGTACTACTGTAGTAGGCATGGGCTTTGTGTCTATCTTGGCCACAATAATGCGTTCACTATGCTGTTTGTAGTAGCTAACCCGCACTCCTATTTTCCTATTCATTATTAAACCTACTCCTGCATTACCCTTATTTGATTTTGTATTTATAACCCTGTAATCACCTGACCAAACGTCTTGTTTCTCCTGCCACCGAACTTCACTAATTCCCACTATATCTAACTTTAACCTATCCATTTCCCTTTTTAAATTTTCTAACCTACCTGCCCGATTAAGGGATCCGACAGTCCACGCTCCGATCCGTAGAATGCCAGTTTTCTTTCTCCTGATAACGACGTCCTCTTGAGTAGTCCCCGCCTGGAGATCCGAATGGGGGACTATTTTACCTCCGGAATATTTTACCCAAGAGGACGCCATCATCATTTAATCATACAGTAAAGCTGCATGTCCTCGGGAAAAATTACGGCTGTAGTTTCCCCTTGCTTTCAGCCGTTCGCAGTACCAGCACAGCAAGGCCGTTTTGGTTAATGTTACAAGGCTAGATCAGTCAATCATCCAGACTGTTGCCCCTGCAACTACTGAAAAGGCTGCTGCCCCTCTTCAGGAACCACATGTTTGTCTGGCCTCTCAACAGATACCCCTCCGTTGTGGTTGCACCTATGGTACGGCCATCTGTATCGCTGAGGCACGCAAGCCTCCCCACCAACGGCAAGGTCCATGGTTCATGGGGGGCTGATAAGATGAGTAAAGTGAATAACTGATCAGTAGGTACTGAACTGAATTGAAGCAAAAAGAAATTTATGATACAACTTGACTAAAATAAGGGATTGATTGATAAAACCCATCTCAAGGCATCAAGGAATTGTCTATTTGGCAATGATGGTAAGTGTGTGGGATAAAATTGGAGATCAGTAATTAAGCAGGTTCAAGTGTATGTAAGGTGTAGTGGTTATTCATAGATGAAAGAGCTTGCGTAGAATAGACTCACATGGAAAGCTGCATGAAACCAATCTTTGGACTGAATACCACAACAATTATGTATTATCAATCATTATTTCATATTATATATCTAAAAACAAAGATGATGTGACTTACCAAATGAAAGTGCTGGCAGGTCGACAGACACACAAAAAAACACAAACATACACACAAAATTCAAGCTTTCGCAACAAACTGTTGCCTCATCAGGAAAGAGGGAAGGAGAGGGAAAGACGAAAGGATGTGGGTTTTAAGGGAGAGGGTAAGGAGTCATTCCAATCCCGGGAGCGGAAAGACTTACCTTAGGGGGAAAAAAGGACGGGTATACACTCTCGCACACACACACACACATATCCATCCACACATATACAGACACAAGCAGACATATTTAAAGACAAAGAAAACTCTTTGTCTTTAAATATGTCTGCTTGTGTCTGTATATGTGTGGATGGATATGTGTGTGTGTGCGAGTGTATACCCGTCCTTTTTTCCCCCTAAGGTAAGTCTTTCCGCTCCCGGGATTGGAATGACTCCTTACCCTCTCCCTGAAAACCCACATCCTTTCGTCTTTCCCTCTCCTTCCCTCTTTCCTGATGAGGCAACAGTTTGTTGCGAAAGCTTGAATTTTGTGTGTATGTTTGTGTTTGTTTGTGTGTCTGTCGACCTGCCAGCACTTTCATTTGGTAAGTCACATCATCTTTGTTTTTAGATATATATTTCCTACGTGGAATGTTTCCCTCTATTATAACCATATCATTATTTCATATTAAGATGATATAATTCATATGATTTTCTTTTACTGTAATTCTTTTAAGTAAAGTGTAATCTGTTATACACATATACAAAATGTAAATAATGCAGTGGCTTTCTCTCAGGTAGCTATTATCTTTTTATATGATACATCATTGTTTAGTGAATATTTGTTACACCTAACACTCAGCTCATTTTACACTCAAATTGAAGTATACAAGCTTTTAGGTTTTGAGCTATTTGTAATATACAGTGGGTGTTTAACTCTTCATTAATGCCTAGTAAACTACCTAATAGACAGCAGACACTAATGATATCAAACAAAAAGATACCAGTTGTGATTTACATTAGACTAAAAGAGCTGGTTTGACAGAAAACATTAATTACTTCATTTGTGACAGCTTTGAATCATTGTAATCTCATCCCTGTGCAAGGATAAGGTGTCAAAAAATTATTGTTTAAAAGTAAGTTTAGAGCTTTAATGAGTAATGTAGTAGCAACTTCTGACACCAAATGTAACAGCAACACCAAAAGTAGTGGGAAGAGGGAGAAGGCACCTTATTAATACTTGTCCGAGCTTTCCAAGTGATTTATTGTTTACAACTACAGTGCCGCGTTCCCCTCGGTCTGCGTCATTGGGTCCCACAATGTTGAGGACACCACTTTGCTGTCTGTGAAACAGCTTGGCGCGGAATGGCTGCCTCAGTGACCCGTGCAACACTCCGCTGTATGTCGGCCTTGTACAGCCGCGACTCAGGATGCGCTGGCAGTCGACTCAGTGGTCTTCATCCCTGCGTCAGCGGCGTGCCGCACTGCGTGCTTCTTCACCGTCGTGGTTAAGATCGCAGTGACAACAAGCGCCCACGATCCGGCGTCCGAATCTATGGCCCTTGCCTCGGGATGCTTCCGGCATGTGTTGGGAGCCAACAAGACTGCCCGCAGTAGCAAGCCGTGGCGTGGCCCACCGCTGGTTGGCTACGGACCCTGCATTGGCCTCAGAGGGTCAAACCAACGACCTGCCGTGGACTGGAATGCTGGCACCCCATCTGCTGCTGTGTGTAGCTGGTGGTGTGATATGCCCCGCCGTCCAGGAGAGCTGTAACACTTGAATGCTTTGTTAGTGAACTGGCACCTATTTACATGTGGCTATGCACCTCTGTTTTGCTAAACGCGCCACTCTGCGTCACATACTCATAACACGTTGGCCAGTGGGCCTCTTCTACCTGTGACTTGCGCCATACAAAACACTGTGTGTACTTTTTCCGGCGGTTTTATGCCCCTGTAGCCTCCATTTTACTTTGCAGCTGCTGGTGAGCATAACTCACTGTAAAAAGGCCCGCGCCTGGCTGTAACTTACACGCTCAAAAATATTGCACCAATACTGACTTTTCCTATCCCGAATGGTAGTGCCACTACAGTAACTAAACGGACAATAGCAACAACAATCTCTATCCTTGTGTGGCAATTCTCAGTTATTCAAAAGTGATTGTATGTTTATAGTTTCACTTTGTTGTAAGATTACTGAGTGTATAAGGGAAACATCATGCACCAAAGTTATCATAAAGGAGCTGTTGTCGTGTTTGAAAAGGATTTTTATTGGTATGTTTGTAGCATTTTGGTAATTAGTTTGGTTTTATACAATATGAGCAGATGTGTGGTGCACTTTGTACACATGTAAAGAATAGCTGTTTTTATGTTACCAAGAGAAGCATGTATGAGCAAAATTACTGTTTAATCTTGGTTTAATTAAAAAATGATAAAATAAAGTTACATTATATGAGCTATATCACTCTTTAATCAAACAAGAACAAAATAAACTGTCATTATATTGTTCTGTTGCCACATACAATGGCTCAATCAACGTTAACTCCAACTATAATTAGCTTGCAGACAACTGCCTCATTGTGAGTTATTGCTGCTGGGTGGGAATGTGGATCTTTCCTTGCACGGATCATAAAGTTTTTCTCACCTACTTTATATTATCGCTGCTCACTTAGCACTGTTTTAGCTGAAGCTATAGTGAAGGAATAGGTAGATGCTTACAGTTGTAAAACAACAATAGAACAGTACAAGACAATGTTATTTGTGGTTGGCATGCTTTACATATAGATGCACCCACTCAAGGGTTAACACAGAATAACTACCATTTATTCTCCAAGATGTATTACGTGTATTTTCTTTATATATTTGTATAACAAAGTAATGAATGGCACAATGGTAAAATTATATTGTCCTCAAATTATACAGTTCAAGCTCCAGACTGTGTATGGTCAACACAATCTGCGATAACACTCCGTTAAAGTTTGTTGTGCTTATACTAAACACCATGCCACAAATTTCAATGTTTTATTGCATATTTGGTGCAGTAATTTCTGCTGTCGGTATTCTTATCTAATATTTTTTTGTTCTTCCTTACAGTTATGCGACTTACAAGACCAACTTTATCAAGTCCATTAATCGTGACAAGTGATGCGAAAGATCTGCCAGGAAACCTGTTCAACAATGATCTGAAGCATGACATTACTTCTGTATCAAGTGTTGAGACACTAGCTGCTGGACAGTTTCTCCTGTTACCACAAAGTTTTGGGTAATTATTGATCTTGATTAACATTGTGCAGCCTGCTCTCATAAAGTTTTGTTTCTTGTGACAACCAGGACTACTTTTTTTCAAACTGTACATTGACATTTTTAAGTGTGCACTTGTATGCATAGTTAATTATTTTCATGTTCTATTTGTCTTACCCATAGTATCTCTACATCAACATCTACATAAATACTCCACAATCCACCATACGGTGCGTGGCGGAGGGTACCTCGTACCACAACTAGCATCTTCTCTCGCTGTTCCACTCCCAACAGAACGAGGGAAAAATGACCGACTATATGCCTCTGTATGAGCCCTAATCTCTCTTATCTTATCTTTGTGGTCTTTCCGCGAAATGTAAGTTGGCGGCAGTAAAATTGTACTGCAGTCAGCCTCAAATGCTGGTTCTCTAAATTTCCTCAGTAGAGATTCATGAAAAGAACACCTCCTTTCCTCCAGAGACTCCCACAAGAGTTCCTGAAGCATTTCCGTAACACTAACATGACCAAACCAACCAGTAACAAATCTAGCAGCCTGCCTCTGAATTGCTTCTCTGTCCTCCCTCAATCCGACCTGATAGGGATCCCAAATGCTCGAGCAGTACTCAAGAATAGATCGTATTAGTGTTTTATAAGCAGTCTCGCTTACAGATGAACCAAATCTTCCCAAAATTCTACCAATGAACCGAAGACGACTATCCGCCTTCCTCACAACTGCCATTACATGCTTGTCCCATTTCATATCGCTCTGCAGTGTTACGCCCAAATATTTAATCGACATCACTGTGTTAAGCGCTATATTACTAATGGAGTATTCAAACATTATGGGATTCTTTTTCCTATTCATCTGCATTAATTTACATTTATCCATATTTAGAGTAAGCTGTCATTCTTTACACCAATCACAAATCCTGTCCAAGTCATCTTGTATCGTCCTACAGTCACTCAATGACAACACCTTCCCGTACACCACAGCATCATCAGCAAACAGCCGCACATTGCTATCCACTCTATCCAAAAGATCATTTATGTAGATAGAAAACAACAGCGGACCTACCACACTAACCATCGAGGACAACGTACTGGATTCTATTAGGGGCACAGAGACAAACGCTTTGCAGAAGTCAAGGAATATGGCATCTGTCTGATACCCTTCATCCATGGTTCGCAAGATATCATGTGAAAAAAGGGCAAGTTGTGTTTCACAGGAGCGATGCTTTCTAAAGCCATACTGATGCATGGACAGCAACTTCTATGTCTCAAGGAAATTCATTATATTTGAACTGAGAATATGTTCGTGAATCCTGCAACAAACCAATGTTAAGGATATTGGTCTGTAATTTTGAGGATCCGTCCTTCTACCCTTCTTATATACAGGTGTCACCTGCGCTTTTTTTCCAGTCGCTCGGGACTTTACGTTGGGCAAGAGATTCACGATAAATGCAAGCTAAGTAAGGAGCCAATGCAGTAGAGTACTCTCTGTAAAACCGAATTGGAATCCCATCAGGGCCTGGTGATTTATTTATTTTCAACCCATTCAGCTGCTTTACAACCCCAGGGATGTCTATCACTATGTCTTCCATACAGGAATCTGTACGAGACACAAACGGCGGTATGTTTGTACAATCCTCCTGCATGAAAGATTTCTCAAATGCGAAATTTAAAATTTCAGCTTTCATTTTGCTGTCTTCCATTGCCAGGCCAGACTGATCAGTGAGTGACTGGATGGAAGCCTTCGACCCGCTTACCGATTTTATGTAAGACCAGAATTTCCTTGGGTTTTCAGCAAGATCTTTTGCTAAGGTATGACGGTGGTAGTGGATGTATGCTTCGTGCATCGCTCTTTTTACAGCAGCATGAATCTCTACTAACTTTTGCCTGTCCTCATTCTCCCGACCTTTCTTGTACCGCAAGTGCAACTGTCTTTACTTCCTGAGCATTCTCCGAATTGCGCTGTTAAACCACGGTGGGTGTTTTCCGTCCATAACCCACATTTTCGGCACATACTTCTCCAATGCGTGATTTACGATGTGTTTAAAATTTGCCAGTAATTCTTCCACGTCCATCGTACCGGATTCATTTACTAAGTAGGATGCTAACAACTGCTTATCTGCTCTTTCTAGTAAGAATACTCGCCTGGCCTTCTTGACCAACTTTTTAACTTTCGTAACCAGACATAATGACAACATCATGATCACTAAACCCTGTTCCAACACTGACACCATCGATGAGGTCAGGTCTGTACGTGGCTACCAGATCTAAAATATTTCTATTACGCGTTGGCTGTCAATTTAGCTGCTCAAGACAGTTTTCGGATAATGTGTTCAAAAGCAATGCACACGACGGCTTGTCTGTACCAGCTGTAATGAATCCATAGACATCCCAGTCTATACTAGGTAGGTTGAAGTCGCCTCCGACTAATATAGCATGATCCGGGTACTTCTGCGATACAGTGTGTAGACTCCCTTTCAATGATTCTAGAACTGTCACGGTGGAAGCTGGTGACTGGTAATAATATCCAACAATTAACTTTATATCTCCTAGCCCTGTTAAACGTGTCCAGATAACTTCACAATCACACTCTACTTCGACCTCAGGACACACAATATTTTTGTCAACTGCAATGAAGACACCACCACCTACGGTGTCTAATCTGTCTTTCTGATACACGTTCCAACCCTCACTAAACTATTTCAGAACTTCCTATCTCAGGGTTCAGCCAGGTCTCAGTCCCGAGTATAATTTGTGCGCCACATGCTTCGTGGAGGGCAGTAAATTCAGGAACTTTATTCCGAACACTCTGAAAATTTACTGCCAATATCTTGATAGCTGAAGTGTCTTTACACTGAGCGTGTCCGGATTTCCCTGCCTGCACGTTGACTGCTGAGTGTTCATCAGAACACCTCGCACTACTGCCTAGCCTAAAATCCCCCATGTGCACGCCACAAGTACTCTGCTAACCAAGTAGCCACTTCCTTTGTGTAGTGCACCCCTGACCTATCTAGGAGCGACCTACAATTCCCCACCCAATAGCGCAAGTGTAGAAATCTGCAGCCAAGACCGTCACAGATTCGATGAAGCCTCTGGTTGAGACACTCCACTCGTCTCCAAACCAAAGAACCCCAATCCACTCTGGGAATGATGCTGCAGATAGAGAGCTCTGCTTGCACCCTGCGTGCGAGGCCAGCGGTCTTCACCAAATCCGCCAGCCGCCTGTACGAACTAAGGATCACCTCAGAACCCAAGCGACAGGCATCATTGGTGCTGACGTGAGCAACTACTTGCAGACAACTGCACCCCATATGCTCGATAGCCGCAGGCAAGGCCGCCTCCACATCTTGGATGAAGCCCCCCCGGCAGACAAACCAAGTGCATGTTAGAATTCTTTCCAGCCCTGTACGCTATTTCCCTAAGGGGCTCCATCACCTGCTTAATGTTGGAGCTCCCAATAACCAGCAAGCCTTTGCCCCCGTGTGCCTGCTCGGGCCCTGCTGAAGGAGCGGCTACCTGCCCACTGACAGGATGAACGGGCGAGGCCAGGCAGCCAGCCTCCACATTGACCCTCCGCCTCGAGTGACTCGAACGCGTTGCAGTCCACCACTCACCCTGAGGTGAGGGTGTCCCCAACGCGCCGGGTACACAAGAAGGTGCCTCAGTGGCTGAGTCAGCGGACGCAGCAAGCTACACCTGAGGTGTCTCAAGCGACGCGCCAGACCCTGCGCCATTGCTGCACCTCGAGGCAGCAGCCTGAATGCGGCTGACCGTGGCCAACAGCACGCTCAGCTGCTCGCGAGCCACGGTCAGTTCCTCCTGCGCCCGCACACAGCACGGACACACCCTATCCATCCTATTGCTAATATCTGGATGTATAGAGTTGCAACAGATGAAACAGCAATATGCGACTGCATAGTTGCGTCACCAGCACTAGATTGAGCTGCGATGTATGAACAATTACTTATGATCAAAGCAATCAAATGACCATGACTACACCACTATGCAGATATTACAATGCAATCCTACCCCTGTCTTAGTGCAAATGACAACCGCATATGCGATGTTACACTCTACTGTTATTAAAATTTGATACTACACCTTTCTAATCCAAAAATACGCAACGTTCCAAACAATTTCACCACACAAACACACAAAGTAATTTGAATTAAACGTGCAGAACTTATACGAAAAACTGAATATATGACTAGTTTCTGCTACTGCTGCTCGCACACGCCACTCTGCAAACACAGATGAAACAGCACTGGCCTCTGTCCGCTGCTAACTGACTCTACAAAATAAACTGAAAGCACTGGCTGTCCAAAACAAACAACTGACTAACAACTCTGCGAATTTATAATTTACAGCTATCAATAAACAATGTAACTCCTCTCAAATACGAGAATATGCAAGGATTTTATGTAATTAAATATGCAAGTGCACAAACACTAAGAAAGAAATTAAGAATCAAACTACAAAACAAATATGAAAGCTAAATATGCGACTCCCTGCTGCACTGCTGCTGCACTGATACTTCACCAGCGGCTGCTCAAAGCTCTCATTTATATCACACACACATACAGTGAAAAGGGAAGGTGAGGGTGGCATTCAGAGCACAGGTTTCCTTCATCTATGAGTAATTTTCCGTTCCACATTATTGAGCTCACTGCTGTACTTAGGAACAAAAAAAGGCAGAGAAAAAGCCACTATTTTGTGTTCTGATGACTTACTGTATTGTTGTGCATTAGGCGTTAATGGATAGGTAGGTATAAATGGATTTTTGTAAAAGGTGATCCTCACCCCTGCACTGATTAGTTCATTCACAATAAAAAAAACACACACACACACACACACACACACACACACACACACACACACACACACAAAGGTGTTACAAAGAACAGTTCAATTGAACTGAAGTCAGTATTCCCAAAGTACAACCCAAGCCACATCAGAGTTCAGTCTATTACAAATAAAGGACACCAGAAAATACCATGTTAGGCAGGATAATAGCAATCGCAGCACCATGAAGGCCATCCGTGGGCTGGTTTGTATGCCAGAGTCTGGTGTGATCCCTTCAGACAGTGTACCTGAGGGTCAGAGCCATCTGAATAGTGGGGCCATAGTTGTAAATAGTAATAATGTTGCACCAGTACTCATGGTGACTTTGGGTGGCACCTTCCCTCACCTCCCCACACCCCTCACCACCCCACACCCCTCACCACCCCACACCCCTCACCTCCCCACACCCCTCACCTCCCCACACCCCTCACCTCCCCACACCCCTCACCTCCCCACACCCCTCACCTCACCTCCCCACACCCCTCACCTCACCTCCCCACACCCCTCACCTCACCTCCCCACACACCTCACCTCACCTCCCCACACACCTCACCTCACCTCCCCACACACCTCACCTCACCTCCCCACACACCTCACCTCACCTCCCCACACACCTCACCTCACCTCCCCACACACCTCACCTCACCTCCCCACACACCTCACCTCACCTCCCCACACACCTCACCTCACCTCCCCACACACCTCACCTCACCTCCCCACACCCCTCACATCACCTCCCCACACCCCTCACATCACCTCCCCACTGCCCACTTCCCACCCCTCACCCCCCACCCCCCACCCCACCCACCTCTCATCTCCTCTCCCTACCCAACACCACCCCACCCGACCTCACCCCTCACCACCCCACTGAGAAACTAGATGGTCCCACTTACAAAGCAGTTTTAAATGCTGGCTATCTTGTACTGAGCAGTATCTGTAAGTAGGTGGTGTCTCTTGCCTTTGGCTAAAATCTCATAGCACCCCTTCATATGAAAGCAAAGCTGCACAGTGCTCATAGCCAGGTAAATGTCATACAGTGATTGCAGTCACATTAACCGAATGTCACGGTTGGCCCTGCTTCTGATGGGGTAGAATATACCAGTGACAGTATTGCAATAGTGTTAGAATGAGCACAAAAAATAAGTAAGTATGAATACAAAATTGCATGAATAAGGCAATTACATAAGAGCCTCGCATTTCAGTACATAGTTAAGGTAACACTGCAGAGTATACAAAACAGTCATGGAGCTCTACTGGACTCTGTGCAGTGTACTGTGCAGCCAACATATACACACATACAAGATATATGGACAGAAAAAAATTGCAACACCAAAAATATTTAATGCAAAGTAATGAAATTTTGGAAATACATTTCTCTAAGTAAAAAACAAACAATGGAAAATCCAGGCTGGAATGTAACAATATTATGAGAAAGTTGCTACTCACCATATAGCAGAGATGCTGAGACACAGATAGGCACAATAAAAAGACACTCGCAATTAAAGCTTTCAGCCATGGGCCTTCGTCAACAATAGATACACATATGCATACATTGGTGAGTAACAACTATCATAGTACATTACAATTCTCTAGGTAACATATTTAAGTGATTAACATTGCAAGATCACAGGTCACAGGTTAATGTAAGTGTGAGATAAGCCTTTGAAATGTGAAACGCTGTCACATTAATAACAGGTGTAACCACCAGAATGTTGAATGCAAGCATGCAAACTTGCATGCATTGTGTTGTACAGGTGCCGAATGTCAGTTTGTGGGATGGAGTTCCATACCTGTTGGACGTGGTCGATCAATACTAGTATGGTTAATCCTGGTTGTCGATGACACTAGAGCTGTCCGATGGTGTACCTTATGTGCTCAGTTGGAGATAGATCTGATTATCAAGCAGGCCAAGACAGTGTGTGACACTCGGTAGTGTGTGTTAGATTACAACAGCAGTATATGGGCGAGCTTTACCTTGTTGGAAAACAACCCCTGGAATACAGTTCATGAATAGCTGCGCAACAGGTCGAATCACCAGACTGATGTTACAGATTTGCAGTCAGGTTACATGGGATAACCACAACTGTGCTCCTGCTGTCATTCAAAATTGCACCCTAGACCATAACTCCATCTGTAAGTCCAGGGTGTCTAACTTGCAGGCAGGCAGGTTGGTGGCAGGCTGTCAATTGGCCTCCTGCTAATTGACACACGGCAGTCGCAGCCACCAAAGCAAACCCAACTTCCCTCAGAAAATACAACAGACCTCCACTGTACCATCCAATGAGCTCTTGCTTGACAACACTGAATTCACAAATGGCAGTTGTTTGGGATCAGTAGAATGCACGCTACAAAGCATCTGGCTCAAAGGTTCCTGGAAGTAACCACTTTGTAACAGTTTATTGTGTCACTGTGGTGCCAAATTCTGCTCAAAATGCTGCTTCAGATGCAGTATGATGCCTCAGAGCCATACACCAAACACAGTGGTCATCCTTCATGATAGTGCCAAGTGGCTGTCTGGAGCCTGGTCTCCTTGTGACTGCACATTCTTGTGACTACCATTGCCAGTAGTCATGTACAGTGGCTACATTACAGCCAAGTCTTTCTGCAATATCACAGAATGAACATCCAGCTTCTCATACCCTATTACACAATCACATTCTACCTCAGTGAGGCATTCTTGACTCACATCAATGAACCAGGTTCAGTCTCAATGGTCATTGACTCTCACAACCATTACAACATGTATTTAAAGCAAACTTCGTTCGATTTTTCATAGTGGCACAACTCGCATGACTCTTACGCTACTGGCACGAAATTTTATAGACATTATCTTTCACATGTAGAAACATGCCTACCAACTTTTGTGTATGTCACACATCTCCTCTATGGTGGTGTATTATTTTCTGTCTGTGTATATTGTTCACACATACCCAACACACCCCTTTGAAAAAATTTTGAATGTGACTTTCACGTGTCGAACCATATTGTTTCATTATTTTCTCAAATTTTCCCTTGTTCTAGGATTTAGTTAGTAGGTCAGCCGACGTCACTTCTGTGCATCAATACTCGACTTTGGTATTCCATTGCTCTATGTGATCCCTAATAAGATGGTGCTTTATATCAATGTGTTTGGTTTTGTCATTAGTAACATCATTTTTAGTTCCATTTATAGCTCCCTTGTTGTCACAGAAAATCTCGGTGAAATCCATACCGATATTTGGCTCTATCTCACTTATTAGAGTCCTGATCTACAATGTGTCTTGAATTGCATGTGACATAGCAATGTACTCAGCTTTTACAGTGCACATGGCTAATGTTTTGTGTCTTCTACAGAAACAGGATATAAGCCCTCCAATTAATCTAAAACAACATACTGTAATGGAATGTCCTATAACTCACTGTGCCAGTCTCCATCACTATAGCCCTTGAGTTTTATATTTCCCATTTTATATTATCTTAATTTATAGTATGTTGTTCCCTCTAGGTATCTAAATATCAATGTAATATTTTTCCAGTGTTTCTTTCTTGGACTTTTGCAGAATCTACTTATAAATTTTGTGGTGAAAGCAACATTATTATTGTGACAAATAAGAAAGGCTGCGTACTGCCTCTACATAGGGTACATTTTCATTGCACTCTACATCTTATTATTTGGTTGTTAATTTGGCTCCTGGTTTCAGTGGTGTAGGAATGGGTTTGCAGTCACTCATCACTCATACCAAACTTTAACAAAATTTTCTGTGTGTATGATGATTGGTCTATGCATAACACTTCTGTCTTCTTGTTTTTAATGTTCTTCATACCCAAGTATTGCTTTATCTCTCCTAGGCCATGCATACTAAATTTGGTTTTTAGTTGTCTTTCAGAATTGTTCATTTAATCTTCTTCTTTAGGTAGAATGAAGAAATCATCCACCCATACAGCCGTTATTGTGACCCCCTCTTTACTAATTGTATAACAGATACTGTGATCTATCTTAGGCTGTTTCGTACTCATCTTTATCAAGGTTTTGTGCAGATGTCTGTTCCAGCAGCAGCCACTCTGTTTCAATCTGTAAATACTTTTCTTTGTCAAATCTTCTCTTTTCCTAGGTGAGCGTTTCAGCTTCATCTGGAAGGGTCACACATATTTCCTCATCTACTTCCCCATTTGAGTAAGCTGTCTTCCAACACATTTGGTGTGTGTGTGTGTGTGTGTGTGTGTGTGTGTGTGTGTGCGCGCGCGCGCGTGTGTTTGTTAAACACCCATGAACCATGGACCTTGCCGTTGGTGTGGAGGCTTGCGTGCCTGAGTGATACACGTAGCTATACCGTAAGCGCAACCAAAATGGAGGGGTATCTGTTGAGAGGCCACACAAACCTGTCGTTCATGAAGAGAGGCAGCAGTGTTTTCAGTAGTTGCAGGGGCAACTGATCTAGCCCTGTAACATCAACCAAAACAGCCTTGCTGTGCTGGTACTGCAGACTGCTGAAAGCAAGGGAAACTACAGCTGTAATTTTTCCTGAGGGCAACAGCTTTACTGTATGGTTAAATGATGATGGTGACCTCTTGGGTAAAATATTCCAGAGGTAAAATAGTCCCCCCTTTGGATCTCCGGGCAGGGACTACTTAGGAGGATGTCGCTACTAGGAGAAACAAAACTGGCATTCTACAGATCGGAGCATGGAATGTCAGATCCCTTAATCGGGCAGGTAGGTTAGAAAATTTAAAAAGGGAAATGGATAGGTTAAAGTTAGATATAGTGGGGATTAGTGAAGTTCAATGGCAGGAGGAACAAGACTTCTGGTCAGGAGAATACAGGGTTATAACTACAAAATCAAATAGGGGTAATGCAGCCGTAGGTTAAAAAAAAATGTGGATAAGCTACTACGAACAGCATAGTGAACGTATTATTGTAGCCAAGATAGGCATGAAGAAATGTATGGTGTCATAAAAGAAATTATTCGGATATTAAGGGAGATGAAAATTTAATAGTCATGGGGGACTGGAATTTGATTGTAGGAAAAAGAAGAGAAGGAAAAGTAGTAGGTGATATGGCGTGGAGATAAGGAATGAAAGAGTAAGCTATCTAGTAGAATTTTGCACAGAACATAACTTAATCAATAGTTAACACTGGGTTTAAGAATCATGAAAGAAAGTTGTATGCGTGGAAGAGGGGTGGAGACAGAGGAAGGTTTCAGATTATATAATGGTAAGACAGAGATTTAGGAACCAGGTTTTAAATTGCAAGACATTTCCAGGGGCAGATGTGGACTCTGATCACAATTTATTGATTATGACCTGTAGACTAAATCTGAAGAAACCGCAAAAAGGTAGAAATTTAAGCAGATGTGACAGCAATAAACTGAAAGAACCAGAGGTTGTAGAGAGTTTCAGATAAAGCATTAGGGAACGGTTGCAAGAACAGGGGAAAGAAATACAGTAGAAGAAGAATGGGTAGCTTTGAGAGATGAAATAATGAAGGCAGCAGAGAATCGAGTAGGTAAAAAAATGAGGGCTAGTAGAAATCCTTGGGTAACAGAAGACATGTTGAATTTAATTGATGAAAGAAGAAAATATAAAAATGCAGGAAAAAAGGAATACAAATGCCTCAAAAATGAGATGGAGAGGAAGTGCAAAATGGCTAAGCAAGGATGGCTAGAGGACAAATGTAAAGATGTAGAAGCATATATCACTAGGGGTAATAAACATAGTGCCTGCAGTAAAATTACAGAGATCTTTGGAGAAAAGAGAACCACCTGTATGAATATCAAGAATTCAGATGGAAAACCAGTCCTTAGAAAAGAAGGCAAAGCAGAAAGGTGGAAGGAGTATATAGAGGGGGTCTATACATGGGTGATGTATTTGATGGCAATATTATTGAAATGGAAGAGGATGTAGATGAGGATTAAATGGCAGATATGATACTGTGTGAAGAACTTGACAGAGCACTGAAAGGCATATGTTGATACAAGGCCCTGGGAGTAGATAACATTACATTAGAACTACTGATAGCCTGGGGTGAGCCAGCCCTGACAAAACTCTTCCATCTGGTGACCAAGATCTATGAGACAGGTGAAACGCCTTCAGACTTCAAGAAGAACATAATAATTCCAACCCCAAAGAAAGCAGGTGTTGACCGGTATGAAAATTACCGAAATATCAGTTTAATAAGTCATGGTTGCAAAATATTAACGTGAATTCTTTACAGACAAATGAAAAAAGTGGTAGAAGCCAACCTCGGGGAAGGTCAGTTTCAATTCCATAGAAATGTTGGAACATGCAAGGCAACACTGATCCTATGACTTCTCACAGAAGACAGGTTAAGGAAAGGCAAACCGACATTTCTAGCATTCGTAGTCTTAGACAAAGCCTTTGACAATCCTCTCTTTCAAATTCTGAAGGTGGCAGGTGTAAAATAATGGGAGCAAAAGGCTGTTTACAGTTTGTACAGAAACCAAAAAGCAGTTGTAAGAGTCGAGGAGCATGAAAGGGAAGCAGTGGTTGGGAAGGGAGCGAGACAGGCTTGTAACCTATCTCCAATGCTATTCGGTCTGTATATTGAGCAAACAGTAAAAGAAACAAAAGAAAAATTTGGAGTTGAATTAAAATGCATGGAGAAGAAATGAAAACGTTGAGGTTTGCCAACGACTTTGTAATTCTGTCAGAGACATCAAAGGACGTGGAAGAGCAGCTGAACGGAATGGACAGTGTCTTGAAAGGAGGATATAAGATGAACATCAACAAAAGTAAAACAAGGATAATGAAATGTAGTCAAATTAAATCAGGTGGTGCCGAGGAATTAGATTAGGAAGTGAGACACTTAAATTCGTAGACGAGTTTTTCTATTTGGGGAGCAAAATAACTGATGATGGTCAAAATAGAGAGAATATAAATTGTAGACTGGCTGTGGCAAGGAAGGCATTTCTGAAGAAGAGAAATTTGTTAACATCAAGTAGAGATTTAAGTGTCAGGAAGTCCTTTCTGAAAGTATTTGTATGGAGTGTAGCCGTGTATGGAAGTGAAACATGGATGATAAACAGTGTAGACAAGAAGAGACTAGAAGCTTTTGAAATATGGGGCTACAGAAAAATGCTGAAGATTAGATGGATAGATCACATAATTAATGAGGAGGTGCTGAATAGAATTGGGTAGAAGAGGAATTTGTGGCACAACTTGACTAGGAGAAGGGACTGGTTGGTAGGACATGTTCTGAGGCATCAACGGATCACCAGTTTAGTATTGGAGGGAAGTGTGGGGGGTAAAAATCATAGAGGCTGATCAAGAGATGAATACACTAGGCAGATTCAGAGGGATGTAGGTTGCAGTAGTTATTCAGAGATTCCAAGGCTTGCACAAGATGGAGTAGAATGGAGAGCTGAATTAAATCAGTCTCTGGACTGAAGACAATAACAACACCTATTGTGCCTTTAACAGTTCTTTCGTTTCTGGTATTTTAACCAATTCAGAAGCTTCATTTTGCTGAAATTACTCCAGTTCACTTTCCATAGCTGCTTCTCTCTATTGTTGAGAATTCAGAACACTCATAGCCTCTTCAACTGAGGTTCACAATTAAAAGGTTGGGCTACATCATCGTCTACTTGTGTGAGTGAATGGTGTGTGTTTCTCTATTCCTGACAAAGGCTGTGGCTCACAACTTATGTGTAATTGTCTTTTAATTGTGCCTGCCTCCAGCTTAGCATGTTATCTTCACAGTAAATAGTAGTCTGTTTTCCTACATTGTAGACTTCAGTCATTGCTATTCTGAGTGAAAGTGAAGAAGAATTACAATGAACAATCTAATGTGTATAGAATGTGGATTGAGAGTAAATTGAAGAAAGATGAAAGAGACACTTAACATCAGGATTGATAGTCACGAAGAAGAGGAAGTTAAAGAATTCTGCTACCTAGGCAGTAAAGTAACCAGTGACGGATGGAGCAAGGAGACATCAAAAGCAAAATAGCAATGGCAAAAAGTGCATTCCTGGCCAAGGGAAATCTACTAGTATCAAACATGGGCCTTAATTTGAAGAAGAAATTTCTGAGAATGTACATCTGGAGAACAGCATTGTATGGTAGTGAAACATGGACTGCGAGAAAACCAGAACAGATGGAAATTGAAGCATTTGAGATGTGATGCTACAGACAAATGTTGAAAATTAGGTGGACTAATCAGGTAAGGAATGAGAAGATTCTGTGCAGAATCGGAGAGGAAAGGAATATGCGGAAAACACTGATAAGGAGAAGGAACAAGATGATAGGACATATGTTAAGACATGAGGGAATGACTTCCTTGGTACTAGAGGGAGCTATAGTGGGCCAAAAACTGTAGAGGAAGACAGAGATTGGAATTCATTCAGCAAATAATTGAGGATGTAGGTTGGAAGTGCTATTCTGAAATGAAGAGGTTGGCACAGAGAGGAATTCTTGGCGGGCCACATCAAACCGGTCAGAAGACCCATGACACAAAAAAAGAAAAGAAGTATAAGCATACATTACAACATTTTTAGCAAAAGGCAGATCACAACAGTAACATACCAATAGCATCATTTTAAAATGCAATTAGTGTGGTGTTTGATATTGGACTGCTTGAATTCAGATGTGATGTTGAATGTGATAAAGTGACTTTAGTCAGAGGTGCATATCGTTCTGTTCCACTTCATTGAAATCCCACATGTGCACTTTGAAGATTTGAATAGCTGTGTAATGCTATCAGGCCAGTAGAAAAATTTGTTGATCAGTTAGATAATTATATTAAGTAGAGGGAAGTGCATCAGTAAGTCACAATATTGAAATGTGTGTGTTTTCGATCCTGTAAAAATTTTTTTTTTTTCCTCTCTCCAAAGCTCTTCTCATAAACCTGGAATAGGTTAGCATTCAGATGTCTTTTGTGGTAAGATGCGTAGTTTTGCATGCAAATTTCTCATACTGCTGTTTTTAGGATGAGCGATTTATATTTTAAGCACAGTTTCATGTGGTTCTGAGTATTTAAAGTAAAACACTTCCCTTGTAAGGACAGTGCCTCAGCCACATAAGAACTACAGATTCACTGATGACATGTTTGTGATGTAGCAGTATGTGGTGGACTCTCCAGATGAATTCCTTGACTACTTCAATAAGATCCGTAAAAATGTTAAATTTACCATAGAAGTTAAGAAAAACAACTGACTGCCATTTCTGCATGTCAACCTGCAGAAGAAACTTGATGGCACTTTGGGAGCTAACTCACCTGTATCAACCACCATCCAGGAAAGTGCCACTCCTCTCTGATGAAGCAAGTACACAGTGCAAAGGCCATACTTGATGATAGCAAATTACTGATAGAGATGGATTGCCTAAAAAAGGCTTTCATTTCCAATGGCTATATAAATGAAGAAATTAAGAATGTGCTGGGGGATACTAAGAAACACATACATGATGATAGCAAATTATTGATAGAGATGGATTGCCTATAAAAGGCTTTCATTTCCAATGGCTATATAAATGAAGAAATTAAGAATGCGCTGGGGGACACTAAGAAACAATGACAAGCCCAAAACGGAGGAAAACAATGGAAGAGAACGAAAACTTGTATTCCTGCAATACATGGGTACAACATCTGCAAGAATCAGTTGAGCTCTGTCTATGAAAGGTATCAGAATTGTATTTTAACCACCTGCAAAAATACAGAATCTTCTGGGCAGCATCAAAGACTTCCTCAGACTGAATACGGTTGGGGTCCATCAAATTATATCCCCTTCCTTGCTCACACTCAAGAACTACATAGGAATTCTATTTCGCTAACACACCTATGTATTCCTTTCCCCTTTTTTACATCTCTCCCCTCCCTTTCCCTCTCTCTCTCTCTCTCTCTCTCTCTCTCTCTCTCTCTCTCTCTCTCTCTCTCTCTTCCTTTCCCCCTCCCACTCCATACTGTTGCCACCACGCCCCTGCCTGCTCTCACAGGCAGCACTAGTATCTTCTCTGAATCCTACCATGCCATATTTCCACGCCCCTGCCCCAAAACTTCCTTACCCGTACTATACATCCCAGCTAGATTGCTGCACACGTTAACGTGTGTGTGTGTGTGCGCGTGCGCGCGCGCGCGCGCGCTTTGGAAGAAGGACCTGATCCAAAAGCTTAAGCATTTTAGCATTCTTTTTCATCATGCCTGTCTGTGATTCACCATCCCCTAGCCCCCCTGTGGGTCTGGTGGTAAGAATAGCCCCAAGGTATTGATTCCTGTCGTAAGAGGCGACTAAAGGAGTTTCACATGTTTCAGCCTTTATGTGATGGTCCCCTGTATGGTTTGAACTCCATTTTTCAAAATTTTCCAGAAGAGCGAGCCAATTGGGGAAGGGTGCCTTACATGGTGCATAGTGTCCATCGTACATTGAGATCTTTAGCCGACTTACACTGAGGCTAAGAGAAAATTTGAACGCCTGCATCCTGTACGTATGACATCGTCTTACGCCACTGCTACGACAGTTGTGGCACCATCAGCTCCACCAAACCCCAGCCACCTCTCAGAGCCAGAAGACTACACCTGCCTCCATGATGGTTGGGGGCATTTCCCTCCCTGTTGCTCTCGCACCACCTACTTTGGGAGCAACACCCTCCCCTTCCCCAAACCATCGGGGACATCCGTCCCCACTTCTAAGCTGGAGAAGCATATGTCTTACTTGGCTTCTCTCACTAGGAAGGGGTCCTTTGGGTCACTCCCTTCCCAGGTTTCTGCTTGTGGGAAAGATGACATCCACCAGTGGCTGAAGAGCTCAAAAGCAGCAGGTCATACGGCTTCACGCTCATCCTCAGTACTGGAGACTGAGTCAGTGAAGTCCTCCCAGTCAAGGAAATCCAAGGAGCAGTGAGACAAATCCAAAAATAGGACCCCTAAGACCAAGGAAATTGCAGTGACACCCACACCCCCACTACCTACAAGCTATGCGTCTGAGGATGGGGTGAAGATTCTGACTTCCATTGAGGACCTAGATCTTGCCTGACCCACGGACGCAATGGATATAGACTGCTCAGGCAAAAAGTCGGTGGCAGCAGGTGACTCTGAGGCGTAAACTGCCTCATTGAATTTTCTATGCCTTACCAGTCTCGCGATGATATCATCCTCCAGTGTAATTGTGGCGGTTTTTCCCACTCCCTGGCTGAACTATGGCAACGGTTAAGCTTTAAACCTGCTTTCTGCATTGCCCTCCAGGAAACGTGCTTCCTGGCAATACAGAACCCTGCCCTCCATGGCTATAAGGGATATTACAGGAACTGTAGCGACTGTAATTGAGTGTCAGGTGGAGTTTGCGTTTACATCCTAAACTCAGTCGGTAGTGACACTGGGCCCCTTCAAACCCCTCTTGAAGCTGTGACTGTCAGAATAAGGGTGACACAGGAAATAACTGTCTGCAATGTGTATCTTCCTCCAGATGGTGCAGTCCCCCTGAATGTATTAGCTGCACTGATTGATCAACTCCTTAAATATTTCCTACTTTTGGGACATTTTACCGCCCAGTGGGGTGGCACTGTACTTACTGGCCAAGGCAGAGATGTCGAAACTTTACTGTCGCAAGTTTACTGTCATAAGTTGCTCTCAACGTATGGTGTGTCGGTAGTCGGGTCGGGTCACTCTGCCACTGATAATCTTGTGTCCCTCGAGTTTCCCATCCAAACAGCCTTTTGTGGACACCAACACCTGTTTGCTGTCTTTTTTGATTTACGTAAAGTATACAATATGACCTGGCCACATCATATCCGTGTCACATTGTATTAGTGGGGTCTCTGGAACCCCCGATTTTTATCTAAAACTTCGTATCACTCCGTACTTTCCGTGTCCAAGTTGGTGCCTCCCACAGTTTCCCCCATATCTAGGAGAATGGTGACCTACAAGGCTCTGTATTGAGTGTGTCTCTATTTTTAGCGGCCATTAATGGTTTAGCAGCAGCTATCGGGCCCTCCGTCTCACCTTCTCTGTATGCAGATGCCTTCTGCTTATCATACTGCTGCTCCAGTGCTGGTGTTGCTGAGCAGCACCTACAGGGAGCCATCCACAAGGCGTAATGATGGACTCTATCCCACGGCTTCCAGTTTTCAGCCGCAAAGTCGTGTGTCATCCACTTCTGTCGCCATCGTACCGTTCATCCGGACCCAGAACTTTACCTTGATGACGATCCACTCACTGTAGTAGATACCTATCGATTCTTAGGACTGGTTTTCAACGCTCGATTGATGTGGCTTACTCATCTTCATCAGCTTAAACGTAATGCCCTCCATTCTCTTGAGCAACACCAATTGGGGTGCAGATCACTCTACACTGCTGTGACTCTACAGAGCCCTTGTCCAGTGCCAAATTGACTATGGGAGTGTGGTTTATGGGAGTCCGGTGACCAGCGTACTGGTGAAGGTTGGGGTCCCTCCATTGCAGATCAGATGTGCACAACTGCTGGCCAGTTATGCTGGACACATTTGTAGTTCTCCTGAGCATCCAAATTACCATCCCCTTTTCTCGCCCGCGGTAGTCCATCTCCCACATCGGCGCCCCAGGTCGGGACTAACGATTGCGGTTCATGTGCAATCCCTTCTCTCCTAACTGGAGTTCTTCCCTTTGCCACCTCCACTAGCGGTCCGTTCACGTACACCTCCATGGTGTACGCTCCGGCCGCAGCTTCGTCTGGACCTTTTGTATGGCCCTAAGGACTCCGTTAACCCCACCACTCTCCGCTGTCACTTCCTCTCAATTCTTTACGTGTTCCGTGGCTCTGATGTGGTTTACACCAATGGCTCAATGGCTGATGGTGATGTAGGCTTTGCGTATGTTCATGGAGGACATATTGAGCAGCACTCCTTGCCGGATGGCTGCAGTGCTTTCACTGCAGAGCTGGCGGCCATATCTCGTGCTCTTGAGCACATCTGTTCATGCCTTGGTGCGTCATTTCTCCTGTGTACTGACACATTGAGCAGCCTACAAGCTATCAACCAGTGCTACCCTCACCATCCTCTGCTAGTGTCCATCCAGGAATCCATCTATGCCCTGTTTGTGTGGACACCAGGACACGTCGGAATCCCAGCAAAGAACTTTCCGACAGGCTGGCCAAACATGCAATGCGGAAACTGCTTCTGGAGATGGGCATCTGAGAAGCTGACCTGCATTCTGTCTTACACTGCAGGGTTTTCAGGCTTTGGGAGATGGAATGGCATAACAGTATGCACAACTAGCTTCGTGTCATTAAGGAGACAATGAATGTGTGGATGTCTTCCATGCAGTCCTCTCGCAGGGAATTAGTTGTCGTCTGCCAGCTCCGCATTGGCCATACATGGCTAATTTCATGGTTACCTACTGCGTCGTGAAGATCTTCCTCTGTGTCGCTGTGGCTCCCAAATAATAGTCGTCCACCTCTTGCTGGACTGCCCACTTTTAGCCGCTCGGGCTTTTAACTTTCCCAGCTCCCTACCTTCGGTGTTGGGTGATGATGCGTCAGCAGCAGCTTTAGTTTTACATTTTATTCATGAGAGTGGGTTTTATACTTCTATGTAGGTTTTAGCGTACATCCTCTGTCCCTCTGTGTCCTCCACCCTAGTGCTTTTAGGGTGGATTTGTTGCAGAGTGGCTGGCTTTTCCTTTTTATTCTCATGGTCGGCCACCCACTGTAATCTGCTTTTTTGTTTTACTTTCCTCTGTTTCTAATGTCTCTCTGTTGTTTTCCTGTCCTCTTTTGTTCCTTTTAGGGTTCATTGCCTCTCCTTCGTTCTTGTGGTTTTTGCTTTTTTCCTGTTTTGTGTTATACGTCTCATCCGTTTTATTCTCACACTTGTAGCATTGTTTTATTAAGAACAAGGACCGATGACCTCATAGTTTGGTCCCTTGCCCCCTTTTTTAAACCAACCAACCATCCCCTCTGTGTGGTTAGTAGCCATGTATCGTTTCCATATTGCTGTTATTCCGTCCTCAACTTTCAGTTGTTTGATTCTGCACAAATATTCAGTCAGATCTTGACAAGATTAGCATTGTGCTTTAAATGTACATAAATGTACAGTTATATATATTCATGAAATAAAAAGTAGTAGTATCCTAAAACTATAATATCAAAGAGTCACAGTTGGAATTGTTTAGCTATTAAAAATACCTGGATGTAACAGTTTGTAAGAATATGAAATGGAATGTAAATAGGTTCAGTTGTATGTAAAGCAGGTGTCAGACTTCAGTTAATTGATGAATTGATGGAATACTAGTATACAAAGAAGATAGGTTACAAAATACTCTCATCTAAACCCACATTCTGCAGACCACTGTGTGGTGCATGGAGGAGGGTACCTTGTACCATTATTAATAATTTCCTTTCTTGTTCCGCTTGCAAATAGGGTGAGGGAAAAATGGCTGCTGTATGCCTCCATATGAGCCCTAATTTCTCATATCTTCTGTTCGTAGTTGTTAAGAGAAATTTACACTGGCAGCTGTAGAATCATTCCGCAGTCAGCTTGACATGCTGATTCTCTGAATTTTCTCAATAGGTTTTCATGAAAAGAATGTCGTGTTTCCTCCAGGGATTCCTATTAGAGTTCATGATGCATCTCCGTTATATTTGTATGTTGATTGACCTACCAGTAACAAATTTAGTGGCTCGCTTCTGAATTGCTTTGATGATTTCCTTCAATCCATCCTGTTGGGGATCACAGACATTCAAATAGTATTCAAGAATGTGTCACACTTGTGTTCTATAAGTGATCTTCTTTATAGATGAATTACACTATCCTAAATTTATTCTCATAAATCCTAGGTGGCTATTCACTTTCCCTAATATCACACTTATAAGCTCATTCCATTTCATACTGGCTTGCAACGTTACACCTAAATATTTAATCAGCATGTGTCAAGTAGCACACTACCAATGCTGTATTTAACCATTACAAGATTGTTTTTCCTACTCATCTGCATTAACTTAGTTTTCTATATTTAGAGCAAGCTTAGTCACTCAATGACACCTTCCCGCACACCTCAGCATCATGAGCAAACGTTGGAGATTGCTGTCCATCATATCATTTGTGCTTTTAACTATAAGAGTGGTCCTATTGCATTTCCTTGGTGCACTCCTAGTGAGGACGATGCACTGGGTTCTATCACATAAGAAGTCTCAAAGCCATTTACATATTTGGGAACTGATTGCAAGTGCTCAGACCTTCATTAAAAGTTTGCCGTGGGGCATCACATCAAATGTTCCTGGAAATCTAGGAACATTGAATCTGCTTCATGCCCTTTATCCATGGTGCACAGGATATCATGTGAGAAAATGGCAAGCTGAGTTTTGCATGAGTGACATTTCGTAAGTATGTACTGATTTGTGGATGGAAGCTTTCTTTCTCGAGAAAATCTATTATATCTGAACTCAGTGTATGCAGTAGATTGATATTAAGGACGTTGATCTGTAATTTTATGGGTCCATTTATTTTACCCTTCTTGTATATTAGAGTCACCTCTTCTTTTCTCCAGTTGCTTGCGACTTTGTGCTGGGCAAGAGATTTATGATACAACCTAACTAAGGGACTAACACCGTCGAGTACTCTCCGTAAGACTGAATTGAGAGTCCGTCCAGACCTGGTGACTTATTTGTTGTCAGCTCTTTCATTTGCTTCTCTATGCCAGGGATACCTATTACTATGTCTTCCATACAGGTGTGTCTGTGATGGTCAAACTATGTAATGTTTGTACAATCCTCAGACAGAATGGCTTCAACCTGAATTTTAAAACTACTTTTGCTGTCTTCTATTGCCACACCAGACTGGTGACCAAGCCTTTGGCCAACTCAGCAGTTTCACTTAGGACCAGAAATTTGTCAGGTTCTCAGCAAGAGCTTTTGCTAAGATATGACAGTGAAAGTTGTTGTATGCTTTACACATCAAACTTTTTATAGCTTTACAAATTTCAGACAACTTTCGGCATGATCTTGCTTCCTGGCAGATTTCTTATCAACTCACTCTCTGCTGCAGAGTAAAAATTTCATTCTGGAAACATCCCCCAGGCTGTGGCTAAGCCATGTCCCCGCAATATCATTTCATCCAAGAGTATTAGACCTGCAAGTTTTGCAGGAGAACTTCTGTGAAGTCTGGGAGGTATGAGGTGAGGTATGGGGGGAAGTAAATCTGTGGGGATGGGTCAAGAGTTGTGCTTGGGTAGCCCAGTTGGTAAAGCACTTGCCCGGAAAAGACAAAGGTTCCAAGTTTGAGTCTCAGTCCAGCACATGATTTTACTTTCAGGAAGTTTCAGCATAATTGGTATTTTTCTGAAAACAGAAAACTTCCAGAAAGGCTTCAAAACCTTTGTATTGAAAACTGTTTTAGAGAAGTATTCTCACCTGTGGTGATTGTTAAAATGATGTAATTGGCAATAGGACTAAAATATATCTGGCTATTATGATTTGTGGTACACTGTAATCAAAGCATGCCTCCTGATTTAATGTCGGTACTACTTTCTATTACCTTTACACCCCTAAAGAATCTTATAAATCAGAGAAAATTGATCCTCTTTCCCTCAAGAAGTTGTTATATAGCACGTCAGGGGCTGTTACAGTGAAGCTTCGTGTGTTCAGGTAAGCCGGCATTGAATGTCTCACAGTGTGCTGCCACATCGATTGTTGTCCCCAGTAACATGACATCCTGTGGATTTCTTGGATGTGGAACTGTAGGAGACCATGATGATATTGGCGTAATAGACAGACTGCAGACATTTTTGTGTTGAGGTAAGAATGGAATAAGAAAGCTGGTACAACATTATGAAAAAAGATTCAGTTGCCATTGTTAACGTGTAGAAAAATAGTCTATATATTTGCAGAGTGTGTTTACATAAACAGTTTCTGATCGTCACATTTGTGTTAATTTCCATCAATATCGCGGGGTAAAAGATAGTTGAATATAATATATTCTGAAGTTCTTTTGGACACAGCTTTTGGAAAACTGTCTTGAAGGATTAGTTTGAGAGCCCACATGCAGTGAAAATATTTTAGGCCTTGCAGCTACAAACAGGCATGACCTTATTGATGGCAACAGTATACAGACAGGGCTTAGTGATCATGATGGCATCATAGCAACAGTGTTTACTAAAGTTAATAAATCAATCAAGAAGTCTAGAAGATTATTTTTTCTAGAAAGAGCATATAAGCAGTTGTTGTTGTCTTACACTGAATGGACATCATTTAGTTCCACTATGATGAACATAGAGTAATGATGGATGAAGTTTAAATCTATAGTAAATTGTGCTCTGGAGGAGAAGTATGAGCATAGTAGGTAGATTAAGCATGGAAATGACCCACCCCAGTTTAATCACAAAATTTGGAAAATGCTGTGGAAGCATAAACTGTTACTCTCTTGGTTCAAAACAGAATGTGTAAATGACAACAGGCAAAAGTTAGTGAGGATTCATGTGGCAGCAAAAAGATCAGTGCGCAAAACGTACATCTACGACCACCGTCATACCATCAAGAAAAATCTGATCCTACATAAAATTGCTAAGCAGGTCAAAGTCTTGTATCCAGCCACTCATTGACCAGTCTAGTGTGACAATACAAGATAGCAAAAGGAAAGCTGAAGTTTTAAATTTCATATTTAAGAAATCATTCACACTGAAGGATTGTTCAAACATACCAACATCTGACCATTGCAGAGACGTCCTTATGGAGGACATAGTAACAGGCATCCTTGGTACAGAGAAGCAGCTAAGAGAGCTGACAACAAGTAAGGCACCAGGTCGAGAAGGAATCTCATTTTAGTTTTACAGAGAATCCTCTACTGCATTAGTCCCTTATAGCTTGCATTCATTGTGAATCTTTCCCCATGCTCACTGTTCAAAGTGACCAGAAAAAAGTCAAGTAACTCCCTTATAAGAAGAGTAAAAGAATGGATCCGCAAAATTACAGACCAATATCCTTAACATTCGTTTGCCACAGAATCCTCGTAGATATTCTCAGTTTCAGCATAATAAATTTCCTGCAGATGGAAAAGCTTCTGTCCCCAAATCTGCACGGATTTAGTGAGCTTGCCGTTTTCTGACGTTATCCTGTGAACAATGGAAGAAGGGGCAACAGGCAGATTCCATACTCTTTAAGTTTCCAAAAATCATACGGCATAGTTCTCCAATGCAGACTATTAACAAAGGTATGAGCTTACAGAATAGGTTCCCAGATATGTGAGGCACGCAAAGACTTCCTAAATAATAGAATATAGTATATTGTCCTTCATGGCAAGTGTTTATTAGAGACAAGGTTATCTTCTGGTGTGCCCCAGGGGAGTGTGATAGGGTCACTTTTATTCTCTATATACATAAATCATGTGACAGACAGGGTGAGGAGCAATCTGCGGCTGTTTGCTGATGATACTATGATGCACAGGAAGGTATCATCATTGAATAACTGTAGGAGGATACTAGATAATTTGGACAATATTTCTAGTCGTTGCGATAAATAGCAGCTAGCTCTAAATGTAGAAAAATGTAAGTTAATGCAGATGAGTTGGCAAAACAATTACATAATGTTCAAATACAGCATTAGTAGTGTGCTGCTTGACACAGTCACATCGATTAAATATGTAGGCATAATGTTGCAGAGCGATATGGAATGAAATGAGCATGTAAGAGTTGTAGTAGGTAAAGCAAATGGTTGGCTTCAGTTTATTGGCAGAATTTTTAGAAAGTGTGGTTCATCCGTAAAGAAGACAGCATACAGAATACTAGTGTGACCCATTCTGGAGTACTGCTAACGTGTGTGGTATCCCCACTAGATCAGATTGAAGGAAGACACTGAAGCAGTTCAGAGGTAGGCTGCTGGATTTATTACAGGTATGGTCAGTCAGCACATATGATACAGAGATGCTTCGGAAACTCAAATGGGAATCGCTGGAGGCAAGGTGAAATTCTTTTCGACACTATTGAGAAAATTCAGAGACCAACTTTCAAAGCTGACTGCACAATGATTCTACAGCTGCCAGTGTACATTTTGTCAAGGAGCACAAAGATAACATAAGAGAAATTGGGCTCTACAAAGACATATAGACAGTTGTTTTTCCCTGGTTCTCTTTGGAAGTGGAATAGGAAAGGAAATGACTAATAGTGCACCATACAATAGCTTGTGGAATATGCATGTAGGCATAGAAGTAGATATTCTGATGGAATAATTGGTATGTCTGTATGATTCAAAGGACATGAAAACGTTTTAAACAGTATTTGCTTGCAAATAGAGCAATCTGCTGATAAACTGCTGTTCTATGTATTTTCCATGGAAAAACTTTCTTGAAATTTACATTTTTTATAAAAAGTTACAGTGGATATGATCTTTTGTTAGTTAAAGAATCTATTGTCGGTCAGTAGAATTATAAGCAAGCTCTTTTTTTTTTTTTAACTCAAGAACTACAAAGAGTAGATCTATATAAAACACATTACATTCTGCTAGTCAGCTGTTCTCAGATGTTTTCCTAGTTGAAGATCAAGGAAAATATTACATATTTTGCACAACCAAAGATTTAGTTACAATATTGTAATTACAAGTTTCCTTGAACGACTGGCTTATTTCACTAACTCAGTATTAACTGCAGTTCTTGATGTGAACTTTGTGTTAAATGCTGTGTTGAGTATCAAGAAAGACCTGTGTGGCTTATATATCTGGGACTCGTTTTCATCAGTTTTGGTATTGTGAAAGTTAATTTTTTCTTCAATGATTATGCTGTTATTACCTAGTAGAAGTTTATATTTGTAGCAAATAGATGCTGGCTTTGTAAGACAATACTGAATTACTTTTTTATAAAAACAGATTATGTCACTTCTAACAGTGGAAAATCCAATATGGAATGTAACAATGTAATAAAAGGATAGGGCTACTTGTCATATAGCAGAGATGCTGAGTCACAGATAGCCACAACAAAAAGACTGTCACAAAATAAGCTTTTGGTCAGCAAGGCCTTTGTCGAAAATAGTGCATCCGCCCACTATCCTTCCCACCCCTCCCACCTCACTTTCGGGAGGATGACGATTCAATCCCGCTTTCGGCCATCCTGATTTGGGTTTTCCGTGATTTCCCTAAATCATTTCAGGAAAATGCCGGGATGGTTCCTCTGACAGGTCATGGACAACTTCCTCCCCCATCCTTCCCTAATCCACTAAGACCAATGACCTTGCTGTTTGGTCTCTTCCCCCAAATCAAATCCAACCCCTTCCACAGTGGTATTCCACCGTCCACCGAACCTACACAATATACTCGTCCATCCTTACACAACCCTTGCTCCCAACCCCTTACATCATGGTCCATACCCCCGTAAGAGACCTAGATGCAAGACCTGTCCCATACATCCTCCCACCATCACCTACTCCAGTCAGTGGAGGGGTGACAGCAACTAAGGCAGCCAAAAGCATTTGTGCAGATACGAGGATAATGCCATTGGACAGTGCATGGTCACTAACATCACGTATCCCATCAAAGGTAAGACCACTTGTGAAACCAGTCATGTGATCTATAAGCTAAGTTGCGACCACTGTGCTGCATTCTATGTGGGCATGACAACCAACAAGCTGTCCATCCGCATGAATGGCCACTGACAAACTGTGGCCAAGAAACAAGTGGACCACCCTGTTGCTGAACACGCTGCAAAACATGACATCCTTCATTTCAATGACTGCTTCACAGCCTGTGCCATATGGATCCTTTCCACCAACAATAGCTTTTCTGAATTGCGCGGTGGGAACTCTCCCTGCAATAATACATCCTACATTCCCGTAATCCTCCTGGCCTCAACCTTTGTTAGTCACTGTCCTCACCCATCCATCCCCTTGCCTGTTCCCATTCCAGCAATACACAGTCATCGTTCCACCATCACACTATCTTTTTACGTCACTCCTTTTCCACTACTTCCCCCCCCCCCCCTCCCCTGTCCCTCCATCTAACCTGCAGCACTTCACTGTCAACCGCCCACGCCTTACTATCCCTCCCCCTCCCCACCCCAGCCTCCTCCTTACCCCCACGCAGTTGCCACTCCCATCATTCATTGGTGCTGCTGCTTGCAGTGTGGTTTCAGTTGCCTGAGACTACAGTCACGTGTGTGAGTTGCATTTGCTTGTGTGTGTGTGTCTATGCCTGTTTTAGACAAAGGCCTTAGTGGCCGAAAGCTTTATTTATTTGTGATAGTCTTTTTGTTGTGCCTATCTGTGACTCAGTGTCTCTGCTATATGGTGAGTGGTAACTTTCCTTTTCATAATATTGTTACATTCCATTCTGGATTTTCCACTGTTTGCTTTTCACTTCTTATATATATGAATTTTATGTCCAAAAAGATATGTAGCACCAGTGTTTTATGGCTGATGAAATGTGTTACCAAAGCAGTGAGAAGCTTTTTTTTCTTTATTTTCAGAAATATTTATCTTGGCGAAACCTTCTCAAGCTATATTTGTGTCCACAATGACAGTAACCAGGTAGCAAGTGATGTTTCTGTCAAGGTAATGATTTTTTTAAACTCTTGTGTTTCGTTTTGTGCTAGATATGTTGTTTGCCACATACACTTTCATTATGATGGAAACTGAACAGATTGTTCATAAACAAAATGCCCCAATGAACTGAAACAAATGTACAACATGGCCTAGTACTGCAAGTCTATGTATTTTTAGATAAAAAAATCCACTACATTGCAGTCTCTTTTTTGGGCAATGAACTTTTACAATTAGTAGATTGAAAATCAGCTTCAACTGTGAATATATCTATTATTGCACATCTAGTTTAGGAATTCCATAGCTCAATTGTCAGGTGCCACCCATCACATGGTTTCTTAAGTCACAGGGTGCGACAGGCAATCCAGTTAATTATAAATATCTACCAAGTGTACAAGTATGAAATGCAGATTTCAGACAACAGATGTCGCACCAATGCAGTGTGTGCTATAAAGATTTGACATTGTGCCATTTTGTTGTATCATAAACAAGTGAAAGACACTCACACGAGTGATAAAATGGAAACAGGTGTGTGTAGCGTTGTGTTGTTTGTTCAATATGTTGAAATTTGTACCGAACAAAGAGCATTCACAGGCAGAGTTAATTTTTTGTGTTCATTTGAAGAAAACTGGTGCTGAATCATACCAGTTACTTAGAGAAGCTTATGGTGAACATGCTCCATCGCAAAAAGTGTGTGAATGATGGTTTCGGCATTTCAAAAATGGTGGCTTCGATGTTACGAACAAGGAACGTGGAAAACTGCCAAAAAAATATGAAGATGTGGAATTGGAAGCATTGTTCAATGAAGGTATTCACAAACACACAATCGACTTGCCGAGCAATTGGATGTTAGTCAACAAGCTGTTTCCAATTGGCTATGAGAGATGAGAAAGATTCAGAAGACTGGTAGATGGGTGCCACAAGTTGAACAACAGGCAAATAGAAAAGTGCAAAAAAAATCTGAAATTTTGCTCATTCGGTAGTATAAAAGGAAGCCATTTTTGCGTTGTATAGTTACAGGTGATGAAAAGTGGTTCTATTTTTGAGAATTCCAACTCGTAGACAAAATGAAACAGAAAATTGAATATGCAAATAATCGTGAAAAAATTCAGTTACTTGCTCTTGTGCCACGAACTTGGTCTTGACAGAAAGTCAGTTCCCAATTTCAGGTTTCTGAATATTTGGTATGACAAGCAAGAGCTCTTTTAATGAAGAAGGGTATTTAATTATGGCTGAGCAGAAAAGAGGAAAGACATTGTCACATGATACCGTGCAAAGAGTAAAGAGTTTTTATTTGGATGATGAAAACACAAGAATAACGCCTGGGGGAAAAAAGACAAAGTGAGCACCACCAAAAATACCCATGAACAAAAGCATCTTGTTTTAAGTAATTTAACTGAACTGCATTCTCTCTCAAAAAAAAAGTATCCTGAAGACAAAGTAGGGTTCTCAAAACTTGCTTCTCTTTAACCAAAACAGTGTATACTTGCAGGATCATCAGGAACACATACTGCATGTGTGTGCATTTACCGCCAAAACATTAAATTGCTTCTGAATTCCATTTCTATTAAAGAAACATACCAAGATCTAATTAAAATAACAACATGTGATATAAATAGCCGAGCCTATATGTTTTGTCTGTGTGGAAAAGTGCCCCACCAGTTCATTGCCTCAAACCCACTTAGAAAATGAAATAGAAGACTATGATCCTGATGAGGTGGTTCAAATACAGTCAATGGGCATAAACTGATAGAATGACTTCTAAAGTGTTCAAATCAATTCTCTATCAGAATTCTGTGACACACTAATTAAGAAAATTGAAAAACTTACTCTTCCTTTTTTTTTCTCAATTACAATCTGATTATATGAAAATAAAGAAGGAAACACTCGATGAAGGATCACTGTTAATTTTAATGGATTTCAGTGAAAATCTCAATTTTGTTGCTCAAGATGAACTGCAGGGGTACCATTGGAACAATGGCAGCTGCACTCTGCACACTTCAAAAAGGACACACATTTGCATGCAAAAAGTATTTGTATTGTTCCTGATGATCTAGAACATGAGGTAGCCTTCTTGTACCAGACTAAGAAGATAATATTGAATTTTTTTAATTGTGAATTTCCAGAAATTTATCTTGTGTATGTTGAATATTTCACTGATGGTTGTGCTGCACAATATAAAAATTGTAAGAATTTCAGAAATATCTTCTACCATGAGCACGACTTCAACATAAAGTGCAGCTGGTCCTTGTTTGCTACCGGCAATGGCAAATCTCCCTGTGATCGTATTGGTGGCACTGTTAAGACTTGTCACAAAAACAAGTTTTCAAAGAGTTTATAAAGGTCAAATACCTACAGCTTCACAGGTATTTGAATTCTGTCACGAGAACCTGCAATGCATTTCAGTTCTCTTTGTTTCAAAAGATGAAATGGTACAAGTCAGACATTATCTTTCTCAGCATTTAACAAGTGCAAAAACAATTCTGTGCATCACATTGTACCAATACCACCAACCAAGATGGGAGCAAAAAGGCTGAGCTGTGGTAGGGATTTTACTATTGTGCATGATTTCTCAGATGCTCTTCTGCCACTAATGCCAGAATGCACTGTGCAGCCCAACTGCTATGTTGCATGTGCATATGGTTCTTCTTGGTATTTGGGAATTATTGAGAAGGTGAATTGCGAAGGAGGAGATGTTACAGCAAAGTTCATATGTCCTCGTGGACCAGCCCCATCCTTCTATTGGCCTGATAATGATGTTTGTGATTCTTTCTCTCATGTTCTGTGTGAAGTTGTCACAACAGCAACAGGCCGTACTTGTTCTCTGAGCAATGAGTCCTCAAAGTTGATGGAAGAAAAGTGGTTCTCGTACAAGAAAATATTGTCTAAGCATCAAAGTGTCTCGTCACATGTGTAGTTACGAACCAACTTTAATGCAGATTGCAGCACCAGCACTTAGTGCAGTGTCGACAATATTGGCTTTTGACAAAATGCTTAAATATTATAAACAAAATGCTATGTATTTTTACATAGAGTTAATTTGAGTTAATTTGGTTATGGCAGAGGTAAGAAAGTGTTCATATGTCATATAATGTACAAGTTGCCCTATATTTTATAATGTGTAATTTTGTTTCGTATATTGCAATTTTTGTTTAATTTGGATATTGTTATGTGTACTTATATTGTTAAAGTCTCTTGGGTAGTAATTTTATTTCTCTCTAGTGTGTGTGTGTGTGTGTGTGTGTGTGTGTGTATTCCCCAGTGCCATTCATTTCTCAAAACTGATTTTTTGTGTGATGAAACTTTATTATTTGTAGATCACTTTCCAATTTTTTTGAGTGTTTTCCAGAGGGGGCAGTTGTCCAAAATATTTTTTATAATTTAACAATAAAATTAAATAAAATTAATTTAAAAAAGTTTAATTGGACCAGTCTAACATGTTTTCAGAAACTGCATGTCCGAAAGGATATTCAGGGAGAAAACTGTCAGCTTACCATTTTTTATTTAAAAACTACAGCCAATTTTAAAATTTTTACAGTTTGCTTTGAAGTAACGCATTGCATAAAACTTTCAGCAATTGCTACCAACAGAATGTATGTAAAGCAATAAAAATTGGCAAGAGTTAATGATATTAGATACAAAAGCATTACACCAAATATCAGTTCACAAATAGATAATGGGTGTCAGGCCTGGATGACTTTACATGGAATGACCCTGAGGAGTAGATGGCTACCTTTGTGGCAATGCAAGAGCACATGAACTAGGTAGCAAAATAGTTCCCTGCCGACAGCACTCTGATGTGACAGACATGGTGCCTGTCGGCAAGGTTGGTGCTCTCAGACACTGAGGAGATGACATATAACTTTTTGGTAAACAGCCAGGCCATACAAGGAAAAATCTATTTATTGGTGAGAGCCATTTACATACTTCCTCCTGGCAGGGCGACTGCTTGGATGGGCTGCCCGGTGTGCCGAGGAGTCAACTACCAGGCAGATAAAACATAAACGCAAAAGTGCGTGGCTATTTTTAGAACAAGTACAGATAAAAACTAGAGTAAGCTAAGGTAGCCATAGGCATATTCAACACATGGGTGCATGCTCCTGAGGCTTGTTAGCACAGAGCTGGTTTCTGTTTTTCTGTCAGTTTGAACTGTTAGCAGATTTATTTTATATTTTACTGCCTTAATGAGCACTACAGACAGTTGTGTTATATATTGTAAGATCTTACTACTCCATCACCCTATTTTATTGCTTTAGTATGGGGGTTTTTAATTTAGTATACAGTTTTTTGTATGTATTATTTATTTTTATTGCTTAAATATGGAGTTTCATTTTAGTATGATTTTTTGCATGTATTACTGATATGTTTCACATTATACCGTGATTGTGTCTCCTCTTTATTGTCTGCACCTTTTAATAATGTAAGTGAATGATCCATCACTCGGGCACTTCTATAGTTCCCACGATTTTCTTTCCATCCCCAGCCACACAGTTCATATGCTGGTCACCTCTGCTGCCACACCATTTAGTTCATTGGATACTGGTGGGGCACGCACTCCTCTCACTGCTCTGGCACTTTGAAATGTGGCATATGCACGAATTAGATCTTTTGTGGGTAATTGGCCCACCTGTCCCATACCTATGACTTAACAAACACATTTGATGTGTGACACCAGGTGATGGAACTATAGGTCTCTGAAACTAGTCATGCAGTTAAGGATACATCATTCACAGCTGAAGTGGGTTTTCAGTCTAGTCAATATGATCCTCAGTTGCTATTGTTCTTCTGAGCAAAGGTTGTTTACGTTCACAATATTTTGCTATACATAGATTCCACCCTTTAGGTTCAATTCCAGTTCTCCAGAATACCCACTACAGATACCATAAACTGTTCATTGGAACCAAAATATTTTCCAGTCACAAGTTTCTTTATATATGGGAATCAATGCAAGTGAGTAGGATGCTGCGTGTGACCATGTTCCAAAAATACATTCTTCAAATGTCTTGGTTTTCATGTTGGCAAAGTGCTCTTCCTTTTCAGTTTCAGGACTTTTAATGCTGTTAACCCACATGTTACCACTGTCACTGAAAGCCACCTATATCCATCCTCTCCTGTGACTCAAACATTCTCTACCCCTCCTGGCTCCACATGTGTCCCCCCACCCTACCATCTGACTTAATCTTTTTCATGTTCTCCCACACCCAGGTGCTAAGTTGTGGGGTACTGTTCATAAGGAATCAGTGTGTGTGTGTGTGTGTGTGTGTGTGTGTGTGGTATTGGACACACCTTCCATGATGAACCGCACAAGCACTCTGATGTGCAGTGTTCCTCAGACCATTCCACCATAATTCGGGAACAATAAGTGGTGCATCAACCTTGTTGAAGATACAGATCACTTGTGGTATGGACAAGCCATTTATTTGAACCTCAGGTGCTGTTTCCTCTTACATTTCCTTCTATTTATTTTCATTTTTAATATTGTGCACTGACGTGACAGAAGCCATGTGATACCTCCTAATTCATGTCGGACCTCCTTTTGCCCAGTGTAGTGCAGCAGCTCAATGTGGTATGGACTTAACAAGTCGTTGGAAGTCCTCTGCTGAAATATTGAGCCGTGCTGCCTTTATGAACATTCACAATTGCAAAAGTGTTACCAGTACTGGTTTTTGTGCATGAACTGACATCTTGGTTATGTCCCATAAATGTTCGATGGGATTCATGCGGGCGATCTGGATGCCCAAATAATTCGCTCAAATTGTCCAGAATGCTCTTCAAATCAATCATAAACAATTGTGGCCCAGTGACATGGCGCATTGTCACCCGTGCAAACTGCATCATTGTTTGGGAACATAACATCCATGAATGACTGAAAATGGTCTGCAAGCAAAGATCCAGAGTGCACAGTCCGTTCCATGTAAACACGGCCCACACCATTATGGAGCCACTACCAGCTAGCACAGTGCCTTGTTGATAACTGGGGCCCATGGCTTCATGGGATCTGTGCCACACTCAAACTCTACCATCAGCTCTTACAAACTGAAATTGGGACTCATCTGACTAGGCAATGGTTTTCTAGTCCTTTAGGGTCCAACTGATATTGTCAAGAGTCCAGGAGAGATGCTGCAGGTGATCACATGCTTTTAGCAAAGGCCCTCGCATCGATTATCTGCGGTCACAGCCCATAAATGCCAAATTTTGCCACACTGTCCTAACAGATTCCTTTGTTGTATATCCCTCACTGATTTTTGTGGTTAATTCACGCACTCTAACTTGTCTGTTAGCTCTGACAACTTTACAAAAATGCCGCTGCTGTTGGTTGTTAAGTGAAGGCTGTCAGCCACTCTATTGTCTGTGGTGAGAGGTAATGCCTGAAATCTGGTATTCTTGGCACACTCTTGATACTGTGGATCACGGAATATTGAATTCCAAACAGATTTGGAAATAGAATGTCTCATGCATCTAGCTACAACTACCTTTCCTTGTTCAAAGTCTGTTAATTCCTGTCAAGCTGCCATGATCAAGTTGGAAGCCTTTTCACGTGAATCATCTGAGTACAAATGGCAGATCTGCCAATAGACTCCCCTTTAATATCTTGTGTACATGATACTACCACCACCTGCATGTGTTCATACGGCAATCCCAAGATTTTCGCCACCTCAGTGTATTTTACCTTACATCATATGATGCACAGTATACCTGATACTCAAGGTGCCAGTCCCTGCTTCTCAGATGAATAACACATAAAGCTTCTCTGCTACATGTCATTATATGTAGTCACTTACCCTTCCTTCTACATTTACAATTTCAGTGCTGCTTTGTTAATAGTCTGCAAATATTCTTGATTTATTATCATAGTAGGGTCTAATATTTTCTTTCAAAAAAACTTTCCACTGAATGCAAGCTTTCAAGACCAGTATTTGCATCATTACTAATATTTATGTTATGGACATAAGGCCATCATCCGACACAGAGAATTATACCTTGGACGACAGCCCACAAAAAAATATCGGCAATAATATATCCATTATTTTTTCAGTATAATATGATTTAAAAACATTTTTCTCTGACTTGAACCTGCCTTCATTTTGCCTCGCCATTTCAGATGAACTACCTTCATCCTGTCTAAAATGCAATTCCATGTATACTTCGTGAGAAAGCCTGCCTGGCTCTTGATAGCCCTCCCATTAGATTTATTGTAAAATCACTATCTGACAGTGACCTGTCCAGTATATAAGAATTCACCATTGTTGTCTCCGTTGGTTCCCAATTCCCTCAACACTGTAATCCTATAAAGTTATTGCACTGAAGTGCACACCTTACTTAACTGTTTCTGCTGTCTTTGCTAAATCCTTTCAGTCTGTGACAGGCATTTCCAGTCCCCCATATCTGAAACTGAAACCTTGTCCTGCAATAGCTGGAACTGAATATTCCCTATGCCATCTGTGGAAACTAATTAAAGTACTTACATTATACCCCCATCTGGTAGTATTACTGCCCATCACCAAGAATAATTCTCTCAGGCTGACCCCTCCCCAATCTTTGACACCCACAGCTTTCAGACCATACTTTTCAACATACTCTGCTTCATATATTCCCAGAAACTCTCATCACATCCTATTAAATTCATTACTCTCACAAATTCTCTCCAGACTCTAAGTACTGTTGCTGGTCATTCCTTTGAGAACCAAACTGACACAAAAAAAGGTGGTAGCAATGTCCAACTCAAAAAATTTAGATTAGGGCAGGCCCTACCAAGTAGACGAACATTTCAACAGCATGCTAAATTCAGGAGAAAGCATAACAGATAACTCTAACAGACATTACAAAAGTGTTTGTGGCCACATGGGAACAAGTTTGCTTCAAAGCCACAGCGAAGAAGATCATATCATTCAAACAAAGAACCTAATTTGATTATCCAGAAACTTCTATACAACCTGGTGACATTGTATATTGGAGATTTGTTAGTGAAAGCTGTGCATAGGTATTTAACGTCCGTTTTAAAGAACAATGCAATAAACTAAGTTGATCCTTGACAATTACAGTGGTGCAGCTGCACGGGCCTACCTCAACCAGTAAATAACACTATTTTGTAAATATCTCCATGACAATAGCTCAGTGTTGTCTTAGCTCTGTAGATGGCTGCTGGTTGTATCTGCATGGTTGACAGAATGACAGGTGTGTGTTCTACTTATGTTTACATTTGTCCTCAGTCAACATCAACATGTGGATGTGTTCCATTACTCTGAGTGGCTGCACTAAGCGCTGGGAGCGTCAATGTCAATGTTGTGTTATGTAATTGATAATGTTGTGTTTCAGTGAATTGTGCACTGTGATACATTTTATGAATAGGTCTTTAGGAGAGGAAATGAATTACCGAATAAAAAAAATGCAGGGTGCCATTTAAAAAAGTCATACTGCTGGTCATATCTTTGTAAAAAACAAAGCTACAATGAAGGCAATCATGCTGATTGATGTCCTCCTGATGGCTAAAGAACATTTGCCTGAAACATTTTGTAATTTGCATCTGGACAAACAGTTATTTAGGGTGGTCAAGATAAATGGGACACCCTGTGTAGAGAGGGAGATTTATAATTAACTAGCTGTTTCCTGTACACATTCGATACATATATTTCACCCAATTCCTCCTCCCTCTCTCACTGTACACCCCTTCCTTCCCTCATCTCTCTGAGTACACCCCTCCTCCTCCCCCTTCCTCTGTCCATATCCACTTCCTTCTCTCTGCCCAATTACTCCTCCCCCCTTCTCTCTATCCATACCTGTCTCCCCTTTCTGTTCATCTATTCCTCCTCCCTCTCATTCTGTACATCTCCTCTTCCTTCTCTCTTTCTGTTCTCCTCCCCCCTCCCCCAAACCATCTTTCTGCTCATCTCCTTCCCGTCTCCCTGTCCATACCTTCCTCATACATCCTCCCCTGTCCATCTCCTGTTCCCCTTTCCCTTTTCATTTCCTCTTGCCCATATATCTCTCTATATCTATCTATCTATATCTATCTATCTCCTACAGTCCATTTCTCCCTATCCATCTCCCCCTTGCCCTATCCAGGTCCTCCTCCCAACTTCTCCCTATCCATCTCCTCTTCTCTCCATATCCAACCATGTTGTTCCCTTTCTCTGTTCATCCCCTTCTCTAGCCATCTCAACCTTCCCCCACACATGTCCATCTGCACATGCAGCACCTGCAAAACAGTTCAATAAATCAAGCTGATACTACTCCCACAACACACCTGTTGAGCAAGGCAAGCTATATGTCAGAAGTTGGAAAGCCATTTTTTGCCCCTTCTGTGTAGGCTGTCCTGCAAAGCAGGCTGATAAAGAAAAAAAAATGTTCCTTCTGTGTCTCCACTCCTACTGCAAGTAGGAGGTTATAATTCCCACATTGCTGATAGTTGTGAATATTGCTGTGTGTGTGCCAAATTTGGTTGAAATCAATTCAAGGGTTTGGGAGAAGATCCCCATCCCCCCCCCCCCCCCCCCACACACACACACACACACACACACAAAAACAAACATGCACGCCTTCTCCCACAGCTTTGCCCGTGTAGGCATTCAACACATACATTGCACACATCTGCTCCTTGATCCTCACTGTATCTACCTCTTTAGTCCCCTTTCTCTCTGTTATATTCTCCTTCCCTCTGTTTGTCAATGTCCTCCTCCCATCTCTCTCTATAAATCTCCTCCCCTCCTTCTATCTGTCACTCTTCGCCTCCCAACTCTCTCTATGGGTCTCCTCCACCCCCTCTCTCTGTTCATCTCCTCCTCCCCACCAATGACGTGTGGCGCGCCATCCAAAGTAGTTCAATAAGGCAGGCAGGTACTACTACAGCAAAACACACCTGTCAAGCAGGGCAGACTACAATTTGGAGGCTTGAAAACCATTCTTGCTTTTGACCTCTGTGCTGCCCTGCAGACAGGTCTGTAAGGCAGGCCTATATTATCCCCACACAACACAACTATCATGTTGGGCAACCTATGTAGCAGGGCTGAAAAAAACCTCATTTCTACCCACATTTCCTCTCCTATTGGATCTAGGATATTATAAACCCCACAGTGCTGATACTCCTGAAGTTTTTGTTTGTGTAACAAATTTTGTTGAAAACACACACACACACACACACACACACACACACACACACACACACACACACACACACAGTGTGTCTGCTTTATATAAGGGGCATTCAAATGAAACCTGGCACTGGTGTAAAGTAATGGTAATGATTTTATTAACTCAAAAATGTAGTTATACACAGTCCACATACTCAAAAATAGTCGCAAAAACTGCTGCAATGTCATCTTCACCGCATTGGCTGTGTGTGGGCGTGGATTATAGTTCAGTAGGATAATGCCATTGGACAACATGCCTCGGTGTTTAGACTTGATGGCTCATCTAAGGTTCTGTAAAGTGGCTTGATAATGCTGGGCATTGATGGTGGTTCCCCGTTCCAGGAACTTGACAAGCAGTGGACCCTTGTGGTCAAAAGAGGACATCATGACCTTACCAGAACTGGTTTGCAGGGCCTTTGGTTTCTTTGGAGGTGGTGAAGTTCCACTGCTTGTTCTGATGCTTGCTTTCCGGTTCAAAATGGTGATGCCATGTTTCGTCACCTGTGACAATAAGCAACAGAAAGCTGTATTCCTCCTCATGATGACATTGCAGATGACTCAAAGACAGTGCCATTCGAGTATTGCGCTGTTTGGCAGTCATTTAGTGGGGAACCCACTGTGCAAAGATTTTTCAAAAGTTCAAGGGTTGATGCATTATGGTGTGGGTGGTGACCACGTCAGTCTCTCTACCAATAGGTGACGCCACCATACGCCCAATTACGTGTTGCCACCTTACATGTAAGGCAAACGTAGACACATTGACAAGGTTTCATTTGAATGAACCTCATATAATACAAAATGTTTAATAATGCACAGAAAAGTAAGGTTACCTTAGAAGAGAGAGTAGTAAGGTAGAAGAGCTTCTTGTCTGTTTGGAGAGTTTTGTGTGTTCTGGAGAGATAAATATCCTATGCCTGTCTAAGCCCCACATAACCACATGATTGGATAAGTTACATATACAAGATTACACTATTGCAGCTTACTCATGTAGAAATAACTGGGAAAAGGAGGAGTTGTTAGTACTTAAGGCAGAATACAAGTTCAAAAACATTGAGACAGGGATTTTGTAGTGATTAGCACATAGAATTGTGTGTTAGTGAATGAATGCTGAAAAATAGTTCACTTGTAATTGTAACCATTTACAGATCCTCGACTGTGAAATTTTGAACTATTTATGAGGAATCTGGAATCCTTGCTGTGCTATCTGTCAGACAGCTGCAAGCAATTGATGATATGCAGTATCTTCAGTGTAGGTTTTCTAAGGGATTCTGATAGTAAAAATGATATGGAAATTTTGTTTGGATCCTGCAATTTAATTTGAGTAAATGACTTTCTAACATCTATGGATAAAGACAGTAGGACCCTAATTGATAATGTTTTTGTTGATGACACTCAGAGCAAGAAATAACTGTTTACCCAGTAAAAAAATGCTGTCTCTGATCATGATGCACGGTTGGTTAGGATAAATAACAGTGCCTTACAGTATGGATGCTCCTCAGTGGAAACAGAATTATTAATGACTTGAAGACAAATGTTTTTAAGAACAGTTTATAGGAGATGACATGAGACGTAATTTGTAATGAACCAAATGTTAACATAAATAATCTGTTCCACGATAAGTTCATATCATTCCATGAAAATAGCTTTCCGCATAAGCTAATCAGAAAGGATGCTAAACAGCCATGTAAAAAACTGTGGATCACTTGTGGGATAAAGTATCTCCTGAAAGGGAAAGGGAAATGAATCTTTTGGCAAGAACAAGTAGGGATTGAGCAGTAGATGCATACTACAACTATTACTCAAATTTACCAAGAAAGGTTATTAATAAATCAAGGAACATGCACTTAATATCAGAAATCAGCACTTCTGCCCACAGACTTGTCTATATGGAATGTAGTGAAATGAGAGGCAGGACAACCAGCCACAGAACATGACAATGTCACTATTGAACTGAATGGAAGGGCTATAAATAATGACTCACAGGTAGCAAACTCATTTAATAATCATTTCTTAAATATAGTAGAAAGCATAGGGACAAACAGTTCAAGAACAAAATCACAACAATATGTTGAAAATGTACTTTTCACAGAATTCAGTCATACAAATATATCAGCAACTTCTCCTTCTGAAATTAAAAAAAATATATTTTCTCTCAGAAATAAAAGCTCATCTGGTTTTGAAGTTTTTTTTTCCAGTGGAGTACTAAAAATTTGTTCCCATTAGTAAGCCCAGACTTACCTTAAATAACCATCACTAACTCAAGGCATTTTTCAGAGAAACTGAAATATGATGATGATGATAAACATCTCTTAAGAAAGGTGATGAGGGAGATGTCAATAACTACCAACCTGTTTCACCCTAGATATCCTTTTCCAAAATCTTAGAAAAGGTGATGTGTTCTAGATAGTATCTCAGCTTAGCAACAGTAATATCATCAGCTAATCACAGTTTGGGTTTCAGAAAAGTTGCTCTACTGAGGATGCCATTTACACATTCACTCGCCAGATTTTACAAGTGTTAAATAATAAAATAGCTCCAGTTTGCATTTTCAGTGACCCCTCTATGGCACCTGACACTGTAAATCACAGTATTGTCCTACATAAATTGATGGTACAGTCAACCAATGAATAATGTCATATATAAACAAAAGAATGCAAAAAGTTGTACTTAATAATTCAAACATGTAGTCTAGGGACATAATTCTGACCGCAAAGAAATCACATATGGCATTCCTAAGGTTCAATCTTAGCTCCAATACTTTCCCCCTATACATAAATTATCTTCCAGCTTAGTATACAACAAGCAGAATTAGTTGTTTTTGCAGATGGCGCTAGTATTGTAATCAATCCAAACATATGTACAGAAACAAAAGAAATGATTAACAAAGTTCTTAAAACTATCATTGACTGGTCTCGCCCTCATTTTTAAAAAGAAACAACACATTCAGTTCTGCACATTTAGAGGTAGTAAACCAATGATAGGTGTACATGGTGAGAAAATAATGAACAGGGTGGAAACTTCAAAATTCTTAGGGATCCACATTGATGAGAATTTAAATTGGAAAAATCACATTTTGGAGTGCCTAAAACAACGTAGTTAGCCATATTTGTGGTAAGAATCATTACAAATCTTGGGGAGAGACAGATCAGAAAGTTTACACATTTGGCATATTTTCACTCAATAATTTCATATGGAATAATGTTCTGGAGTAGCTCATCTTTAAGAAAGAAAGTCTTCATTGCACAATAGTGTGCTGTAAGAATAATATGTGATGCACACCCACAATTATTGGTAGACATCTGTTTAATGAGTTGGGGATTCCGATTACTGCTTCAGAGTATATTTATTCCCTCATGAAGTTCATTGTAAATAATGCATTACAGTTCAAAGGGAACAATGATGAACATAATTACTATACCAAAAGGAAAAATGACGTTCATTACTCCACATTAATGTTGTCTTTATCACAAGAAGAGATGCACAGTGCTGAAACTAAAATTTTTGATCACTTACTCAATGGTATAAAATATCTGACAAAAGTAAAATTTGAAAACAAACTGAGAAAGTTTCTCCTTGCAATTAATTTGCAGTGTGAATGCAAAATGACTCATTCCACATCATTATGATCTATGGTGCAAAATGACTCATGGACCGTGTAATTAAAAAAAAAAGGACTCTGTCTTCAGGCCACAAGTGGCCGATCGGAACCATCCGACCCCCGTGTCGTCCTCAGCTAAGCATGCAGATTGGAGGGTCGTGTGGTCAGCACAGCACTCTCCCAGTTGTTATGATGGTTTTCATTGACTGGAGCCGCTGCTATTTGCTCGAGTAACTCCTCAATGGGCATCACGAGGCTGAGTGCATCCTGAAAAATGGCAACAGTGCATGGCTGCCTGGATGGTCACCCATCCAAGTGTTTGCCACGCCCAACAGTGCTTAACTTCAGTGATCAGATGGGAATCGGTGTATCCACTGCAGCAAGACCATTGTCTAACATGTAACTAAGGAACTAGTATTTTCCCCACAGCTTTGCTCATGTACCTGTTGGACACACACATTACACACATTGCCTCCTCTGCCCTCTCTGTGTCCACTTCTTCTCTCCTCCCACCCTCACCCCCCCTCCCCCACCCCATCTCTCTGCCCACCTCATCCTCTCACCTCCATCTATCTGCCCCCCCACCCTCCCACCCTGTCCATATCTTACTCCTTCTCTCTACCTGTCTTTGCCCTCTTACTTTTCCAATTGCCCACTACCTCTTTACACCTTCCACCTGCCTCCTGCAACTCCCCCTTCCCCTCACCCCCTGCAACTCCCCCTTCCCCTCACCCCCTCATCCCTCTCTCTCCGTCCGTGTCATTCTCCCCTCTCTCTGCCCATCTCATTCTCCCCCCTTCCCCTGTCCACCACATCACCCCGTGTCACACTAGCCTCCTTCTCCTTCTCAGCTGTGTCCATCTGCACTTTGACTTTTAGCCCTGCAAGGTATGTTGATACTACTGGTACAACGTGCCTCCTCCCTCTCTGGCTGAACGTGTCCCCTTCCAATTCTCTCTGTCCATTCTTTCTGCCCCCCCCCCCCCTCTCTGACAATCCCCTCTTCCCTTCTTTCACTGTCCACCTCATCCTCCTCTCTATCCATCACCTATTCATGGTAACTTACACAACTGGTGCTTGAAAATCACCTCACCTCCCCCCCCCCCCCCCTGAAAGCTGATTTGTAAGGCAGGCCTTACTAATGCAACACATTACACCTGTCATGCCTATGTGGTAGGAGCTAAAGAACATGTTTTTCCTGTATCTTCACCCATATTGGAGCTAGGTTATAAACCTCACAGTCCTGATACTGATGAAGTATGCTGTTTGTGTGCCCAAATTAGTTGATATCCGACGAGGTGTTTAGGCGGAGAACACCCCCCCCCCCCCCCCCCCTCTCACACACACACACACACACACACACACACACACACAGTCTGCTATATATAAATTGAACAAAATAATACTGTTGAAGTTAGGTCCACTAAAAAGAAAGGTATTTGAAGCACTAATGCAGAAGTGCTTTTGCTCGGTGGGTAAATTCATAAATGAACTGGTAATTTGTTTAAAACTTGACTTCTTGCTAATTAAATATGAAACAATGTATAGTCCAGGATGGAATAACAACAATATGGAAAGGACAGATTGCTACTCACCACATAGAGGTGGTGTTGAATCACGGACAGGCACAGTGAAAAAGACTGCTAAAGTATTGAGCTTTCAGATGAAGACCAACGTGCCCCAGCAGCTGGAGAAGTGGACACACACACTTGTGTGTGTGTGTGTGTGTGTGTGTGTGTGTGTGTGTGTGTGTTTCTTCTCTGATTTGTTATTGAATTTGTACATGAGAAATTTTATGTTACAGTTTCCATAACTAATAGTCCTTGTATGTTTTTCAATAGGTGGATCTGCAGACAAATTCCCAACGTATACCTCTATCGGGTGGCCACTCAGAAGCTGTCGCTAAAGAGCTTCATCCACAAGAGACTGTTGATGATGTGATTCATCATGAAGTAAAGGAGGTTGGTACACACATGTAAGTATTGTTCCAGATAATCTGTATTTTATTGAAATGAATTTCACTGATATTATACCATTTGAAACCATTTAACAACACAGTAAATTTATGTCTACTAAGTGAGATTGCTATTTAATTTGATTTTATAAGATTCAATTACATGTTGGATAATTTTTATGTTGTTGTTGTTGTGGTTGTCGTCTTCAGTCCTGGGACTGGTTTGATGCAGCTCTTCATGCCAATCTATCCTGTGCAAGCTCCTTCATCTCCCAGTACCTACTACAACCTACATCCTTCTGAATCTGCTTAGTGTATTCATCTCTTGGTCTCCCTCTACGATTTTTACCCTCCACACAGCACTCCAATGCCAAATTTGTGATCCCTTGATGCCTCAGGACATGTCCTACCAATCGATCCCTTCTTCTAGTCAAGTTGTGCCACAAACTTCTCTTCTCCCCAATCCTAGTCAATACCTCCTCATTAGTTACATGATCTACCCACCTAATCTTCAACGTTCTTCTGTAGCACCACATTTCGAAAGCTTCTATTCTCTTCTTGTCCAAACTATTTATTGTCCATGTTTCACTTCCATACATGGCTACACTCCATACAAATACTTTCAGAAACTACTTCCTGATACTTAAATCTATACTCGATGTTGACAAATTTCTCTTCTTCAGAAACGCTTTCCTTACCATTGCCAGTCTTCATTGTATATCTTCTCTACTTCAACCATCATCAGTTATTTTGCTCCCCAAATAGCAAAACTCCTTTACTACTTTAAGTGTGTCATTCCCTCGTCTAATTCCCTCAGCATCACCTGACTTAATTCGACTACATTCCATTGTCCTGGTTTTGCTTTTGTTGATGTTCGTCTTATATCCTCCTTTCAAGACACTGTCCATTCCGTTCAACTGCTCTTCCAAGTCCTTTGCTGTCACTGACAGAATTACAATGTCATCGGCGAACCTCAAAGTTTTTATTTCTTCTCCACGAATTTTAATACCTACTCCAAATTTTTCTTTTGTTTCCTTTACTGCTTGCTCAATATACAGATTGAATAACATCGGGGACAGGCTAATACCCTGTCTCACTCGCTTCCCAACCACTGCTTCCCTTTCATGCCCCTCGACTCTTATAACTGCCATCTGGTTTCTGTACAAATTGTAAATAGCCTTTCGCTCCCTGTATTTTACCCCTGCCACCTTTAGAATTTGAAAGAGAGTATTCCAGTCAACATTTTCAAAAGCTTTCTCTAAGTCTACAAATGCTAGAAATGTAGGTTTGCCTTTCCTTAATCATTCTTCTAAGATAAGTTGCAAGGTCAGTATTGCCTCACGTGTTCCAGTATTTCTACGGAATCCAAACTGATCTTCCCTGAGGTCGGCTTCTACCAGTTTTTCCATTCGTCTGTAAAGAATTCGCATTAGTATTTTGCAGCTGTGACTTATTAAACTGATAGTTCGGTAATTTTCACATCTGTCAACACCTGCTTTCTTTGGGATTGGAATTATTATATTCTTCTTGAAGTCTGACGGTATTTCGCCTGTCTCGTACATCGTGCTCACCAGATGGTAGAGTTTTGTCAGGACTGGCTCACCCAAGGCCGTCAGTAGTTCTAATGGAATGTTGTCTACTCCCGGGGCCTTTTTTCGACTCGGGTCTTTCAGTGCTCTGTCAAACTCTTCACGCAGTATCATATCTCCCATTTCATCTTCATCTACATCCTCTTTCATTTCCATAATATTGTCCTCAAGTACATTGCCCTTGTATAGACCCTCTATATACTCCTTCCACCTTCCACCTTTCTGCTTTCCCCTCTTTGCTTAGAACTGGGTTTCCATCTGAGCTCTTGATATTCATACAAGTGGCTCTCTTTTCTCCAAAGTTCTCTTTAATTTTTATGTAGAGATGGTGAATTTATAGTATTTCTTGTGAAACATGGTACACCATTAAAATGACAGCTTGCAGCTAGTAATGTTTGTGTTGGGGGGTGATGTAGAATATCTTTTTTTGAGCTTTACAGCTACATTACTTTCAGCAGGTTTTTCTGAAAAATGCAAAATTTAAGTACGTAATTAATTTCATACTTTTTCACAATAAGTAATCCTCTCTCTCTGTTAAATTTCTGAAGGGTGTAGCTGAATAATAGTTGCAAAAATAATTTAAGAAATCATCAAAACAATAAAATAGACAAATGGCAAATAGTAGTAGATTGCAAATTAACGTATCAAAGTTAATAAACATGAATCAGGGAAAGAGATTGAATTTAATTCTATCAAAGGAAAGTGCTGCCAAGAAAATAAATTTGAGACAGAATTGATGGTCAGTACTTCAGATGGCAAAGTGTTTAGTAATGCTGGTGGACACACATGAAAGTGATGACATTATCCTAGCTTGCAGAACTATTAGTTACTTCTCTGAGGAGGCAATAGGTTCAAAATAGGTTAAAAAGGAAATACAGGTCACTCACACCCCAGGATGAAAGAGACCCATCTGTAGTATATGTACATACATACTCAACAAGCTGTCACACAGTGCATGGCAAAGAATACCTTTTATCACTATTAGTTATTCCCTTTCCAGTTCCACTCTCAAATGGAGTGAGGGGAAAAATGACTTTCTATACACTTCTGTATGAGCCCTAAGTTCTCTTATCTTGTTCTCATGGTCATTATATAAAAATTACATTGGCAGCAGTAGAGTGATTGTGCAGTCAGCCACAAATACTGGTTCTCTAAATTTTCTCTGAAATGTTTCTCAAAAATAATATCGTACTCCCTCCAGGGATTCCCATTTGAGTTAAGAGAGCATTTCTGTAATACTTGTGTGTTGACTAACTTACTGGTAACACACCCAGCACCAAGCCTCTGAACTGCTTCAATGTCTTCCTTTAATCTGACCTGTTGGGATCCCAAACACTCAAGCACTACTACAGAAGAGGTCACGCTTGTGTTCTACAAGGTATCCTTTATAAATGAGTTACACTTTCCGAGAATCCTCCCAATAAACTGAAGCTGAGCATTTGTCTTCCTTGTTACTACCCTTACGTGCTTGTTCCATTTCATATTGCTTTGCAACATTATGCCTAGATATTTAATTGAGGTGATTGTGTCAAGCAGCACCACACCAAACGACATTCGAACATTACAGGATTGTTTTTCCTACTGATCTGCATTAATTTATATTTTTCTCTATTTACAGCTACCTGTGATTCATCACACCAAATAGAAATTCAGAGCCCTTCTGGATGCTCTTGCAGCCACATGGTAATGACACTTTCCCGTACACTACCATGTCATCAGCAAATAATTGCTGATTGCTGCTCACCGTATCCCTTAAATCAATTATGTACATAAAGAACAAGAAAAGTCCAATCACACTTCCCTGGGACACTCTTGACAATACCCATGTCTTTGATGATTGCTAGCCATCCAGGACAACATATTAGTTTATATTACTTAGGAAGTCTTCTAGCCACTGACATATTCTATAAACATATTCTGAAAACATATTCTGTATGCTCGTAGCTTCATTAACAGTTTGGAATGGGGAATTGTGTCAAATACTTTCCTGAAATCTATGGATATGAAATATGCCTGCTGCCCTTCATCTATGGTATGCTTTCTTTACTTACTTAGCTTTTTTTTTATGGGTGTTATTTATAAGGTCCAGAAACACAGCTGGTAGTATGTCTTTTGGACAAACTGGTAAAACCACAGTCATCAGCTTGAAAGGTAAATAGTGATTTTAATGTATTATTTTTAATGCTGTAATGCTGCTGATGACAGAAATCCAAGCATTCAACTTTCTATTAATAATTGAAGCATGTGCATGAATAATGCCGTATGGCACATTTTGCATCACCTTGATTCACTCACCATTCTAGTAATACACAGCATTATTTGTGCAGAGGTGCAAAAACTAAGAGTGTCTCCTTGTTGTTAAGTGCCACCCTTGGATGATAAATGGGTCAACTGTTACAACAGGTGATGCAGACTGCCATATACAACACTGTTCCATGCATTTCTACAAAATGTGCCATACAGCTTTATTCAAGGACATGCTTCAATTGACAAAATCTCATTCCCCCCCTCCTCCCACCAGTCATCTTGGCATGAAGAATGTAATGTTAGAGCTTAGCAACAACTATTCAACATGGTCTTAGATTGCACTGAATATGCTAGTGAATGTAGTGGCCATCAGTTTCAATCATTCTTGATATTGATACATACTTCTATTGACAATGGGTCATGCTTGGCCCAATCATCTGCTGTCTTTGTTAGTGAAATATGTGTGTGTTTCTGTCTTTTTACATCTGAATTCATTGAGTTGATGAACAATTTTGATGACAGTCTGAGAAGAATCTCCAAATCAGTTTATTCAAGTCACTGATTCCTCCTCCAGCACACCAAAATCATAAACAGGCATCACACGAAAATTTTGCAGTTGTTGTTCTACAGCTTGTACTGTCCAAACATTATGCCTTTCCACATGAAATAGTTACACATTGTTTAAACTTGCGATGAGAGATTAGATTGTATGACATGTGTCAGTGAAGTAGAATTTGATTATATATTGTTATACCCTAACTTCCTGGTGAACTTCATAGAGAGACAGTTTTTCAATAACTAAATGATGTGACCAGATCCAGATGCGACCTGTCATGATCTCAAACATCAATTTCTCAAATACACTCCTGGAAATGGAAAAAAGAACACATTGACACCGGTGTGTCAGACCCACCATACTTGCTCCGGACACTGCGAGAGGGCTGTACAAGCAATGATCACACGCACGGCACAGCGGACACACCAGGAACCGCGGTGTTGGCCGTCGAATGGCGCTAGCTGCGCAGCATTTGTGCACCGCCGCCGTCAGTGTCAGCCAGTTTGCCGTGGCATACGGAGCTCCATCGCAGTCTTTAACACTGGTAGCATGCCGCAACAGCGTGGACGTGAACCGTATGTGCAGTTAACGGTCTTTGAGCGAGGGCATATAGTGGGCATGCGGGAGGCCGGGTGGACGTACCGCCGAATTGCTCAACACGTGGGGCGTGAGGTCTCCACAGTACATCGATGTTGTCGCCAGTGGTCGGCGGAAGGTGCACGTGCCCGTCGACCTGGGACCGGACCGCAGCGACGCACGGATGCACGCCAAGACCGTAGGATCCTACGCAGTGCCGTAGGGGACCGCACCGCCACTTCCCAGCAAATTGGGGGCACTGTTGCTCCTGGGGTATCGGCGAGGACCATTCGCAACCGTCTCCATGAAGCTGGGCTACGGTCCCGCACACCGTTAGGCCGTCTTCCGCTCATGCCCCAACATCGTGCAGCCCGCCTCCAGTGGTGTCACGACAGGCGTGAATGGAGGGACGAATGGAGACGTGTCGTCTTCAGCGGTGAGAGTCGCTTCTGCCTTGGTGCCAATGATGGTCGTATGCGTGTTTGGCGCCGTGCAGGTGAGCGCCACAATCAGGACTGCATACGACCGAGGCACACAGGGCCAACACCCGGCATCATGGTGTGGGGAGCGATCTCCTACACTGGCCGTACACCACTGGTGATTGTCGAGGGGACACTGAATAGTGCACGGTACATTCAAACTGTCATCGAACCCATCGTTCTACCATTCCTAGACCGGCAAGGGAACTTGCTGTTCCAACAGGACAATGCACGTCCGCATGTATCCCGTGCCACCCAACGTGCTCTAGAAGGTGTAAGTCAACTACCCTGGCCAGCAAGATCTCCGGATCTGTCCCCCATTGAGCATGTTTGGGACTGGATGAAGCGTCGTCTCACGCGGTCTGCACGTCCAGCACGAACGCTGGTCCAACTGAGGCGCCAGGTGGAAATGGCATGGCAAGCCGTTCCACAGGACTACATCCAGCATCTCTACGATCGTCTCCATGGGAGAATAGCAGCCTGCATTGCTGCGAAAGGTGGATATACACTGTACTAGTGCCGACATTGTGCATGCTCTGTTGCCTGTGTCTATGTGCCTGTGGTTCTGTCAGTGTGATCATGTGATGTATCTGACCCCAGGAATGTGTCAATAAAGTTTCCCCTTCCTGGGACAATGAATTCACGGTGTTCTTATTTCAATTTCCAGGAGTGTATATATGGAAATTACATGTTGCATATGTGATTTTTTGCTGTGAAATTGTGACCCAGCTAAGGGAGTCCAAAGTCTACATAAGAAAACCTATCCATTTAGCTCAGAATATGAAGGAAAATTTAATTTCATAACTTTATCTGATTTTTCACATGCCTGACAGTGCTGAGACACTCACTAATTTTGACAGCTATGTTCCGTTCTCTCTTACCTGCTTCACAATTATTTGCTAAAATGAGAGTTTCATATCTCCTTTCAAGGTTTGCCATTGATTCTCAGTAATAATTAATGTCAGTTGATTGCTGTGCTAAAATATTGATTCATATAAAGTATTTTAACTGATCATTATTCGAAAAGTATGAACCATTTGTCTTCTTTATGTTCCCACTCATAAACTTGTACCATTTCTTTGCAGACTACTTTGTGAAGTGAGCTACAATTCACCCATGAAGAATCATTTATCATTTCGCAAGTTTTTTAAATTTGAAGTATTCAAACCTTTGGATGTAAAAACAAAGTTTTATAATGCAGAGGTATTTAACATAATTTTCTTATTTTCAACTAGTTCATTACAACTAAACATTTAAAAATCCCCACTTCAATATGAAGACAATGCTGACTGTCAGTGCTTTTAACTTCATGAAGTGCATCTTATAAACATCTATACAGGCTCAGTTTTAAAAGAAATTTTGGTATTAATGGAATTTTAAATGGCTAATTTAAGACTTTCTTTTGTTATAAGTGACATGTTATAGAATTAATGATAACCAGTCATATGATAGCAATGATGGAATAGTTGAATGATACTTAAAAACATTTTAATCATTCAGCACCTTTAAAGACTGTTCATCATTTATTTCTGGGTTTGCAAATTTCTTATAGAGTTGGTCCAATTGTTGATGCACAGGGTGTGTAAAAAGGTATTTTGTCTTCTCTGCTGACTATTAAAATTAAAACACCATGAAATGACATGCAACAAATGTTAACTTGCCTTGAAGTGTACTACATTTGCTTTCATATGCAAATGCTTAGCATTTCAGTGCAACTGTAAGAAGTAGGTAGGAGTAATGCCATCTGCATTTTGTATATAATGTAAGATCTCACAGCATATTTCTCATTCAGAAACTTCATTTGACTTTAAGCTATTTGTGAAAAGACAGTGTTATGCCTCATGTAAGAACCAGAAATGTTCGCCAGAATTTGTGCGAATTTGACAATGGCAGTATCATGTCCTATTGAGACTGCACTTCATCATTGTGCAATATTGATGTTCCCCTTGGTTGAGATCCCATGACTGTCATGCAAGTATGGAAACAGTGGGTATGGGAGGGGATACTCTATGCCATACAGGAGCTCAGCAGACCCACATCATTGCAAGAAGTGAGTAAGAAGAGGGTAATATCAAACAATGTAAACTCCAAGTAGGAATATCAACAATGTAGCAAATGATAGATTGCTACTTACCATAAAGATGACACACTAAGTTGCAGACAGACACAGTTTAAAGACTTTACACATAAGATTTCAGCCACAGCCTTCATCGGGAAAAGAAAACACACACCATTTATTGACACAAGCAAGCACACCTCACGCACATATGACTGCCAACTCCGGCAGCTCAGGCCAGAATGCATTTATCATGTAGGATGGAAGCAGCAGTCTGGATGGGGTGGGGAGGGGGAAGGGATAGCAGTGTATTGGTGGGGGAAGAGAGAAGTGCTGTCTTGTGGAGTGTGGAGGGACTAGAATGCCAACAGGTGCAGCATCAGGAGGTTGTGGAGCAGGGACATGGGAAAAACATTGCAAAAAAGGAGAGGAGTGGGGAAAGACGGGCAGGTGCGTCGGCAGAGGGTGGCAAACAAGGAGGATAGAAGACAAGAATGGAAGGAGATGACAGGACAGAGGGGTGGAAACTGTTAGTTGGAGGGTGTGGGGACGGTATGTTACCATAGGTTGAGGCTGGGCTAATTGCAGGATTCCTTTGGATTCTCCTCTCCACCACCAGCTTTTCTGAACTGCACAGATGGGAGTTATCCTCACAACAAATTCTCCACTCCTGTAATTATCCCAGCCTCAACCTACGGTAGCATTCTCTCCCAACACCCTCCACCTAACAGTTTCCACTCACATCTGTTTTACCATCACCTCCCCTTTCTTGTCTCCCATCCTCTGCCAATGCACCCACCCATCTTTCTGCACTCCTTTCCTCGTTTGCTGTGTTTTCCCCACCTCGCTGCCCACAGATGCCTGATACTGCACCTTTTGGCATTCTAGTCCCTGCAGATTCCACCAGACGGTACTTCCCTCTCCCCCGACCCATAAACTGCTATCCCTCCCCCTGTCCCGTCCCCTCCAGATTGCTGCTTCCATCCCACATGATAGTTGTGAGATGCCGGAGTTGGCAGTCACGTATGCATGAGGTGTGCTTGCTTGTGTGAAAGAATTGTCTGTGTACCTGTTTCTCTTTTTCCAACCAAAGCTGCGGCCAAAAGCTTATGTGTAAGTGTCCTTTAATTGTGCCTGTCTGCAACTTAACGTGTCATCTTTACAGTAAGTTGCAATCTATCTTTTCCTCTGTTGTTAATAAAAGGGTAAGATTTTTCATTCAGAAGTACAGCACTGTGCGGTCTTGTCACACACCTTGAATCGTGATAAGAGTTTGTTTGCAGCAAGACAAGTATCGGCATCGTCAGTGCTACAACTGCTGGAGCATTAAAGACTGTTTGCACAGCAATCTATGTTGTGCCTTCCTTCCACATGGCAACTGAGGGAAGCATGCCAAAGATGGTGCACCTAACAACAACACTGGACGCAGGAGTAGCAACAAGTCATTTTTCAGAGTAATCAGAGTTCTGCATACAGCATCAAATTGCAGGTCACCAAACTGCAGGTATCACTTTGCTGATGTTCAGAGTAGAACGATTGTTGCCACAATGCATTAGTCATCATCATATGGGTCCAACACATGATGTGATGTAATTGGATGCCACTGAGTACACAACATGATCACTTACGATTCAGACAGCATTAGCTATTACATTTTTGAAATAAGGCCAGAGTGTGTGCCTTATCTTTGAGGTCTCAGTGATGGTATCTTTTAACAAGATAATGCCAGACCTTATATTGCGCGTGTTGCCCTGACCTACCTTGAAACGGGGGTTGCTCAGCTGTTGTCCTGTGCAACACCTATTCCAGATCTCTCAGTCCAGAATGTCTGGTCACTGGTTGCTGAGAGATATGCAGGCCACTGCTTACCAGACACTATAATTGATTAACTCTGGCACAGAGTTAAAGTTGCATGGATTGTTGCACTTTTACCCATCATCCAAACTGTGTTTTACTTTTTTTCCAGACAGACTATAGGCAGTGTTCTGCCAGCAGTGACAACTCTATGTAGTAAATGTTGCGTCATATTTACCCCAAAATCTCCTACAAATGTAATCGTATATTCTTCCCAGTATATTGTGTACTCGCAGTAAGTAAAATTTTTTGTGTGCCATCTTTCTCAACATTTTTATTTTAATGGCCTATGTTATAATTACAGTTTGTATGATAACATTTAGACTGTTTGTTGTGGCTGTGGACCCTACTGCTACAAAAAAATCTGTTCATTGAAATGATAAAAAATCCTTTTATAGCTTCTCTGGTTAAGAAATTCTTAGCCATATTAGCTCTATTTTAAGTTATTTCAATGTAAAATCAGTTTATTTATATGTGATGGTCCCAGCCAAACAAGAAATTTTTGATTTTCACGTGTCACAGGTGCAGTAATTCCATGCTGTGTTTGCACCAGAAAAAACAATACAGGGCATGGTACCACTTCAGTTAAAATTCGGCCACAGTGATGTGTCTCTTAATGCTGTGTTATGTTTCCTCTATGCCCTGTTACTATGAAACAATAATGGGGAAATACTGTTTTGCCTCCAGAAATCGAAAAAGAAAGCATTGATTATTAACATGAAACATAATCATGTTAATCAGTATACATGCACAAAGTTTGCTGTTGCCCTCAATACTTGGTGTACAAATATTCTTACATTTTAGGTTGGAACTGAAAACTTTTAAGCCAAACCAGTTTTTCAAATTTCAGTCTTAAAAGCTGGAACTTTGAAAAATATTGAAAATAATCAAGACAGTAATTGTGGCTTTCTGTTTAGTCATACTCTATATTCTAATGGGTGGGCACCCTGAAGAATTTCTTCCAGGCAGACGAAGTTTAGTCAACAAAGTGAACATATAGCATTCAGTATCTGTAAACCAACGAAAACTGCATGAGGTACTGTTGCACTCTGGCTTATTGATAGTTTTGTGTGGAGTCCTGTGTTTTTGGAATTGCAAATTCCCTAAAAAACATAAAAAAGGTAAAACAGTTTGAATTCAGAATGGTATGTGAATATCTTGGAACATTTTGTTGAACCACACATGTAATGACTTGGCATTGGCCTGTACTTTTAACGTGTTGAGTGATGCTCCAGACCACATACAACATTATTGCCATTTGAAAATGAAGATGTGAATTGTGCTAGTTAAATATTCTGTGGTTGTCTTAAGTATTCTGAAACAGCACTCAATAAAATATTTTTCTTTAATTGAGTCAACATAAGAGGATCCCTCACAGCTAGGAGCACAGCTGTCAGCTTTAAGCTGTGAAGCACTGTGTATGGAGGTGTGTGAACATTGAGGCACAGCCTTAGAGAGAGTTACAAAATCACCTTACGTGATTGGTTGAAGTAGATGGGTGAAGGTGCTGCACCCAGCTGCTGTCAGGGATCAACGTAGGCTGACTCGACTGCAGGCCACCAGGGGAGCTTTCAAATGTTTTATTTCTTATTTTAAGTACATCTTTAGCATGCTTAGTCACTGAATCTTGCTGCCTCGACTACTTTCCTCAGTAGATTCCTGAAAACCATAATGTTTTGGAGGGATGTCTTGTTAAAGAAATCGGACCATCCGTTCTTGATTGATCAGGATCCAAGTAGCGTTCATTCATCACTGTGTTCTGTAGATCCCATCGAGAAGGGTAACCTTGAGGGATATTTATAACATTGTGAAGAAACACTAGTGAAAGTGCACTACTTCAAAAGTAGGTCATTTCTGCTACATAGTTTTTTAAACATAAGCATCCAAGTTTTAGATGGCAAATTGCCTGTGTCATTGAATTCAGTTATATTATTGTTCATTCATCCGTGTTTCTTCTTTGCCTTATCACCCTTTTGGACTGTACCACTAAGCTTGGTGCCATCTTCTATAAGAATTTTCTTTCGAATTAATTACTGGCATTACCTCACTTCCTTCAGAGAACTGACTGGATCAATTTCAACAAAGACTTGGTACAGACATCATTTTCTGTGTGGAAAGAAGCACTGCATGAGTAAGAACAACCTACGTTCCATAGGGGTGGTGGTTGTGGGTGAAAATGGAGTGACAGAGAAGCATAATTCAGGAATGTCTGGAGCAAAGAAATTTCAATTAAATTTTGGTCTACGTGACTCATTATTTACATTATATCTAAAAACAAAGATGATGTAACTTACCAAACGAAAGTGCTGGCATGTTGATAGACACACAAATAAACACAAACATACACACAAAATTCAAGCTTTCGCAACCAACGGTTGCTTCATCAGGAAAGAGGGAAGGAGAGGGAAAGACTAAAGAATGTGGGTTTTAAGGGAGAGGGTAAGGAGTCATTCCAATCCCGGGAGAGGAAAGAATTACCTTAGGGGGAAAAAAGGACAGGTATACACTCGCGCGCGCGCCCACACACACAAGCAGACATTTGTAAAGGCAAAGAGTTTGGGCAGAGCAAACTTATAAAAAAAATAAGAGACCTTACTTTTAGGATTGCCCTCGTACATAGTGTGTATATTTTCATTGGGGAAGGCCACATTAAGTATATATGTTATTTGGAGCAGAAAAGGCAGAGAGAAAATGACTGAATAACATGAAAAAGTTAATATGTTTTTGTTGAAATTTATGGTATTTTATAATACTGTGGTGCATGGCTAGTTGAATAGAGGTGCTTCATTAAATTAGTATTGTAAGCAATGTGTGAAATTTTGCCTTACTCAATGGTGAACTTACGGTATCACAGTGTATAATAAATTAGAGTGTTTTATTAACATTTTTGATCATTTTTATTAACATTTATTATAGAATAAAATTTGCTATTAATTTATACAAAGTAACATGTGTGACATACTGGAAACTAAATTTTACATTCATATAATCTTCTTTTTATGTTCACTGCATGAATCTTGCTGGTGCCTGCATGCTGCATTGCATGTTAAAAGGACTTCATTGTAAGTTTAACGCATTTTATTTTGGTTTTATTACCATCTGGAAATATTTAAATTTTTTAATCAAAATACAATCATCTTTAACAGTTAAGTACTCTTGTCATGTGCTTCACCTAAGTAATATTTTTTTTTCTATGTTACTGGGACTAAGGTTTAGTTCTTCCGTAGGTAATGTTGTAGGCACATTTTCATTGGCATTTATTAGTGGAGTGGGGTTTTTATTCTATGATTAGTGCATAGTAATATGGTGTCTAATTCATTTTTGTGCTGATGGCATCCCTATATTGGTAATATTAATCATGAAGATATTAACGGGTTACTTGTAAGAGATCGGGTTTTCTGTTTTTGGTGTCTTGACTAATAATCACCCTATCAATTGGCCAGTTTGGACACTTTAGTTATTATGAAGCATCCATCATAAATTAGACTGTGTATCGTGCCCCTTACAACCTGTTGGTATCAGGGTAAAATTGTGATAAAACACCATGAGAAGAAGCACTTCTGGGACTCAGTACGATCAGATGGAGTGGACTCACAGATGTGATGGGCAACGTCTGTCAGTACATAAAATGATAACAAAAACAATATTTGGCAATGGGTAGTGAGAACCAAGGACATGTTGTGGTGCTGCGGAGTTCTGAGAAACTGGTGTCTGGGGGAAGAACCCAGATGGCGCGTGTGATGAAACAGGCATTGAGATAATGATTGTCATGTTGTAGAGCATGCTCTGCAACAGGATATTGCGTGTTGCCCGTATACACCCTCTGCTTGTGCTCCTTCACCCTAATTGATAATTTGGTGGTAGTCATGCTGATGTAAAAGGCTGAATAGTGTTACAACAGCTTGTATATCAAGTGTTGTTTCACAGGTGACTCTACCGTAGATAGTATATGTTTTGCCAGTTACAGGGCTGGTATAGGCAGTAGTAGGAGGGTGCGTAGGGTAACTCTTGCAGCAGAGACTGTCACAGGGGTAGGAGCCAAAGGGTAGGGAGATGGGTGCAGAAGGAGCATAGGGTCTGACAAGAATATTGCAGAGATTGGGAGGGCGGCGTAAAGCTGTTCTAAGTGTGGTGGGTAAAATCTCAGGCAGAATAGCTTTCATTTCAGGGCATGATTTTAGGAAGTTATGGCCTTGTTGAAGTAGCTGATTAATACATTCCAGACCGGGATTTTATACTTCCAACAATTAATTCACCTTTGAGGGGCAGACATACAAACATATCAGGGGTATGGCCATGGGAACCAGAATGGCTCCTTCCCCTGCCATCCTTTTCATGGATCACTTGGAGGGGGCTTTCCTGGGATCCACAAGTCTTCAGTCCTTGGTTTGGTTTTAGATACATTGATGACATCTTTACCGTATGGACTCATGGTGAGGCTGACCTGTTAAAATTCCTGAAATCTCTTAATAACTCACTGAAGGCCAGGTACACTCTTCTGTCCACATTAAACCTACTAACAGACAACCCTACGTACATTTTGACAGTCAGCATCCTTTTCATGTCAGACGTTCCCTCCCATACTGCCTTGGCATTCAGGCCAGACATATTTGTAAATAACTATTTACAGCAATACACCACCATTCTCACTTCAGCCTTCACTGGATATAATTGGTCCTCCAGTCTAGTTCGAAAGATGATTTGCTGGGCCAGCACATCCAATCTTGGTATTGCTGATCCCTCCAAGAAATAACTTCTGAGCACACCACTGGCGATTCAGTATTATCCTGATCTGGAATGTATTAATCAGCTACTTCACAAGGCTATGACTTCCTAAAACCATGCCCTAGAGAGAGATCCATTCTGTCTAAGATTTTACCCACCACACCTAGAATAGCTTTTTGTTACCCTCCCAATCTCTGCAATATTCTTGTCAGACCCTGTGCTGCTCCTGCATCCATCTCCCTACCCTATGGACCATCCCCACTGTGAGACTTGCCCAATGCATCCTCCTACCACCACCTATACCAGCCCTGTAACTAGCAAAACATACACTATCAAAGGGAGAGCCACTTGTGAAATGACACGTCATACACCAGCTGTTATGTAAACACTGCTCAGCCTTTTACATCAGCATGACTACCACCAATAGTATGAATGGGCATAGGCAGAGGGTGTATACTGGCAACACAATATTCTATTGTAGAGCAAGCTCTACAACATGACATTCGTGATCTCAGTGCCTGTTTCATCACATGCACCCTCTTATCCTTCCCCCAGACACCAGTTCCTCAGGACTCTGTAGGCTGGAATTAGCGCTACAACATTTCCTTGGTTCTCGCCACCCACCTGTCCTTAATTTACATTAATTTCTCCTGTCACGGCATTTCTTCACAGTAACTACTCTTTTCTTCACTGTTTTTAGTTTTCTACATCTTTCATTGTCTTACCCATGTATTTTTCATCACCCCCCTCCTACCCCTCTTACGCACAATGCACTTAGCTTTTCATACTTATCAACTCGTACATGTTTAAACAGTAATCTCTCTCTTGCATATTACCTTGTCTTCCACCTATAAGCTATCAGGTTTTCAAAACTTGTCTGATGCAGTCACCACAATCAGTCTTTCCTTCTTATCCTGTACGGTAAGTCTCCTTTGACCTGCGGTTCTGGATGACTTTCCCGAAATCTACCCCTTTTCGTAGACTTGTCGAGTCCTTTTCCTTCACCCTTCATCCATTTTCCTACCCTTTCAACCCTTCTGTCTAAAGAAGGTGCCACAGGCTCCAAAATCTTACCTAATTTTAACTTCCTTTTACGTGTGTGTTCTGCTGCCACTTGTTGAGTAGATTTTTTTATCTGTAAATTATTTAGTACATAAAATGAATAAGTTTCTATTACAGGCTGCAATTAGAGAAAATTCAGTGACAAAAATATTGTTTTTATGGACTTGGAGACTGTCTTAATATTTGAGAAACAGTCTGAGAGTGTTTCATTTGGAGTAGTTTCATTGGAATATGTAGAAGGATACTGGATCCGTTATGAAACTGTAGCAGGCATCAGAAAGTGGGAGACATATAGTGGTAAAAAAAACCAAGTATTAGTGTAAATTCATGATAGGAGTCGGCACAAAGTGAAGAGAAGAGAAGGGAAGAGAAATTAGCATGACGAGTATCAAGGAACTTTTTAGAACAACTATTTCAAAATTAAAGTGGCTCAGAGCAAATACAGTGTTAAGATGTAGATAATAAAATTAATATTTTTATGTAACATAAAAGTAACACAATGGCAATTAAAGAAACAGCAAACTGAAGAAATAGGCTGAAAGTATTTGAAGCAAACAAATAGTGGAAGTGCTTTACAGACATATAGTTGGGGATCCCCAGACCTAAGTAACGGCGGGGTCAGGGATTTTCTCTGCCTCGTGATGGCTGGGTGTTGTGTGCTGTCCTTAGGTTAGTTAGGTTTAAGTAGTTCTAAGTTCTAGGGGACTAATGACCACAGCAGTTGAGTCCCATAGTGCTCAGAGCCAGCCAGACCTAAGTAAACAAAACTAAAAAAAACACACACACACACACACACACACACACACACACACACACACACACACCTTGCAGACACATGACCACTGTCATCTTTGAACACTGAAGCTGGACTAAGGTTACTGGTGATCTCAGCTGGGGTGGGTAGTAGGGTGAGGGAAACAGTGTGATGTGAGAAGGGGAAGGACAGCAGTGCAGAGGAGGAGAAAGATACTGTAGTGCTGTCTGTGGAATTGTGCAGGGATATGGAGGAAACAGGATGATGGGCTGGTAGGTGGAGGATCAGGAGGCTCTGCTGAGAAGAAAAAAGGGAGAGGAGAGAAGGAGAAAGAACTGTGCAGGTGCACTGCAAACGTAGAAGTCAAGTGTGATGCTGGAATGAGGGTAGGGAAGGTGATAGAGGCAAGTGGAGGACAGGGATAACCAATGGTTAAGGCCAGAGGGGTTACAGGAACAAAGGAAATGATGCAGGAAGAGCGCCCACCTGCATATTTAGGAAATCTGGAGTTGATGGGAAAAATCCAGATAGTACAGGCTCTGAAGCAGTCATTAAAATCAAGCCTCCCATGTTGCTCTACATGCTCATCAAGTGAGAGGTCCAGCTGTCTTAGTGATAGTTGAGCGGTGACCATTCAGGTGGACAGACAGTTTATTAGTGGTCATGCACACATACTATTATGCACAGTAGCTGCAGTTAAGTTGGCAAACCACTTTTCTGCTTACAAACGTAGCCATGCCTTTGATGGAGTTTGAAATGCTTGGACAGGACATGTTGATGGTGCAATGCAACACTGTGTGCTTGACTGCAGCAAGTGATTCACAGCCCATGCCATCTGGATTATTCCCACTAACACCAGTTTTTCTGAATCACGCAGCTGGGAATGATCCTTGTAATAAATCATTCATTCCCATTATGAGTCATTGGCAGTTAATTGGCTGCTATCAGGGTAGCTTGGCTTGACTCATTGTAATATGTGAGGGGTTGGCCATGCACCATTGCTAGAACCCCATACAGTAAACCCAAAATAAATCCTTCACCATTTTAAACAAAATATATGTAAATAAGAAAGTGGCTGGATAAATTCCATAGAACTAATGAGATTACAGATTTAGACAGTTACAGTTTAAACAAAATAAATGTTCTTTAACCAAAATTTTTGCATATGAGAATGGTGTCCTCACACAGATTACACATTCATAGGGAAAACAAGTAAACAATAATGTATGTATGTAGGTAGGTAGGTAGATGGGTAGGTAGCAGGTAGTGAGGTAGCAGTGCAAGCATCACATAGAGTACAGAAAATGTGTAAGCAAAGTTCATTTAACTGCACAGTAATACAAAAAAACAACAGAAAATACTCAGTCAGAAAGTGTAATTCCCCACTATCTATTGTGATGGAAACTAAAGTAATTTTATTCTAAATAACGACTGCAAGGAAATAGTGAAAATTTAAAAAAAATTATGCAACAAGTCCATTACACATGAATATAAATATAAAATGCAGAAAATAATTGTAGCTCACAGCTGTCTCAAATCCCTTAAACAAAACTGAGGTTCATACAGTTGCACAAAATCAGTCACTGTCTGTAACTCTTGCTCACAAAATCATACTTAAGAGGAGACCCCACAGTGATCATATGTCAGTCCACAGAAGCAGTCAAATTCCACTTCAAAAATTCTTGAGAAAATTGATTTTGCTGTTTTCTGAGTGTCTTTAATATCCTGAAGCAGGGTTGGTTGGGTTTTTTTACAGGCCGCATGCCTCTGTACAGGAATGTAGACTGCTCACATTGCATGAGGGTGGCACAAGTTCAATTCCCAGCTTAGGTAAATTTTTAAGCATAGAGCATTCAGTGAGCATTTCTGTGAAGAGTAAAATACATGAAGATGAAAATAAATTTGTAATTTAAACAATCTTTTATAAGCATCAGTGATTAAGGAGTCAAGGCAGTTGCCATTCTCAAGTGGTACTGATTCAGTTTTCTTTTTTTCTTTCTTTCCTTTTTTTTTCTCTATATATTTTAAGCTTTGTAATAATTCTACATCTACATTTATACTCATCAGGGTAAGGTGGGTGTCGGAGGATACCCTGTACCACAAGTCATTTCCCCTCCTGTTCCACTCGCAAATAGAGCTAGGGAAAGAAACAACTGTCTATAGGCCTCTATATGAGCCCTAATCTCTCGTATCTTATCTCTGTGGTCCTTACGCATGATGTATTTTGACAAGAGCAGAATCTTTCATCAGTCAGCTTCAAATGCTGGTTCTCCAGATTTTGTGAATGGTATATATGAAGATGGTATCTGTTCTTTCAGACATGTCTGAAAGAACAGATACCATCGGTGACCGTGCAGCTTGTTAGAATGAATTTACAATTAAATTAATACAATGAAATGAATACCCTTAACTGCATACAGACGTTGATATATGTCAACGGGGACAGTTGAAAATGTGTGCCGCGACTGGGACTCAAACCCAGGATCTCCTGCTTACATGGCAGACGCTCTATCCATCCGAGCCACCGAGGACTGCAGGGACTTATCTGTGACATGCCTCCCGTGAGACCCATATTCCCAACTTATTGTCCCGCACTATATTCATAGTGCCCCTGCCCATTACACTCATTACTCGTGGCTTTACCGATTCCTGTAAGAGTTTAGGCAATGTGTGTGTGCATCTGCTCAGAAGATGGTAAAATGGCCGGTGAACCTTAACTATACATATGTTAACTATATATCTCTTAACTATATATCCGTTCTTTTGGACATGTCTGAAAGAACAGATACCACCTTCATATATATCTGTTCTTTTGGACATGTCCGAAAGAACAGATACCACCTTCATATATATCTGTTCTTTTGGACATGTCTGAAAGAACAGATACCACCTTCATATAAATAGTTAAGGCTCACCATCCATTTGACCATCTTCTGTGCGGATACACACACATTGCCTGAACTCTTACAGGAGTCGGTAAACTTACGAGTAATGAGTGTAATGGGCAGGGGCACTACGAATATAGTGCGAACAATAAGTTGGGAATGTGGGTCTCACGGGAGGCATGCTGGAGGTAAGTCCCTGCAGTTGCACTATCCTCTGTGTCCTCAGTGGCTCAGATGGATAGTGTGTCTGCCATGTAAGCAGGAGATCCTGGGTTTGAGTCCCGGTCGGGGCTCACATTTTCAACTGTCGCAATTGACATATATCAATGCCTGTATGCAGCTAGAGGTATTCATTTCATTGTATTGATTTAATTGTAAATTTTTTCTCAATAGTGTTTCCCAAAAAGGATGTTGTTTTCCCTCCAGGGATTCCCGTTTGAGTTGCCAAAGCATCTCCATAATACTTAAGTTTCATTTGAACCTACCAGTAACAAATCTAGCAGCCCTCCTCTGTATTGCTTCAATGTCTTCCTTCAATGTGACCTGGTACCAATCCCAAACATTCAAGTAGTACTCGAGAATAGGTTACACCAGCAACCTATATGTGGTCTCCTTTACAGGTGAAACAATCTTTCCTAAAATTCTCCCAATAAATCAAAGTCGGCCATTTGCCTTCCCCATCACAGTTTTCACATGCTTGTTCCACCTCATATCGCTTTGCAACATTATGCCTACTTAAACAACTTGACACTGTCAATCAGTACACTAGTAATACTGTATCCGAACATTATAGGTTTATTTTTCATATTCATCCGCATTAACTTACATTTTTCCCCATTTAGGGCTAGCTGCCATTCATCACACCAACTGGAAATATTGTCTGTCATCTTGTATCTCCAAACAGTCACTAAACTTCAACACCTTACCATACACCACAGTATCATCAGCAAACAAGTGCAGATTGCTGCACACCCTGTTTGCCAAATCATTTGTTTATACAGAGAACAACAGCAGTCCTATCGCACTTCCCTGGGGCACTCCTGACAATACCTTTGTCTCTAGTGAACACTTGCCATGAGGACAACATAGTGAGTTCTGCTATTTAAGAAGTCTTCAATCCACTCGCATATCTGAAAATTTATTCCCTTCGCTTGTACCTTCGTTAACAACCCTCAGTGGGGCACCGTGTCAAATGCTTTCTGGAAATATAGAAATATGCAATCTGCCTGTTGCTCTTCATCCGTAGTTCGCAGTATATAATGTGAAAAAAGGGCAAGCTGAGCTTCACATGAGTGATGCTTTCTAAAAACATACTGATGCGTGGGTATAAGCTTCTCAGTCTTGAGAAAGTTTATTATAATTGAACTGATAATACATTCAAGGATTCTGCAGGAAACAGAAGTTAGGGATATTCGTCTGTAATTTTGTGGGTCCATCTTTTTACCTTTCTTATATACTGGAATTAACTGTGCTTTTTTTCCACTCGCTTGGGACTTTGTGCTGGGCAAGAGATTCACAATAAATGCAAGCTAGGTAAGGCGCCAATACCATAGAGTACTCTTTGTAAAATCAAACTGGGATTCTATCCGGACCTGGTGATTTATTTGTTTTCAAATGTTTAAGTTGCTTCTCTATACCAGGTATGGTTATTTCCCTGTTGTCCATAAGGGAGTCTGTCCGATGGTCAATGATGGTACGTTTGTATGGTTTTCCTGTGTGAATGATTTCTTGAACGTCAAATTTAAAACTTTGGCTTTCGTTTTGCTATCTTCAACAGCCATACCATACTGGTCAACAAGGGAGTGAATGGAAGCCTTAGACCCGCTTACCGATTTTACATAAGACCAGAATTTTCCTCTGCCTCATCTTTTCTAAGGTGTGTGCCGGTGGTAGTTGTTGTATGCTTCATGCATAGGTCTTTTCAAAGGCCCACAAATCTCTGCTAACCTTCACTAGTTGTCATTTGTGTATCCGCTTTTGAACCTAAAGTGCAACAGCCCCTGCTTCCTCAGCATGTGACGAGTTTCATTATTGAACCATGGTGGGTCTTTTCCATCCGTTATCCACTTACTAGGCGCGTAACCCTCCAGACCACAATTTGAAATCTGCTTAAACTTTGCCCATAATTCCTCTGCATCCATCGTACCAGTACTAAGTGATGCCAAACTGTCTGAGTAAGATGTTAATAACTGCTTATCTGCTCTATCTAGCACAAATACTCTCCTGGCCTTCTTAACTGATTTATTAACTTTCATAATCATAGTTGCTATAATGACATTGTGATCACTGATCCCAATTTCTATACTGACATTGTCAGTAAGGTCCAGCCTATTTGTAGCTACAAAGTCTAATATATTTCCACAGGGTGTGGGCTGTCGAGCTAGCTGCTCAAGACAATTTTCAGAAAATGTGTTCAAAAGTACGAGGTATGTCCACAAAGTAAGTTCAGTTTGGTTATATAAAACAAACGTGTAACAGATATAGAAAAAATATTTATTGTACAAAAATCTAAAACTGTTAAATTACTTTTCTACATAGCTTCCGAAATTTTGTAGGCACTTGTCATAGTGTGGTACAAAATTTTTTATGTCTTCTACATAGAAGGTTGCCGCCTGCGTATTTAACCATGTGGTAACATGTTCTTTCAGCTCATCATCATCATTGAAGTGTTAACCACAAAGGACAGATTTTAGGTGTAAGAAGAGATGAAAGTCGCTAGGAGCGAGGTCCAGCTGTACAGAGGATGATCAAATGTGTCCCAGTGAAATTCCTGTAAGAGTTGTTTGGTCACATTCACTGTGTGAGGTTGGGCATTATCATGGAAAAAAACAACACCTTTTGACAGTAATCCTCGGCGCCTGTTCTGTATTGCGCGGCGCAATTTCTTAATGGTCTCACAGCAGCCATGTGCATTGATTGTTTGGCCTTGTGGTAAGAAATCGATCATCAAAATGCCTTATCTATCCCAAAAAATGGTGCACATGACTTTTTGAGGTGTCCATATTTGCTTAGGCTTAACCTTCGCTGGGGATGAAGTGTGCCTCCATTCCACTGATGGCCATTTTGCTTCACGGGTGTCGTACGACACCCAAGTTTCGTGCCCTGTGACTACCCGAGAAAGAAAACCATCACCTTCTTCATTGTAGCGTGTGATTTCCCTAAATCGTTTCAGACAAATGCCGGGATGGTTCCTTTGAAAGGGCACGGCCGATTTCCATCCCCATCCTTCCCTAACCCGAGCTTGCGCTCCGTCTCTAATGACCTCGTTGTCGACGGGACGTTAAACACCACTAACCTTCATTGTAGCATGTCAAAAATTAAAATGCACTGCCCGTCCCTTGTTTTTTGTATTGTTCAGTAAGAATTTTGGGTACCCAACGTGAGCAAAGTTTCCGAAATTTCAGTTTTTCAGTAACAATTTCACAAATTAGTGATAGTGAGATTTGCAGAACTTCTAGGGCATTAAGTGTAAACTTACAGTTGTGCTTGATCTTCTCTTCAATTGTGTTAACCAGTTCATCAGTAACCACAGACGGGCGACCACTTCGTTCTTTATCGTGCACTTGATCGCGTCCTTCATTGAACAGTCTGACCCCCATCTTCTAACCATTGAATCACTCATAGCATTTTTTCTGTGAACCTCGCAGATTTGGCAATGAGTTTCCTTTGGTTTAACTTTCTTTGCATTTAGAAAACGAATCACAGATCTGATTTCACACGTGGCGTCATTTTCAATCATGGCTGACATTATAAAGAAGCACTACAGAACACATGTCGGCAGCAGCGATCTGAAAATCGCATACATATCTTCTCCTTGAGTCAGAGTTACTGCCGCGCATGCACAGAACTGCGATCGTAGCGCGTAGCGCTGACATGGATATAAATAGAAACGGAACGTACTTTGTAGATGACCCTTGTATTTCGCATGATTGTCTGGCTGTAACACTCCCCCCCCCTCCCCCCCCCCTCCTCCCCCCAACACACACACACACACACACACACACACACACACACACACACACACTCTCTCTAAATGAACCCATTGACATCCCAGTCTATACTCGCAGGTTTAAGTCACCTCCAACTAGCATTGCGTGATCTGGTTATTTACATGCTATTGACCGTGGACTTTCTTTCAATGACTCTAAAACTTTCACAGCGGAATCGGGTGACCTGTAAAAAGATCCAACAATTAAACTGGTTTCACCAACGCTCTTATGTGTGACCAGAGAACTTCACTGGCGCACTCTACTTTGACTTCAATAGAGAGAATCTGTTTTTGTCAACTGCAGTGAACATTCCACCTCTTATGGCCTCCAATTTGTCTTTCTGATATATGTTCCATGATTTGCTACATATCTCAGAACTTTCCAGTTCATGTTTCAGTTAGCTCTCTGTCCCAAGAATAATTTGAGCATGAGAACTTTCCTGGAGGGCAGTAAATTCGGGAACTTTATTACAAATACTTCGGTAGTTCACTGATAAAATTGTGACAGGTGAAGTGTCTTTATTCTGAATGCTGTTTGACTTCCCTTGCTGTGAATCGACTGGCGAGTGTTCATCAGAGCACCTAAAACTACCACCTAGCCTAAAAAAATCCTCACGTGCATTCCACAAGCACTCTGCTACCCAAGTAGCTACTTCCTTTGTGTAGTGCAACCCTGAACTATCAGGGGGAGTCCTACAAATCTCTGCAAATTTAACGCAGGTCCAGAAATCTGCAGCCAATACCATCACAGAGTCAATGAAGCTTTTGGTTGCGACCCTTCACTTGGCTCCAAACCAAATTGGAATCAACTCTGAGAACGATGCTGCAAATTGTGAGCTGTGCTTGCACCCCACAAGTGAGGCCAGCAATCTTCTTCACCTCCGTCAGCCACTTGTACGAGCTGAGGATCACCTCAGAACCCGTACGACAGGCATCGTTGGTTCTGATGTTAGCCACAACTTGCAGAAGATCGCACCTTGCACGCTCGATAGCCACCTGCAAGGCTGCCTCCACATCTCAGATGAGACCCCCCCCCCCCCCCCCGACAGACATACTGAGTGACAATTGGCTTCCTTTCTTGTCCTGAATGCTATCTGCGTAAGGGGCATTAGAGTTCCCACTCGGGCGACACGAATGCGTTACCACACGCCACTCACCCTGTTGTGAAGGCAGATCCACCGCATCATATGCTGTAGGAGGTGCCTCAGAAGCATAACCCGTGGGCAAAACAAGTGACACCAAATCTCCCTTGCAACACACCATATTCTCCGCCACTGCTACACCACAAAAGAGCAGCCTGAAGGTGACTGACCGTAGCCAACAGTACATTCTGTTGTTCGTGGACTGCAGTCAGCTGCTCCTGTATCTGCACGCAGCATGCATGCATCCTACGTGTCCTAGCAAGACTAACTGAAGAAGTGAACTATAAAAGCAATCCTAGATATGCAACTTGCTACCCACCTGGTGTCACCAGTGGACACTGATGGGTTAAAGATGGTGTTCAGTGGGCAACTATTGCGTTAAGGACTAAATGAATTTACACTCACAAAAATGCGAGATTAATGCTCTTAAACAGAGAAACATGCACAAAATTTAATATACTACATGGATAACACAGAGAAGGATAAACACTTAACTTGCTGCTCTGTATATGTACTCGTATCACAGCTGAGAGCTAAAGCCTGACTTATTCTCATAGAGCATGCACCTTTGTTGAAAATTTCATGTCGGGAATCAAAAACGGGTCACCCACTTAGCGGCCAAGCAGAATCGTACGACCCAGCAAAGAAGCAACTTTGCTTTACTGTATTAAAAATGCTCATTGTCCTTTAGGCTCCTCGCAAGCCCGACAAAAACTCCATAACTCCCACACTGCTTGGCTGCACAGCCATTTGACAAAAGCACTCTCATCAACACCAACCAAATACGAAGGAGTGCCAACCAGCAAAAGGTCCTGTGCATCCTGCCACTCCCCCTTAAATAATTTGTAATGTCACACACTGCTGAATCAAGTTAGACATTTTAAATCATGACCACTTGAAAAATTTAAAACTAATTATTGCAGTAATTTTTCATCCTCCTATTAAAATAACAGGACAGTATTAAAGAAGTTATGAAAGGATATTCCCAATGCATGCCGATGTCTGGTTTCGCAACGTGACAAGACTTAAAATTATGAATATGTATGAAATAGGAAGTTGTGGTTATTCAGCCAGTAGGAATATTAGGTAAAGATCTGGGAAACTTGTGCTGACTTCGTGCTGCATGTCACAGTTGAGGATTTATAGTTTTGACACATATGCTTATCGACTCATAATTAAATCATCTGTAATTCTTTATACATATGTCTAATTTGAAAAGAAGTTTGTTAGGTAGTTTTCCTACATTGACAGCTTTCATGTGACACGTCACGTGGTCAGATTTCTCCATTGTCTTATTTGTTATTACTTGTATAGTTACCGTAACAAAAACAATAGTAACTTCCTTAACCCCTTAAGCCTGAATAAAACTCTAGATGAAAGATAAAAATTAAAAATTGTTTTGCTTTAGAGCTACCCAAAACACTTGGAACGATGCAGCACTTGTCAGAAGTGTTGGTAGCTCCTCGGAGAATCAGCATCTACCAGTGCTGGCATTCAAAAACAGTTAACCTTCCAGTTATTAGCACAGCATTGGTATGATGCAAATTCACGACACTCGGGATTAAAGGCTTAATAATCCTACAGTCATGCCATGTTGCAATGATCTCGTCTCAACACTGTAGAAAGGGTCATGTTCGTTGTTCTGCATAATATGTTGCATACCAGGCATGTTTGAGCAAATTTTCCAAATGTAGTGCTGCAAACTGACAATGCACAAACATCTGAAGTTTAAATCTGAAATGCCAAAGAGCTATAGGAAATTATGTTATCTGACCATTTAGGCTGTAGAATTATTTTTTTATTTTTATTGAGAGGCTGAATCGCGCTATTAGTTCTTGATGGCATCCAGTTCACATTAACAGCTTTTTGTTGTCCTCCTAAAGACATGTATTGGTGTGTCCAGACCAAGAGTTCAACAAAAGCACTGAATTATTTTCTGCAACCGGTAAGAACACGTATCGGCTGCAATACTGAAACTTATTCTCTCCCATTTTTCTAGATTTTTCTTCATCAATTGCATCCTTGATCTTTCTGAAGAAAGATGCGGAAACAGTAACCCACAGATCCTAATCACTGGCATAGTTGTATACAAATGTGTCATAGCATTCATTGACTGCAAAGTGACTGTCTTTTTTCACTCAAAATGATAAAGCATATTTAGTGTGCAGTTCTTGCACAACACCTGACTCATTGTCTATATACGCCATACTTCATGGGGTAACAAGAAACTTCATCTTATGTCAGCTATGAAATTCTCTATAGTATTACCTATTAACGACATCTTCTCTACAAACATACTTGAAGTAAATTTCGTAATTTTGTGACTGCCATTCCTGTACAATTTCCTGAATCTGAAACTGGGTGTAAGAATTCTGGAAACCAGTAATGTTCATCTCAGTTGCGATTCAGAGGGCCCAGTTTCATACGTCTCTCTCAGTGATGTTACATTGTCTCTCATGTGCAGTTCTGAATCTTTTGAATAGTTCTTCTTTCATAGTTTCACAAGTTTCATTTTGGCATGTATTGCGTAGTTTGTGTAAATCTACCTTCCACTTATACAATTCGCGTTCAGATTTTATGAAACAAAACTGGCTTTCCCCACTGCTTCATTACAACCATTTTTCTCCCCCCTTCGTTCAACCAAAAATTTCATTGTTCAAACCACAATTCACACAATTGTCAGGGTTATTTCCTGTTTCTTGTAATGTTTCCAAAGTTTCTAACAAAATAATGACATCATTCAAATGAATGTCCCAGAAATAAACTCTAATAATAAGTGTGTTGGTCTTCAGGAGAATGGTGATTGTGTCTGTGTTCTTCATATTTCATCTTTGTGAAGCTAAAAACATTAATAAGATTCCACATTAGTGTGAAACTCTGGAAATTGCACAAAGATGGATGCTATTAGCAGGCATATACGAAGAAACCAAAGAAAATTAATTCAGTTTTTATCTCCATTCGTAACAGTTAGCAATTTCTCAAAGGCAACTGCTAATTATTATGGATATCAAATGAGCTGTTGATTAAAGCGAATAGTAACAGTGAAGAATTGCATCAAAGACACTATCAATGGACACTGAAATCTGCTTTACAAATTATAATTAAATTATGCTGTGTCATCTGTTTCCTGTTGCACCAGCAATCAAGGCTGTGCACCTGCCATGCTGTGTGTGTGCTGTCTGTTATAGTTACAGCAGGGTTGTACATTTCTACAGCTGCCAGGTGAGCTATGAATCACAATTTTCAAAATAAAAAATTAAAAAAAACTTGTAGTGTGTCTTAGCAGCAAAAATTTTGGCACAGTGTTTCTTTCAGTGTATGCTTTGTGTATAAATAATTTCAGAGCAGGTTTCGACACGTCAGATTGGACTGCTCCCTTGTAACCGTATATCAAAACAGTAGGCAAATGAGAAATGGAGGTGGTGTATGTAGCAGCCACAGAAACTAAAACCCACTGAGATAGAAATTGACTTTACATACAAGATTTTTTGGGACAGACTTGATATCAAGGGTGGTAGACTCACTCCCAAATGTAATCAAAAATTGTCACAAACTCCACAGCCCACTGGTGCATATGTACCCCTGTCACACTGTCCTTATTGGTGCAGAGTTTCAACACCCAACAGTTGAATGGGATAATTGCAGTTCAATATGTGGTGGACATGATACATTCCTTCCAAACAATACTAAATGCATTCTCAGAAAAGTACCATGAAAAGGTAGATTAGAAGCCCACTCATTATGGAAACCTGTTAGATCTAATGGCAGTGAATAGGTTGACTTCTTCTATGGCGAAACTTATATCAGTGAGCGTAAGGCAGTTGCACCAATAATGATTAATAAAGTACAATGGGTAACCAAAATAAGTAGAAAGATTTACATGTGTAATGAACTGGGTAGAGAGGCAGTAATGTAGAGGAATTTAAAATGCATAGCACTGGGCAGGAGCACTTAGAGAAACTGTGGCTGAAGTTTAGAACAGTTGATAAGCACTGAATTGATAAACACTTAGTAGAACAATTTGTGATAGGAAGGACCATCCATAGTAATACAGCCTCTGTAAAGAAACTTTTAAATTAGCAAGGACAACTACTATGTAATAGGTGTAAAGCAGAGCATAGGAGTAAATATAGAGATATTCTAAATGAAATGTGTTTGACAGCCAAAACAGCACTGTGTAAAGCCTTCTTCAATAATTACCGAAGGCCTTCTTTGCTTTTAAAGAAAACAAATATAAAACAGTAAGTTAAAACTTTTGATCTGTTATATATAACATTGCAAGTTGCTCATTCTTCAGGAGATGTCACTTTTTCGTTGTTTTGCTTGTTATAGTTACAGATAGCTTGTCTTCATAATAGTAGCCACTAGCCCAGCAAACAAAACTGTATGCTTCAGGAAAATGACATCCATATCTAAAGCGTCTGCTTTTGTAATTCATAAATGCTTTCTGCTTCTGTGCTGCTATAATTGACTGTGCACGTACACACACACACACACACACACACACACACACACACACACACACACACTGATATATATTCACGACTCGCTGTTATGATATAGCATATGCATGATGTTAGCCAGAGAAGCTTGCAATTTTGTTTATTGACAATATTATGGAAAGCATAGTTGCTACTCACAATATAGCAGAGATGATGAGTTGCAGATAGGGGCAACAAAAAGACCATCAAACAAAGCTTTTGGCCAAACAGGTCTTCCTCAGACTAGACAACATACACACACACTTACACAAATGAAACTTACATGCAAACAACCACAGCCTATGGCTGCCAAGGCACATTTGCGTGTGTGTGTGTGTGTGTGTGTGTGTGTGTGTGCGCGCGCATTTATGTTATCTATTCTGATGAAGGACTGTTTGGCCAAAAGCATTGTTTGACAGTCTTTTTGTTTTGCCTATCTGTGACTCGCTCTCCACTATATGGTGAGTTGCAACTATCCTTTTCGTAATACTGTCATTATTTCATCCTGTGTTTTCCATTTATTTTATTTATTGATTATTATGATGAATTGCTTCATAAAATTGTGATATTATTGTAAGTGTGCTAATATCTGTAAAAAAATTCAATTCTTTCCTTATATAGTCTGACGAAGTTTACCTAGAAGCCCAAGTACAGAATATTACGTCAGGCCCCATCTGTTTGGAGAAAGTATCTTTGGAATCTTCACATCTTTTTAATGGTATGTATCATCTTAAAACTGTAACACAGTATATGTTATAGGTTAAGAAGATTTATGTTTCTGACTGGTAACCCTTTTGTTTGGTATTTCACACAGAGTATTTTGGTCTTCAGATGTTACTTTCCCACACTTTCCTTAAAGCAGTATTACTGCTGCCTTTGAAAGTAATGAGGTTTCTTGATCACTGTAACAACAAGAAAAATTAAATGTTAACATTAGTATTGTGCTATAGTGGCAGATTAGAAATAAATATTGTAGGGAATTGCTGTTAGAATATGGTTCTAATGACATAAGAAAAAAAAAAAAAAAGATTGAGCCCTTTAATCCATACTGATGCTATAAATGTGAAAATAACTGTTACGTTTTGATGAAATTTAATATCGAGATAGCTTGAACCCTGAGGAAGACCATAGATTACTTTTTTAGAAAGTGGGAAAAAAAAACCATCTGTTGGATGGTGAAGTAAGGAAAGGAGCATCTGTTTTTATATCAGTGGACATAAACCATGTTAGAAATTCATAAAGTTTGTTATAGCTTGTAGACATGTGCTCTTCCCCGTGCCCCTCTGCACACCCCCTCAGAGGGCACAGCATTTAGTTGCTGGGTACGGGCTTGGCAACTCCAGGGTCCCTGAACTGGGGACTGGGAAGTGCCACCAGTCCTCAGTACCGTAAGCTCTGAGCGTGCTTCAATGGCCACCGTAAGGCGCGACGGTGGAACGTTGTACGCTACAGAGCCCGGGGATCTTGGCTTAACTGCCTGGGTCACGAAGATGGTATAAACCTCTATTAAAAAAATCCTCAATCTCAAGGTGTGCTGTACGCTGACGAGACGCATGGCTGTTAAGGTAGAACAGTTGCCAGCGGGCGGCCTCTGGGGAACCTGCCGCCGCCCCCCCCCCCCCCCCCCCCCCCCGCCCCTCCCCCGGTTGTATTAGGCTTACCCAGGCAAGCGGGGCTCTGTCTGGGTGGACATTCCTTCCCCTAGCTGCTCATGGGACCACCATGAAACGAAATACGAATAGTGTGCAAGCACGAGTCTCTAAGAAAGGAAAGTTCAATGCTTTACAGTATGACCCCCAATCGTTTCCTTCCCTGTCCACACCAGGGGAGGAACAGCGGTCAAAATTACCTGATGAGACGTATTCTCCTCGATTTCTGGTTTGCAGCCAAACAGATAGGGACTCATTTTTGGCCACAAAGGCTCAGTTTTTTGTGGAAAATTTAGAGGACAATTTGGAGAAGTTGAGGGCCTGTCTAAAATGAAGTCTGGAGCAGTCATCATACAGACAGCATCCCCAGCACAGTCGTGGGCATTGCTTGCTTGTGACAAGCTCGGTGATGTTGCAGTCTCCATTGCGCCCTATAAGAGCCTCAATATGGTTCAGGGACTTATTTTTCATCATGACCTGTTGTTGCAGTCTGACAACGAGCTCCGTGCAAATCTGGAACACCGCGGTGTCCACTTTGTACGACGTGTCTTCAGGGGACCTAAAGATAGTAGGGTTGCCACCGGTGCCTTCATCTTGGCTTTCGAGGTAGGCATCCTGCCCGAGAAGGTCAAGGTGATGATACATGTGATGTTAAGCCTTACGTCCCTCCTCCCATGCACTGCTTTAAGTGCTGGAAGTTTGGGCATATGTCATCTAGATGTGACGCCAACCCTACCTGTCGGGATTGTGGACGTGCCTCCCACCTCAACATGGCGTGTTCGCCGCCCCCTGTTTGTGTCAACTGCGGACAGAAACATTCACCTTGCTCGTCAGACTGCTCGGTTTATCAAAAAGAATGGAAGATTATGGAGTGTAAGACCTTGGACAGGCTCACATACACAGAGGCTAAACGCAAGTACGACCGACTTCACCCTGTGCGCTTTTCATCGACGTTTGCTGCAGCAGCTTTGATGTCGCCATCCCTGGCGATGAGCCCCCAAGCTCAGCCGCTTTTTGTGGGCCCTCCAGCCCGGCCGTCTATTCCTGACCCCTAGGTAGTTGGGGAACACCCTCTTCCGTTGCTCCACTGTTATGAACATCGGCACTAACTACCCCTCATTCTTTGGGAACTTCAGTCCCCACCTCTGAGCCGGAGAAGTGCGCGCCTCCTCCGTCTCCCCTCGTGTGGAAGGGATCGCTTGGTGCCCTCCCTTCCACGGTTACTGCCCCTCCAGATGTCAGCCAGTGGCTGAAAAAGCCACCACCTGAGGGCTGTAGGGGGGTCCAGGTCTTCTTTGGTCCATGAGCCTGGGTCAGAAAAGCCCACCGAGCCTGATAGACCGAAGGACAAACGGGACCCTACCAAAAAGAAGAAAAAGCAAAAGGAGAAGGACATAGAGACAGAAAAGGAGTTCACCACTACACCTGAAGATGATGTGGAGCATCTAGCGTCCCCCCAGGAGCTAGATATTGCTCGACCCGCAGCTCCTACGGATGTTGATCCGGCTACTTTGCAATCGGTGGCGGCGAGTGCTTCCTAAAGCGTAACCTATGCCCCCCCTCCCCCAGGTTCTTTCATGTCTTCACAGTCTGATACCTTTATCCTTCAATGGAATTGCCATGGTTTTTTCCACCACCTTGCTGAGTTGAAACAGCTTTTGTGCCGTTTCCCTGCCACTTGTCTGGCCCTACAGGGAACCTGGTTTCCTGTTCGGCGAACCCCATCCCTCCGTGGCTACCGGGGTTACTATAAGAACCACGTAGAATATGACAGGGTGTCTGGCGGTGTCTGTGTTTATGTTCTTGCCACTGTTCCTAGTGCCCCAGTGCCACTTCACACGGCTCTCGAGGCTGTGGCTGTTAAGAGTCTGGGCAGGAATGGGAGCTTACCATCTGTTCCCTTTACCTTTCCCCCGATGAGGTTGTCCCTCTTGCCAACCTAGCTGCCTTGTTTGCCCAGCTCCCCCCACCATTCCTCCTTTTGGGGGACTTTAATGCCCACCACCCTTTGTGGGGTGGGCCCCAGATCTCGGGCCAGGGTAGGAACGTTGAGACACTCTTGGCACAGCAGGACATTTGCCTCCTTAACACTGGTGCTCCCACATATTTTAGCTTGACTCATGGCACATACTCAGCCATTGACCTCTCTCTTAGTAGCCCAGGTCTTCTTCCTTACCTCAGTTGGAGGGTCCACGACGACCTCTGTGGTAGCGACCACTTTCCTGTCCTGGTTTCTCTTCTTCAATCCCAACCCCCTGACCAGATGCCACGATGGTCTCTTCGTGGAGCTGATTGGGCAGCCTACACCTCAGCTTCTACGGCCATTGCTCCGCTTCCTGGTGACATTGATTTGGAACTGGACGAGGTCACTATGGCCGTTGTTTCTGCTGCCGAGGCAACTGTCCCCTGCTCTTAAAGTACCCTAAGGTGTCAGTCAGTCTCTTGGTGGACACCAGAGATTGCAGAAGCTATCCGGGACCGCCGGCAAGCCCTGCAACGACACCGGGTCATCCTTCCCTAGAGAATCTGGTTGCCTTTCAACGGCTGTGGGACGGGCCCAGGCTCGGCGGTTAATCTGGCAGAGCAAACAGGACTTCTGGGAATGATATGTTGCCACCATAGGTTCTCGCACCTCCCCATCTCAGGTGTTGTTGCGGGTTCAGCGCATTTTTGGCTTTCGCCCTCATGCATCTGTCCCTTGCCTTTCTCTTCGGGGTACAATTTGTACTGACCCAATCGCCATCGCCGAACATCTGCCAGAGTACTTCGCTCGTATTTCTGCGACAGCAGGCTACAGCGCAGAATTCTGCACCATTAAAGAGCAGGCTGAGCGTATGCAGTTGTCATTTCGCATGCACCGTTGGGAACGATACAATGCCCCGTTTAGTGAATTGGAGTTCCAAAGTGCCCTTACAGCTTGCCCCAATACCTCTCCACGTCCAAACTGAATTCACAACCAGTTTCTTCGCCATCTCTCGGCACACTGTCAGGGTGAATTACTCACCCTGTTTAACCACATCTGGACAGAGGGCGTTTTCCCAACTCATTGGCAGGATAGCGTTACCATTCCGGTGCTGAAACCTGATGCAGATCCACTGGTGGTTGATAGCTATCACCCTATCAGCCTTACCAATGTTACGTGCAAACTCCTGGAACGGATGGTGAGTCGGCGGCTCATGTGGATCCTCCAAGCTCGGGGCCTCCTAGCCCAGCAACGGGGCTTCCGTCAGGACCGTTCAGCGATCGACAATTTAGTCTCTCTAGAGTCGGCTATTCGTAAAACTTTTACTCAGGGAGAACATCTAGTTGCTGTTTTCTCTGATCTTTGGAAGGCGTATGATACCACCTGGTGCCACCATATCCTTGCTACGCTGCACGAATGGGGCTTACAGGGTCCACTTCAGATTTTTCTACAGAATTTTCTCTCCAATCGCTCCTTTTGGGTTGGAGTTGGAACTTACTTTAGCTCTGCTCAAATTCAGGAGAACAGTGTCCCGCAGGGCTCGGTTCTCAGTGTTCCCCTCTTTTTGGTGGCGATTAATGGTCTTGCGGCTGCGGTGGGCTCATCGGTCTGTTCTCTATATGCCGATGACTTTTGTCTTTATTACAGTTCCCCAAGCATCAGTGTTGCTGAACGGCGGCTGCAGGGAGCTATCCGTAAGGCACATTTTTGGGCATCCAACCATGGTTTTCAGCTCTCAGCTTCTAAGACCCAAGTGATGCATTTCTGTCGTCGTCGAACGGTCCACCTCCATCCAGAGCTCTACCTTGCCAATGAACTTTTGAGGAGACGCATCGCTTCCTTGGCATGCTGTTTGACAGCTCACTTGGACACCTCATCTTCGCGAGCTTAAACACCTCAACATCCTTCGCTGCCTCAGCCTCACCCTCACCGTTTGGGGGGCTGCACGAACAACCCTCCTACAGCTCTATAAGGCCTTAGTCCAGTCCTGTCTCGACTACGGGAGCGTGGTGTACGACTCAGCAGCACCTTCAACATTGCAGATCCTCGATCCGATTCTCCATTATGGCGTCAGACTGGCGACAGGTGCCTTCCGCACTAGTCCGGTGACTAGCCTTCTTGTAGAAGCTGGAATCCCTCCCCTACAATTCTGCCAACAACAGTTTCTTGCGTCATAAATCGCCCACTTCCATGCCTTGCTCCACCATCCAAACCGCAGGCTCCTTTTACAATCTTCTGCACTCCCCTCTCCGTGACGGCGGCCTAGGTCAGGTCTCCCAATCGCGATCCGTGTTCATTCCCTTCTCTCGTCACTCGAGTCCTTTCCCCTTCCTCCATCCTTCTGGCCCTCTTCTTCTACCCCTCCTTGGTCCATCCCTCGCTTGCGGCTTTGCTTGGATTTGTCCTGCGACTCCAAGTCCTCCGTTCTACCTGCCAGTCTTCGTCAACAATTCCTGGCTCCTCTTGCCTCGTTTCGCGATGCAGATGTAGTCTACACTGATCATTCTGTGGTCGATAGATGCACTGGGTTTGCTTACATCCACAGCGACTACGTTGAGCAGCATTCCCTGCCTTGTGGGAGCAGTGTTTTCACTGTGGAGCTGGTTGCTCTTTATTGTGCACTCGCTCACCTTTCCTCCTGCCCGGGGGAGTCATTTGTCATATGCAGTGACTCTCTGAGTGGATTGCAAGCACTTGACCAGTGTTTTTCTCGGGACCCTTTGGTGCGTGGTATTCGAGATTTTGCTCTCGCCAAGTGTGGTCATTCAGCAACATTTGTGTGGACCCCACGCCTAATCAGCATTCCAGGAAACGAACGTGTTGATCAGTTGGCCAAGCAGGCCACCACTTCGCCACCCCTGGAACTTGGTCTCATGGAAAGAGACCTCCAGTCAGCCCTACATCGCAAGGTCCGCGATGTCTGGAGCTCTCAATGGTCTGTCTTGAACACGCCAAATAAGCTCCACATGGTCAAGTCGTCCATGGTCGTATGGAACTCATCCTTGAGGGGCACACATAGGGACTCAGTTTTTCTCTGCCGTCTCCGAATTGGACATACACAGTTGACCCACAGCTATCTCTTTCAACGTGAGAACCCGCCCAAGTGTCGCTGTGATGCGGGTCGGACAGTGGTCCATCTTCTGATGGACTGCCCCCTTTTAGCCCCTTTGCGGCAGTCCTTTAATTTACCAGCTGCACTTCCTTTAATTCTCGGTGACAATGCCTCTATAGCTGACTTAGTTTTACGTTTTATCCGTTCAGCTGGGTTTTATCACTCGCTCTAGTGTGGGCACTCTCGCATGGTTTCTAAGGCTACACCCATTCCAGCAACTTTTAATTGTGACGTGGATACCAAAATAGTGTCTCTTATGGTTACAAGTTGTGTTGGTACCTCTATCAATGCTTTCCAGCTGCAGGTTCTTGCGTCGTTGAGTGGTTGACCTTTTACCTGATCCATCAACCACTGTAGTCTGTTTTACTCTAGTCAACTATTAGCTCTGCTCCTTTCAAGTGTCCTCTATTTTGTGTTACTGCGGTGTTCCTTTTAGCCCTGTACCCCTTGGTGTTCCCTCGCTCTGGGTGTAGGGGCTACACTTTTACTGTATAGGCCTTTTACAAGTATGTCTGTTTGAAACTGGGGACTGATGACCTCAATGTTTAGCCCCCATCAAACCCCAAAACCAACCAACCTCTGCACACACCTCTTGGTAGCAATGCTGTGCATGCTGCACTGTGATGCATTGGGGCAGTTGATTGCGGGGAGGGGGGAGGCATATCGTGAGCTGTGCCTACTCAAACTGGCAGACACAGATGAGGCTGCATGAAGTTATTCCATGTAGAAATATTACAAAATTTACCCTGCACTGAACTAAAGGTTATTAACTTACTTTCTTTGACAGTTGAATGCTATTTAATAATTTTAAAAAGTGCACACCTTGTTTTCTTGAAACGGGAATCCATTTTGTAGTAGATGATAAATATTTTGTAATTTTTAAATTTATTTTTGATAGAATAGTCAAAAATTAAACAAGGTAAATCTTTACATTCTTGCAAAAGAAGGCAAGATTAAAAATGTTTATTGAACTATGTTAACATCATGCAATTAATAATAGATAAGAAAAGAAAGATTTTTTTAGTTCGTAATATTTTTTTATTACGATTTGACAGATGGCAAAATAAAGTGACAGCTATAAACCCAGATACTTGTAAATTACTAACTTAACACCCCTGTCTGCCCCCTCCCACCTCCCCGTCTGCCTCCTCCCACCCCCCTGTCTTCCGCCCCCCCGTCTTCCCCCCCCCTGTCTGCCCCCTCCCACCCCCCCCCCCCCCCGTCGGCCCCCTCCCACCCATCCCCGTCGGCCCCCTCCCACCCATCCCCGTCGGCCCCCTCCCACCCACCCCCCCCAGTCGGCCCCCTCCCACCCACCCACCCCCAGTCGGCCCCCTCCCACCCACCCACCCCCAGTCGGCCCCCTCCCACCCACCCACCCCCAGTCGGCCCCCTCCCACCCACCCCCCCCAGTCAGCCCCCTCCCACCCACCCACCCCCAGTCGGCCCCCTCCCACCCCCCCCGTCGGCCCCCTCCCACCCACCCCCCCCGTCGGCCCCCTCCCACCCACGCCCCCGTCGGCCCCCTCCCACCCACCCCCCCCACGTCGGCCCCCTCCCACCCACCCCCCCACGTCGGCCCCCTCCCACCCCCCCACCCCCCCCCCCCACGTCGGCTCCCTCCCACCCACCCCCCCTCCCGTCGGCCCCCTCCCACCCACCCCCCCTCCCGTCGGCCCCCTCCCACACCCCCCGTCGGCCCCCTCCCACACCCCCCGTCGGCCCCCTCCCACACCCCCCGTCGGCCCCCTCCCACACCCCCCGTCGGCCCCCTCCCACACCCCCCGTCGGCCCCCTCCCACACCCCCCGTCGGCCCCCTCCCACACCCCCCGTCGGCCCCCTCCCACACCCCACGTCGGCCCCCTCCCTCCCCCCCCGATTGCCCTCTCCCAACCCCCCGTCGGCCCCCTCCCACCCCCCGTCGGCCCCCTCCCACCCCCCGTCGGCCCCCTCCCACCCCCCGTCGGGCCCCTCCCACCCCCCGTCGGCCCCCTCCCACACCCCGTCGGCCCCCTCCCAACCCCCCGTCGGCCCCCTCCCAACCCCCCGTCGGCCCCCTCCCAACCCCCCGTCGGCCCCCTCCCAACCCCCCGTCGGCCCCCTCCCAACCCCCCGTCGGCCCCCTCCCAACCCCCCGTCGGCCCCCTCCCAACCCCCCGTCGGCCCCCTCCCAACCCCCCGTCGGCCCCCTCCCAACCCCCCGTCGGCCCCCTCCCAACCCCCCGTCGGCCCCCTCCCAACCCCCCGTCGGCCCCCTCCCAACCCCCCCGTCTGCCCCCTCCCAACCCCCCGTCTGCCCCCTCCCAACCCCCCGTCTGCCCCCTCCCAACCCCCCGTCTGCCCCCCCCACCTGTCTGCCCCGTCCCCCCCACCTGTCTGCCCCCCCACCCCCCCACCTGTCCGCCCCCTCCCACCCCCCACCGTCTGCCCCCTCCCACCCCCACCCCCCGTCTGCCCCCTCCCGCCCCCTCCCACCCCCACCCCCCGTCTGCCCCCTCCCAACCCCCACCCCCCGTCTGCCCCCTCCCAACCCCCACCCCCCGTCGGCCCCCTCCCACCCACCCCCCCTCCCGTCGGCCCCCTCCCACCCACCCCCCCTCCCGTCGGCCCCCTCCCACCCACCCCCCCTCCCGTCGGCCCCCTCCCACACCCCCCGTCGGCCCCCTCCCACACCCCCCGTCGGCCCCCTCCCACACCCCCCGTCGGCCCCCTCCCACACCCCCCGTCGGCCCCCTCACACACCCCCCCGTCGGCCCCCTCCCACACCCCCCGTCGGCCCCCTCCCACACCCCCCGTCGGCCCCCTCCCACACCCCCCGTCGGCCCCCTCCCACACCCCCCGTCGGCCCCCTCCCACACCCCCCGTCGGCCCCCTCCCACCCCCCACCTGTCTGCCCCCTCCCACCCCCACCCCCCGTCTGCCCCCTCCCACCCCCAACCCCCGTCTGCCCCCTCCCACCCCCACCCCCCCGCCTGCCCCCTCCCACCCACCCCCCCGCCTGCCCCCTCCCACCCACCCCCCCGCCTGCCCCCTCACACCCACCCTCCCGCCTGCCCCCTCCCACCCACCCCCCCGCCTGCCCCCTCCCACCCACCCCCCCCCCCCCGCCTGCCCCCTCCCACCCACCCCCCCCCCGCCTGCCCCCTCCCACCCACCCCGCTCGCCTGCCCCCTCCCACCCACCCCCCCGTCTGCCCCCTCCCAACCCCCCGTCGGCCCCCTCCCACCCACACCCCTCCCGTCGGCCCCCTCCCACCCACCCCCCTCCCGTCGGCCCCCTCCCACCCACCCCCCCTCCCGTCGGCCCCCTCCCACCCACCCCCCCCTCCCGTCGGCCCCCTCCCACCCACCCCCCTCCCGTCGGCCCCCTCCCAACCTTCCGTCGGCCCCCTCCCAACCTTCCGTCGGCCCCCTCCCAACCTTCCGTCGGCCCCCTCCCAACCCCCCGTCGGCCCCCTCCCACCCCCCGTCGGCCCCCACCCACCCCCCGTCGGCCCCCTCCCACACCCCGTCGGCCCCCTCCCACACCCCGTCGGCCCCCTCCCAACCCCCCGTCGGCCCCCTCCCAACCCCCCGTCGGCCCCCTCCCAACCTTCCGTCGGCCCCCTCCCAACCTTCCGTCGGCCCCCTCCCAACCCCCCCGTCGGCCCCCTCCCAACCCCCACCCCCCGTCTGCCCCATCCCAACCCCCACCCCCCGTCGGCCCCCCCACCTGTCTGCCCCGTCCCCCCCACCTGTCTGCCGTCCCACCTGTCTGCCCCCTCCCACCCCCACCTCCCCGTCTGCCCCCTCCCACCCCCACCTCCCCGTCTGCCCCCTCCCACCCCCACCCCCCGTCTGCCCCCTCCCAACCTTCCGTCGGCCCCCTCCCAACCCCCCGTCGGCCCCCTCCCACCCCCCGTCGGCCCCCACCCACCCCCCGTCGGCCCCCACCCACCCCCCGTCGGCCCCCTCCCACCCCCCCCGTCGGCCCCCTCCCACACCCCGTCGGCCCCCTCCCACCCACCCCCCCTCCCGTCGGCCCCCTCCCACCCACCCCCCCTCCCGTCGGCCCCTCCCACCCACCCCCCCTCCCGTCGGCCCCTCCCACCCACCCCCCCTCCCGTCGGCCCCTCCCACCCACCCACCCTCCCGTCGGCCCCTCCCACCCACCCACCCTCCCGTCGGCCCCCTCCCACACCCCCCGTCGGCCCCCTCCCACACCCCCCGTCGGCCCCCTCCCACACCCCCCCGTCGGCCCCCTCCCACACCCTCCCGTCGGCCCCCTCCCACACCCCCCCGTCGGCCCCCTCCCACACCCCCCGTCGGCCCCCTCCCACCCCCCCGATTGCCCCCTCCCACCCCCCGTCGGCCCCCTCCCACCCCCCGTCGGCCCCCTCCCAACCCCCGTCGGCCCCCTCCCAACCCCCCGTCGGCCCCCTCCCAACCCCCCGACCTGTCTGCCCCCTCCCACCCCCCACCGTCTGCCCCCTCCCACCCCCCCACCGTCTGCCCCCCCCCCCCCACATGTCTGCCCCGTCCCCCCCCACCTGTCTGCCCCCCCCCCCACCTGTCTGCCTCCCCAAACCCCCCCCCCCCACCTGTCTGCCTCCCCCACCCCCCCCCCCCCACCTGTCTGCCCCCCCACCTGTCTGCCTCCCCCACCCCCCCCCCCCCACCTGTCTGCCCCCTCCCACCCCCACCTCCCCGTCTGCCCCCTCCCACCCCCACCCCCCGTCTGCCCCCTCCCACCCCCACCCCCCCGCCTGCCCCCTCCCACCCACCCCCCCCCCATGCCCTATGTACTAGAGTTTTAAGAACCCCATTCCTCTGTGAAGGGTGGTGGCACGTTCACAGGAGCTCAGTCCGTCAGTTCACCTGATGATGGCGACATGTATGATCGCTGAAATATTGTGCCCATTGGACACTGTAGGCCGGCAGTACACCTGTGGATATTTTTATTATAGAAATATAGTGTTGTAATCATGTGAAAATTCTTAAAAAGGACATATTTCTCACATAATTGTACAATGAAATTAAAGAATGATTGTTTTGAATGAGGATTGTCCTGCTGCTCTCAAAAATTTTAAAAGAGCTCAATTAAGTTTAAGCCTGTAATTAACAGTAACAGTAATAGCTTATTGTGACATTTTCAGATGTTCAAAATTTCACGATATATTGCAATACACACACTGTATGCAATATATCATTAACGCACATAAGTTGTTTTCTAACCATAAATTATCAATAATTTTGCTTAGTAAATATTACTTCAGAAAGGCCAGTTTTTAATATTTGGACTTTTATTGTGGAAAATGATTTTCAGTGACAGCCTTAAACTCAACTCCAGCTGGAGAATCTGTTTTTGGCCGAGTGAACGTTCTTCAGCCACAAGCAAGCCGACAGTTTCTTTATTGCCTTGCTCCACAGCCGTCACTGACATCTGATTTGAGACTACTTGCTGGTGCTACAAATATAGGAAAACTTGATATAGTGTGGAGATCTAACCTTGGGGAACGGGGAAGATTACAGACAAGTCAGTTGCAAAGGATGGTAAGAGTTTCTATAGTCTAACACATTTATCTTTGATTCATTGATATTTGTGCCTTCTTTTTTAAACTTAACCACTCATCTTATAGTTGAGACATTAACTTTGTTTATTTATTTATTTGTGTTTATGTGGTCTCTATACAATAACCACCTTTCGGACATTATCATGACCTTAGTTTACATTTATGGTGAGATACAAGGTTCTACTAATTGTAATTATCTGTAAATTATAAATTCATACATTGATATAAAAACAGAGGATCAGTAATTATCAGGTTTCTCTTACAAAAACAAGCTAATGCGTATAAACACTAATAGATTTACAAGGGAACATTAAAATTTAGAATCTTGTGTTGAATACAATGATTTCTCTATTAACAAGTGATTTAGCTAATTCCTTAATTATTTACATCAGTTGTATTGGAATCAAATTGTAGTCTATTGTAAATAAAAATTGTCCCTATTATATGTGGACAGTGGTCTGCAGCCTTTTTATTACTTGTAATACTGTGAAAGTTTTCCCTTTCCTGTGGGTTGTAGTTATGTACATTACTGCTTATTACATTATGTTCTGGATTTAGTTTCACAAACATGTTTAGCTGCAGAATGTACACAGTATAGTTGGAAAGTATTTTATATTTTCTGAAAACATCTCTACAAGGCTCTTTCCTATTTACCTTGGTTACCATTTGTAATACCTTTTTGCTAGTCTAAAAATCTTGTCTATATAGACAACAGGCACATAAACAAAACTGAAAACGTTCACACACACACACACACACACACACACACACACACACACACAGCAATATTCTCTTTGCCACCTACATTGTCTAGGTGTTGCAACTTGACTAGTGCTTTTCCACCCTCTATCACCATCTGATGCTCTTGCGTAAAACTTTTTCCTAAAGCCCCTTAGTCTCCAATCATCTGATTGAGCTGTGCTCTTTCTCAGAAGAACCTGATAGCTTGATACCATGTTAAACATTCCTGAACTCTGTACCTACAACTCACTATGACTACTGCCTAACAACAGTACTTCAGTCTTCCTAATCTCCATCATTGTTCATAAGTTCTTAATCGCTTTAGGCGTCTGCTCAAAATTTTGTACTGATACAATACCGTGAAGTTCTGAGTGAACAATGAAAGGGGAGACCCACTCATTGTATAGACAAGGCATTGAGTGACTTGACTAGTGCACAAACAAGACAGAAATAGTTGCTAAGTTTTTGTGCAGTCTCATTTCTTGGTGATAAAAATCGAACAGAAACAAACACACACACACACACACACACACACACACACACACACACACACACACACACACATCACTACTATGTTGTAGTCGGACTGGTGTGAGCAGTTCTTAGGTGAAGTGGATGAGAGGTACATAAAGGAAGTGAAGAGTAAAGGGAAAAAGGGTATTAGGTGGAAGAGAGAGTCAACAAGGAAAAAGGTTAGGAATATGGCACTGAGCTTGGTTCAAATGGCTCTGAGTACTACGGGACTTAACTGCTAAGGTCATCAGTCAAATATGGCACTGGCAAACCCACCATCATGCAGGGGAAATTTGAATGTAGCTCACAGTGAGTTACGCAGGTAAGTTGGGGAGGGGATGAGGGATTGGGAGGGAGTGAGGGATTGGGAGGGAGTGAGGGATTGGGAGGGAGTGTGTTGTGTGGGCCACATATATCTCTTCTTCTCCCACCACTCCACGCTAACTAGCTGCAAAGAGCACCCCCTTCATCCCTTTATTACCCAATATAATCCCAAATGGAACATTTAACCAGATCCTATGTGAGGGTTTCAGTTACCATTAACTGTGCCTTGAAAAAGAAAATCCTCCGTAAAATCCTTCCCACCTGACTGAAATACCCCTCCAATCTACAAAATATCATGATCTATCTTTGTGTTACACCTGTTTCCAACCTCTTGCCACCTGGGTCACATTCAGTGGAAAATCCACATACAAGATGTGTCCAATGCATCTTCCCACTATCATCTATTCCAGTCCTGTCACAGGCTGTCCTCATCAGAGGCTGGGGAACATGTTACAGCCATCAATCTATCAATGTTGTACACCAACTGTACTGCGGCTCCTTGACAGCCTTTCATGTGGACTTCATTATAGACAAACAACCCATCCAATTGAGTGCCACTGCCGAACTGTGACCATGAACGGAATTAACCACCCAAAGCATGCCACTGGCAACATGTTCTACTTCAGTGACTATGTGACAGCCCATACCATCCTTATCACTGAGCCCCACTCCCTTCCCAAATACTAAGGTTCTCTGTATTATGTAAATGGTAATTGTTATTACAACAAATCCTTTAATCGTGCAATTTTCCATCTCTGCTAGACTCTGTCCCACATCTACCTCCACTGGTTCCCATTCCTCTCACTTTACTCCACTAATTTGTGCCCACACTGTATCTTCTGCAGTTTCCCTCATCTTTTGTCTTCCCCCCTTACCCCCCCCCCCCCCCCCACCACCCACCACCCACCTCTCCCCCTACTACCCATCTCAACCACCGAGCCCTCCACATCATTGAGTAACACACACTTCTTCCCCTGTCTGTGCCAGGGAAGGTTCATTGGCACTTCATTCGTTTCTTTGTTCCTGTACTATCTCTCTTGCAGACCTCATCCTCCCTTACCTCCAGTCATTTCTCTTCATCCTCTCTTCCTTCTGCTCTCACATGCTCTCCTCATCCGAGTTGAGGTGCTGTGCTAGGTTAATGCACAATTCTGTTTGGAGATGCTTTCAACTCAACTGCTACTGCTGGTTGACTTTTTGTTTTAATTTTTAAAATATTTTTATATTTTTTTATTATTTGAACAGTAAACTGCAAATATGTATTCTTTCTGCCTGCCTTGTTATCAGTAATTGTGTCATCCCCCCATTCTCTAAATTGTATTCTTGTGCAGTTCTTTCTCAGTTCCTTCCACTTATATCCAAGCCTCAAATCTTCCCTTTCCTGTCCCCTGTTAGCTTTTTTCAAATGCCTGACCTGCAGTACATTGACATAGTCTCATTGGTTTTTCCATTGCATTCACCCCTATCTAGCCCCCACCCCTAGTCCCACCACAGTTGAACTATTTACCACAGATAAACAAAACAATCACTGTATAATCCCCTGCAAAAATTCTAACATTTAACATTGGAAAATCCAGGATGGAATGTAAAAATATTATGAAAAGGATAGCTGCTGCTCGCCTTATAGAGGAGATGCTTTTGAGTTGCATATAAACACAACAAAAAGACTGTCACAAAGTAAGCTTTCAGCCAACAAGACATTTGCTGAAAACACACACACACACACACACACACACACACACACACACACACACAGTCTCTGGCAGCTGAAGCCAGACTCCGGCTGCAACTGCATGAGATTGTTGTGTGTGTGTGTGTGGGTGGTGGTTCAGTTTTTGGCTGAAGCTCACTTTCCGACAGCCTTTTGTTGTGCCTATCTGCGACTCAGCATCTCCGCTATACAGTGAGTAGCAACTATCCTTCTCATAGTACTCTCATATTTAACATCAATGCTAAAAGTAAGTGTGTGTGTGTGGTGGGGGGGGGGGGGGGGTGTAGGTAATGCTTGCTGTGTCTCTGGTATTTTGTATAAAACCACATATGCTCCCCAGGTCATTCTAAATTACAAGCACCTCAGGAAGCCTAGCTTTCATTTGCTGGATATCAGTTAGCGAACTTGGGTTGCCTGAGCTGGGGACTTGTAAGCACCACCATTTCCATGTAACCATAAGTCCCAGGCATGCTATGGCAACCACGGCACAGTGGTGAAGCGTTCTGTGTGATACAGAATCGGAATCTTGGTTTAACTGCCCGGATTGCGAGAATGGTATAGACTTCTATTAAAATGCTTGGGACTGAGATGGACCCATCAACCTTATCAACTCACAGTGCAGTGGCTGCATTACTGGGGCGTATCAGCATCTCACCTAATAAGAGGGCTCATGTCACCAGACTTGACATGTGGATTATTTCCATATATCGTAACATTACACATGCTGCTAAACAGAATGTGTCTGTAATAGTTAAAAAGAAAGAGGGCAGTTTTGAGGAAGTTTCACTTTTCTACACTCAAAAGGTTTTAGAAGGCAATGTTGACTCTTTAAAATCTATAAAGCAATTGAATACTGTTAGTTGAAACCTCTAGTTCCCAACAAGCAACAAGCCTCCACGCAACCGTAAGGTTGCGATCAAAAAGTTTCCATTTTCGAAGGCCATACAGTCCAGAATTGGTATGCCAATCAGGAAAAATCACCGTGAACACCAAGGCAACCATCGGACCAATGCAGCACATTGAAGATACCCTTTTGGTAAAACACTGTGTCCTGCTGCATGAAGAATCCTGTAACTGCGTGCTGCACATCTTTGACAGGGGTCATTGACACTGCGAGACCTTTTTTAAGGGACTTAATATTGGTAATTGCGTGAGGAGAGATCAGGACTTTAGGGCAGGTGCTCGATTGTCTTCCACTTGAGTTGGCATAACTTTTGTGTTACAACATTTGTGATATTGGGTGTCTTGTGTAAAACTGCAGCCAGCACGGAACTTGGCACACCATTCCACAAAAGTGGTTTTTGACAGTCTGCCCCATACGTAATTTTTATTCTCCAATTGATGTATGCCAGGGTTTGTCCTTTGGCGCCAAGAAAAGAGTAATAGTACATTTTGTAAATAGTGTCACCATAGTTCACATTCTCACATTTGCTCTAATATGCCCACAAAGTGGTTCCGCTATGTTGCACATATGCTGCAACGATGTCTTCAAATGAAAACTTTTTGATCTTCCCATATAAACACCTCGGGGAACATGCCATCGAAAAAGAGTTATACGAGGTGTGGCTAGAAAAAAACCGGACTAGTACTGGTGAAACAATAAAACGAATGCAATAAGGCTGAAAGTCACGTGGCCTGTCACGTGACTCTCGCTCCGCCTACTGCTCGAGTTTCATCTGCCTCCTGCACTCAGTCTGCCCGTGGCGTCTGTTTTAAGTAGTTGACGTTTTGTCTGTGCGTCGGAAAATGTTGAGTGTACAGAAAGAACAACGTGTTAACATCAAATTTTGTTTCAAACTAGGAAAATCTGCAAGTGAAACGTTTGTAATGTTACAACAAGTGTACGGCGATGATTGTTTATCGCGAACACAAGTGTTCGAGTGGTTTAAACGATTTAAAGATGGCCGCGAAGACACCAGTGATGACACTCGCACTGGCAGACCATTGTCAGCAAAAACTGATGCAAACATTGAAAAAATCGGTAAACTTGTTCGACAAGTTTCCTTGTCAGCTCCTGTTAACTCAGACACTGCTCTGATTGTTAAACGGCGATCTTGTCGAACAAGTTTACCGATTTTTTCAATGTTTGCATCAGTTTTTACTGACAATGGTCTGCCAGTGCAAGTGTCATCACTGGTGTCTTCGCGGCCATCTTTAAATCGTTTAAACCACTCAAACACTTGTGTTCGCGATAAACAATCATCGCCGTACACTTGTTGTAACATTACAAACGTTTCACTTGCAGATTTTCCTAGTTTGAAACAAAATTTGATGTTAACACGCTGTTCTTTCTGTACACTCAACATTTTCCGACGCACAGACAAAACGTCAACTACTTAAAACAGACGCCACGGGCAGACTGAGTGCAGGAGGCAGATGAAACTCGAGCAGTAGGCGGAGCGAGAGTCACGTGACAGACCACGCGACTTTCAGCCTTATTGCATTCGTTTTATTGTTTCACCAGTACTGGTCCGGTTTTTTTCTAGCCACACCTCGTATAATGCCTTGAACTACAGTAAAAAGTTGTCTTGTAGAGATGTTACAGGTATTCTAAAAGAGGAAGTGAAAGGCGAGTAGGCGCAAGAATGTGTCATTAATGTGTAAAGTATAATAAAATGGGTAGATGGTGAACTTGTAAAATCAAATGCCTTTATTCTTACATTCAGTAGCACAACACTCAGAGAGCATATCAAGGCAGGTTTTATTTACTTAAATGTGAGGCATGATATTCCCAACCTAGTGTGCTGTTTTAAATGCCACTGCTTTTAGTCATCACTTTATCATGGAAGGGAGAAGCCACTTGTGGCAAATGTGGTAAAGCCACCCACAATGATGTCATTTGTTAATTTCCTTTGAAATGCATTAACTAATCTAGTTATTACTCTGTCTGGAGTAGAGACTGTAGTGCATACCTTGAGGAAAGGAAGATAGAGGAGCTAGAAACAATTAAGTGTATCCTGTATGGTGAGGCCAATAAGATCTATAAAACCATGCAACCCCTCACTTACACCACTTCATTTACTTCAGCTCTTGAAAAGCCTATTCAGAAAATCGATGCCTCTACACAGACAGAAATTGCTAGTGTCTGCATTACTACCTGTATTCATTAGTGTAGATGCTGTTATTACAAAGCCTAAGGCATCACCCAGAGAACATCAGAAAATGTCAAAATTGCTGAATTGTAGAGCTTCTGGCACCTCAGTAGGCAGACTCTAGTAAACACACCAGCACTGCCACTGCTGCTGCCACAAACATTCATTTGAAGTCTCCTCTGGCAAACAAAGCAAACAGGAAGTATCAACCGCAGTAGAAGACAGGCCATAAACCATTGGACCATGTAAATCGCACTTTATCTGACAATTCTAATGATTTGCCTTATGAAATCTGTGTTGAGCAACCATCTAGTCCCTGGTCTCAGCCTCCATTCATTGCAGGGTCCCTACCCCAACAGAGAGACAGGATGAAAGGAAAACCTCATTGATACATAGGGTCCCAGACTTAAACATAATGTCTGTAGGTTCAGGATGCATGTGGAGAAACTGAAACTCCTAGTGCAGGGACCATCTGCTGCACTTATTGCAGTTGAAGTTTGTGTGGGTCAGAGGATCACTATACGCTCACGTATTTACCACCACAAGAAGCGTTAGATTCTGAGGTTCTCACAGATCTTATAGACCAACTTCCTCAAGAATTTCTTGTACTGAGAGACTTATTATGAGCCCCAAATTCTACTTGCCTCAGGGGTTGAATCTTGGAAACCATCATAATGTGTCTGGAACTGTGCTTCCTCAGCACAGGCAATCCCATTCATTTCAACATGCTACTGGATTATCCTTAACCAAGGACCTCTCTTTCTGCTCCCCAGCCATCACAAATTATGTTCAGTGAGAAGTTGCTGATAACCTTCATTCCAGTGACCACTCCCTATCCTGGATCCACCTGCCAGAAAGAGCAATCCTTGAAAGGAAGCCACCCATGTGCATGATCAGCAGAGTTAACTTAATGAAGTTCTGCTACCTGGCTGTGTTTGAACTAAGAGACAATGTCGAAAAATGGGTATACTAAGCTACAAGTGTGATCCACCATGCTTCTGACTATCTATCCGGAAGTTGTCAGTCCACCTGTAACTTGATGTAGGTAGCTCAGCTATCCTGGTCAGATGTGCAGCTCTGCAATGGTTTAAGTGCTACCCAGCAGCAGAAAACCTCACAGCCTTCGAGTAGTGAGAGCCGAAGCTTGACATATAATTGTGGAGAGCAAGAAAAGGTCATGGCACATTTTCCTGAATCCTACCATAGTTTCACTTGCTGTAAAAGTATGGGAATCCATCAAGAGGATTTCTGGCAAAAGAAATCAGTTACTTGTAGCAGAGATGCTGAAGTAGTTGTGCCTCCAAACAACACCCAACACCCACAGACATCATCCAGACAATGGCAGAGCATTTTATAATGACTACTGCTACTGGCAGCCAGGATCCAGAGTTTCCCCAATACCATGTGACCACAGAAAAGGTTGAGTTGGGCTTCAGATCCATCAATTCTGAGTCTTACAATTGCTCTTTCTCCATGTGGCAGCTGAATTCAGCACTGTTTGAGGCTTGTGGTTACTGCACCCAGTCACAACCAAATCTTATACAGCATGTTGCAAAACTTTCAAATAGAATCACATGAAATACACTTCGAATTTTTTTAATTTGATGTGGTGGACAGAACAGTTCTCCAGTTCAAGGAGGTAGGCAGTTTTGGTACCCTTCCTCAAATCAGGAAAGGACCAAACATGTCCCAGTAGTTACTAGAGTGTTGCTTTAATAAGCTATGAAGGAAAACCCTTATAGGAATATTTTGTTTTAAGTTTGTCTGCTGTACAATGCTACTTGGGGCACAGTATTCTAGGACAGCTCCACCAGTCAGGCTTTCGTGGTAATATCCCCGCATTCGTTCAGTCCTCTTTATCAAAACTCTTTTGAGATACCTAGTTGGTGATGTACTGTCATATAATTTTGAAACACAGAATCGTGTTCCCCAGGGAAGAGTTTCAAGTGTTACCTTCTTTGCTGTAGTAATAAGCAGTATAATGTCTATGGTAAGGCATCTTCTGCAGTGGTCCTTATTAGTGGATGATTTTATGCTTTTCTGTTCCTCCTCCAGCACTGCAGCAATGAGTCATCAATTACAACTTACAGTGAAAAGTTGGAGGAGTTGATTGCCTAGACTGGTTCTAAATTTTCTGCAGATAAGTGTGTCCATTCTCAACAAATTTTTAAATTACCTAGCTTGCATATGAGGGGCACCAGTCTGCATTTTAAGAACTCTGTGAGGTTTCTGGACCTCATTCTTTATTCCAAACTGTTTTAGCTACCACACGTAATGGACCTGAAGACAAGGGCCCGGAAAGCACTCAATATCATAAGGAACCTTAGGCCACAGGTCATGGGTAATGAACAGATTGACTCTGCTCCAGTTATGTAGGGCTTTTGTGTGATCATTGCTAGACTGTGTGTGCGCAGTGTGTGTGTCCATGGGGCCTTCTTACCTCAAAATCATTGATGCTATCCACCATGAGAGGATCAGGTTGGCCACAGATGCATGCAGGACCAGCCCCATACCTATTCTCTGTGCTGAGGCTGTGGAACTGCCTCTGACTGTGCAGAGGCAACTCCTCATGGTGCGTTAGCATAGAACGTCCTCCTTCACTGTTCCCAATTTGTCAGCATACCATACTGTTGCTCATCCAGCTGTGGAATGCCTTTTATCGAAGCATACAGAAGCAACAAGGCTGTTTGGGATCTGCATACAGCATTTTCTGGAATTGCGTGGTGTAGGGAAAGTACAAACCCAAATCCAGGGTTGGGATCATCTGTTACCATGCTAGCTGCAAAGGCCAAGAGTAATTTTAGATTTAGTTCAGTACCGGAGAAGCTGCACTCTTCCATATTTTTTGACGTTTTAAATGAGCACCCCAACTATGTAGCTGTATTCACAGATGGATCTAAAATAACAGACTCCATTAGTTGCTCTGTTGTTTTCCCCGATCATGTCCTCAAGATCAGATTGCCTCAAGAATTCACTGTGTTCAATACAGAATTATATGTGATCTTGAGGTCACTGGACCAAAAGAGATGTGTTGCAACTGCCGAATTCCTCATCTGTCTTGACTCTCTGAGTGCCCATAACTATTTACAGTACTTGTACATATCAGATAAAGTAGCTCAGAATATCCAGAACGTCCTCCTCACCTAGAAAGTCCTGAGGAAGGAGATTTCTTCTTGCTGGGTACCAGTGCAGGTTGGTATTAAGGGAAACAAAATGGTGGATGTAGCTGCCAAGGAGGCATGTCACGATAATCAAATAGTTCAGTATGTGATTCCTCCCCATGCTCTCATCTCACTGTTGAGATACAAAATCATATGTAGATGGGAGATAGTGGCTGGAATTGACAAACAATAAGCTGTGTCTAGTAAAGTAAATAATTTAGTCATGACATACCTCCTTCCAGCCACACAGAGGGGATGAGGTCTTTCAGTCACCTTCACATAGGACAGAGCCCTATGACACATGATTTCTTTGTTCCGGCAGGAGGACCTTCCAATGTGTGCATGCTTGTGGCACATGGCTCACATTGCACCACATTTTATTGACTAATATATATCAATGAAAATAATCAGTTTTTTAAAATATAATGTAACTGGACAGATAAAAAAGCAGAAGCAGCAGCAGCAAGGGAAAACAAACATAAAGTTATTTAAATTTGCAAGCTTATGGAGGCAGTGGCTCCTTCTGGCATAAAGGTTTGAAGGGGAAGGAAGAGGGTTGAAGGAAAAGGACTAGTGATGTTTATGAATTGGAGAGTGTTCAGTAAAGTCATCCAGAACCTCAGGTCAGGGGAGACTTACCAGATGGGATGAGAAGGAAAGAAGACTGTTGGAGACTGCACCAGAAGAGATTAGAAAACCTGAGAGCTTAAAAGTGGAAATACGGTATATGCGAGGCAGAAATTACTGCCGAAACATAGTTCATGAGTTAATAAGAATGGAAAGCTGTAAGTGTAACTGGAAAAACATACACAGGGTGCAGCAGAAAGAACCCCCTTTTAAGGAAGTTAAGAAAAACTAAACCAAATAAGGTAGGACATTTTCATTTCTACAAACACAAGAAAACAATATTAATTTGTTTCAAACAATACATCACTCAAATGGCTGCCTCCATTCTTGATCTATTGGTTGAGCTGTTGTGTGAAATTGTTCATTACTCTACAGGTAATTTAGAGCATGATTCAACTTCTTTAGTTACCATTTCCTTGAGGGCCTCTATAGTTTGAAGGTAATGTTGGTGCACCTTGGACCTGGGATAGACCTTAAAAAAAAAAAGTCACAGTGTGTGAAGTGTGGCGAACGTAATGGTCCCCCAATATCACCACGCAAAGAAATGGCATGTCCAGGAAACATTTCCCTCTCCAGTGCATGTGATTGACACACTATGTATGCTATAGCACCATCTTGTTCGAACCACACATTCTCAAGGTCAAGATCATTAAACAGTTCACCTAGTTTTTGCCGTAGGAAGTCACGGAGCAGGGCACAGTACTGACTGCTGTTTACAGTAACAATCTCACCATTTTCTTCAAAGAAATACAGCACACCACATTGTTACTTTGGGAGTATGGAGTGGTCATTGATGGAGTTCCTGGGGGTTGTTTTCAGACCAGTACCTGCAAGTTTGCTTGATTACTGCACCTGACAAATGGAAAAGTGCCTTGTATGAAAAAATCACATCTTCTCGGTGAACGTTCCCAAAACATATTTTGACACAGTGTTGTACTGACTTCGTAATCACTTCCACACAGTTGTTGAATCAACACAATCATGTAGGGGTGCATTTTAAAATCTTGATGCAATATTCTTCTCATGCCTCTATCAGATGATAGTGTGGGTAATGCACGCTTTCTTGCAGAATGTCAAGGTGATTGTTGAAATGAATGTATCACTGCAGCAACGTTTTCCAGGCCTGTAGCCGCCATCAATTTAAGGGTTTATATTTGAATGCAGAACCAATCTCTTGAAAATTCAGAATCCATGAATAAATGGTTTCCTTATCAGGAACAGGATCCCGTCGCCAGAGCGTGAAGTTACTGTGGAAGACACGTTGAGTAGTTAATGGCGATCCACCATTTTGAATAAACTGCTCAATGACAAAAGCACCATGATCATGTCATGGCGTACACTGAAAATGGCACAAATGCACCTATTAAAGAGCACCCCCACCCCTCTACTCTGTGGTTGCACGCTGCATGATGCCTTTCAAATCAGGGAGTTCTTTCTGTCTCACACTGTACTATCAAAGTGGGAGCCACCTGTGAAACGACACTCTTTGTATACGAGCTGTTACGTAAACACTGCTCAGCCTTTTACATCGGCATAGTTACCTCCAAGGTATCAGTTAGGATGAATGGGCATAGAGATTGTATATTGGCAACACACAGTATCCTGTTGTAGTGTGTGCTCTGCAACATGACAGACGTGACCTCGTTTCTTGTTTCACCATATGTGCCATCTGGATTCTTTCACCAGACACTAGTTTCTCAGAACTCTGTAAGAGAGAACTGGTATTACAACATGTCCTTCATTCTCACTGCCCATCGCACCTTAATTCACGTTAATTTGTTTAGTCTCCGCATTTCTTCACAGTAACTATTACTTTCTTTACTCCCTTTTAGTTTCCTGTATCTTTCATTTTCTGACCTGACTCCCCCACACCAAATCACCTTTATCACATATAATCTCTTAGTTTACCGCTCTTATTAACTCGTGTATGATGTTTTGTTAGTAATCTCTTTCTAGATTACTAACCTACCTTCCACCTTTAAGCTCTCAGGTTTTCAAATCTTGTACTGTGTAGTCACCAACAATCAATCTTTCCTTCCTACCCTGTTCAGTTAGTCTCCCTTGCCAGTCTTCTGTTGCTTGGTGAGTAGATTTTTTTGCCTATGTGTTATAATTGCTTATTTTAGAAAATCTGAGCAATTTTATGCCATGTTAAAGGATGTTGGATAGTTAATTGTGTGGTGATCAGGTGTGAGGTTGGGAGTGTATGGGTGCAATTATTTAAGACTTACTTTTACTTTTTGTGTGAAATTGTAGATAATTCACTTGAAACATTACTGTCATAATTTGTTTGACCTGTCCTTGCTGCCCTGCTGTGGCCCTCACATTTCATGTCCTATAAAACGTCAAATACTCTTCCAAACAAAATACTGGCTCCCATACCCATAAAAGCTTGTGTCAGTTCCTATAAAACATCAAACACTCTTCCATGCAAAATACTGTCATCAGCATATCTTTTATTTTACGTGTTTTGTTTTACTCATTTAAAACAACAGCAGTTGCATTTGTGTCATACTTCTGCTTACACGTGCCTGCACATTTTCCACCTATTTCTGCATTCAGCACATGTTGGCTTGCAGAATTTCACATTTCATGACATAGAGCACTACAAAAATATTGTGTCGGTAGTGTATGTTTATTTTCTCCTGGCTAAACATATGCGTGAAAACCTGATTTGTTCAGAAGTCTCACCCTTCTCAAAAGGCATCTTCTCTAGGTCTAAGCCTAACTTTATCCTTACTTGAATAGTCAAAAACCTCCTGTCCTTCACTCTTCTTCTAAGCAGAAACATTTCTTTGCCATCCACGCTAAACACCTCAACCAATCCAAAGTACATGTTGAAACATCTCTTATTCAGTTCCATTCTCACTCCAACCATAATTCTTCCACCCAGCCACCCTTTATAGTCTTCCAAAAATTCCTTATTTCCAACGTGGCTTTTCCTTTCCTCTCCAAACACCATTCTAGCAAGTCCAGCATCATAGCTATGGAGTGGTCTTCATATTATTACTGTTATTATTAACGTCGTCATTGCCATTATCATTGAGAAGTCCCCCACAGTGACTGCATGGGTAATATGTTTCCACCACTTTGTGACTCCTCCACTTCCAAGCCATATCACTGTTATCTCTTCCCAAATATCCACCATAAAACTAAGTCATCCTGAAATCTGTTACTTCAGATTGTGGACCTCTGTACAACCATTGTGTACCTGCTTAAAGAGCACCACTAAACCTGATACCACACACAAAGAGCCACTGTTAATGATGCCTGACATAATCCAATTATCGAGTCTCCGTTCCTACATCTATAGCATTAATCACTTCCTCCTCCATATTCCCACAGTTCTTGCAGTATCACCACCAAATTGCTTGCTTATCAGTGTATGAGGTGCAATTTTCTTTTTCACAAATAGTCACACAAAATATTCGAAACTTCTGTCTCTTCTTAAGCAATTTTTCTGAAGCCATATACAATTTTCACATTGTTGACACCATGATACCATGACTGCTAAGAATGCTTTTCTTAGAAATTTGTATTGTCCAGTGGATCATAGCAGCACAAGTGGAAAATGCGTAACTGTGGAGTTTGTCTTTCATCATTGGAGGCTGCCAGATTCACTACGGCCAGATTCACTAGGAGTCCTGTCAGATGAGCAAGGAGCATGAGAAACTACTTCAGAGTTGTATTTATATGGAAACTCCTATGTTGCATTTGCCTGATGTGCTCTGCATTGGCTTGGTGAAAAAGTACATGTGCAGCCTTTTCTAGCTGTTTCTGTCGCTATGCTGGAAGGAGCTTGTTCTTAAAATCATTTTAGTAGTTTGCACCTGTCACCACTGTGCCCTTTTCAACACAGAGAGCAAAGATTACATCATTGCTATTCAGGACTGGCCCTTGGCTGCAACTTTTTGGTGGAAGTGAGTCCATGTGCTTAGACTGAACTGACTGGTGCTTTGTTCAGAATTGAAAAATGGTGTCCACTTCTCATACATTGTCACAGTTGTTGAAAAGAAAATTCCATCCATGCCACCATCTTTTGTCATCATTGCCCAGCAATTTACCATGCACACAACCTTTAAGTCATCTGTCAGCATTTTTGCCACCCACCTGGAGTACACTTTCCATATTTTCAGGTATCGTGCAGGATTGTGTTTATATATCCCGCAGAAATTCCAACTTCGTAGGCAATACATTCCACACACAATCAGCACTCCACCAAAACAGCTTTCTCCACTCATTTGACCAAGTTGTTAGTGTGGTGTTTTGAAGCTAAGAGTTTTTTGGTTTGTTATCACACGACATTCAGCCTTTTTCGAACTGCTACATCCGTGAACACACATTCTTCACATTCATGGCAGCACCACCACATATCTCACTGAGATGCTAATGAACTTCAGTTGAAGCCACATCACACAAGTTGAGAAAGTGAGTTATAATGAAAATGTCACCATTTTGTGTGTCAAAATCTCTCCTCACTCTCCGTACAGCTGCTAGAGTTCCGTGTGCCGTACAGTACTGCTACCCACATCAAACATGCACAATGTGTGTCCACCTGTCTTAAGACAAACTATGTGTTTCTATCTGCTCATAGTCCTCAGGGAGGAAAAGAAATTTGAGACCTGAACTTAAAGCGCATCTTGTAAATGTTGTGTCCCAATACATAATCTCTTCATGATAGCCCATGCCCACCACCTTGTTACCATGGAATGCTACCTTATGGAACCTTCCTGGATATTTATCTTCACCTATATGATGGTACAGTAAATAATTTTATCAATGTCAAACACACCAATCACCAACCGTATCTCTATTTTGACAGCTGTCCTCAGTTCACATTAAAAATATCTTTCTCTACATTTAAATAATTCATGGGTGTCATGTCTATAGAGGCAACTAGGTGTTAGTAAAATATGGTGATACCCTCATTAGATCTACACAGACAGAATATACCTGTATATCAAGTTTGGGCGCTGATGACCTCGCTGTTTAGCGCCCGTAAACCTCAAACACACACACTATATCAAGTTGACAAAGAAGCATTCTACACCATTTCTGTCTCATCCATCACCCATCCAGTCACTAACAAAAACTCCTCTTGACGATGAGTGGGTGCACAGCCTTAGTGAAATTTTTGAATGAAGTCATTGCCTCTTTAGGCTTTTAAAATATTATTTATTGCAATTTCAATTTCAACATTTTTGCTGTCAAGTATTGTGGGATAATGGTACCTACTCAACAACATAAAGTTGTGGCATGCTGTAACATAGTTCCCAGCAGTATAAAACTAAATACATGTGATGGTATAAATCTATCCACTTTTACATACACTGTGAGATTTTTACTTCTACTCGAGATTTGGATTTTAGTGTTTATAGTGGACATTGTTCTTACTGTCATGTCAGCTGTTCATCTTTATTTTATCAGCTTTTTCATTCATGGTAACATGGTATACGGAACAGTGGATAGACTTGTACCACCTCATGTTGTTTTTACACTGCTGGGAGTTAGGCTCCAGCATGCCAACTTTGTGCTGTGGAGTGGGTCCCATTATCTTACATTGCTTGACGTTGACCATGTATTGAAATTGCAATCTCAGCAATAAATAATATTTTAACAGCCAACTGCCATGACTTTATTCAGAAACACTCCACTTGTCACCCTATATCATCTATGCCTTTAAAGCTCGACCACATGCTTTACAAGAACATTGGTTACCTTTTTGCTTGCCCTGAATTGAGGTATATCCTGTACCCAAAATCCCACTCCTCACATTCTGGCACTCTCACAATCTATGCAATTCCCAATTATATCTCCCAGACCCAGACCTATACTTCACGGATACGGACGGCAAAGTGTAAGACTTTTCAATACATCCCACCAATAGCATCTACAGCAGTCCAGTCACAGTCATTCATTATCAAAGCAAAGGTGATCGTCACCGCATCATGTACCATCTATGCTGCAATGTTACTGTTAGCCTTTCTATGTTGGTACAACAACTGACAACCTGTATAGTCAGTTGAATTGCCACACTGCCATACTCAGTATTGTGGTGCAGTGGTAAGACACTGGACACACATTTGGGAGGATGACAGTTCAAATCCCATCTGACTATAAGGATTTAGGATTTCCACAATTTCTCTAAATCATTTAAGGCAAATACTGGGATGGTTCCCTCAAAAGAGGTGTGGCCCTTTACAGCTCATCTGGCAACAATCTTGAAAATAATGAGTAAGATTAGTCAAGAAAGAAGTATATACACTCCTGGAAATGGAAAAAAGAACACATTGACACCGGTGTGTCATACCCACCATACTTGCTCCGGACACTGCGAGAGGGCTGTACAAGCAATGATCACACGCACGGCACAGCGGACACACCAGGAACCGCGGTGTTGGCCGTCGAATAGCGCTAGCTGCGCAGCATTTGTGCACCGCCGCCGTCAGTGTCAGCCAGTTTGCCGTGGCATACGGAGCTCCATCGCAGTCTTTAACACTGGTAGCATGCCGCGACAGCGTGGACGTGAACCGTATGTGCAGTTGACGGACTTTGAGCGAGGGCGTATAGTGGGCATGCGGGAGGCCGGGTGGACGTACCGCCGAATTGCTCAACACGTGGGGCGTGAGGTCTCCACAGTACATCGATGTTGTCGCCAGTGGTCGGCGGAAGGTGCACGTGCCCGTCGACCTGGGACCGGACCGCAGCGACGCACGGATGCACGCCAAGACCGTAGGATCCTACGCAGTGCCGTAGGGGACCGCACCGCCACTTCCCAGCAAATTAGGGACACTGTTGCTCCTGGGGTATCGGCGAGGACCATTCGCAACCATCTCCATGAAGCTGGGCTACGGTCCCGCACACCGTTAGGCTGTCTTCCGCTCACGCCCCAACATCGTGCAGCCCGCCTCCAGTGGTGTCGCGACAGACGTGAATGGAGGGACGAATGGAGACGTGTCATCTTCAGCGATGAGAGTCGCTTCTGCCTTGGTGCCAATGATGGTCGTATGCGTGTTTGCCGCCGTGCAGGTGAGCGCCACAATCAGGACTGCATACGACCGAGGCACACAGGGCCAACACCCGGCATCATGGTGTGGGGAGCGATCTCCTACACTGGCCGTACACCACTGGTGATCGTCGAGGGGACACTGAATAGTGCACGGTACATCCAAAACCGTCATCGAACCCATCGTTCTACCATTCCTAGACCGGCAAGGGAACTTGCTGTTCCAACAGGACAATGCACGTCCGCATGTATCCCGTGCCACCCAACGTGCTCTAGAAAGTGTAAGTCAACTACCCTGGCCAGCAAGATCTCCGGATCTGTCCCCCATTGAGCATGTTTGGGACTGGATGAAGCGTCGTCTCACGCGGTCTGCACGTCCAGCACGAACGCTGGTCCAACTGAGGCGCCAGGTGGAAATGGCATGGCAAGCCGTTCCACAGGACTACATCCAGCATCTCTACGATCGTCTCCATGGGAGAATAGCAGCCTGCATTGCTGCGAAAGGTGGATATACACTGTACTAGTGCCGACATTGTGCATGCTCTGTTGCCTGTGTCTATGTGCCTGTGGTTCTGTCAGTGTGATCATGTGATGTATCTGACCCCAGGAATGTATCAATAAAGTTTCCCCTTCCTGGGACAATGAATTCATGGTGTTCTTATTTCAATTTCCAGGAGTGTATTATTTGAATTTTTACAGTGTACAAGTAACTGTTGTTTCTTTACATACACAAGGTTTTCACATACCTGTTAAGCTCACGGTAATAGATGAACAGCATCTTTTTAGTATACCTGAAAGCAGGTAGCTTTTATGATAATTTTATCTATCAGCTTATTTATGCATGAACTCAATGCAGTAGTCACCAGAGATGTGTCAAAAAGACTTGCACAAGGCAGCTGAACAACTCCAGATGGGATCTCCTGACCAATAGTGCCATTCACTCATGGATACAGTATCGTGCAGCAATGAAGTGACATCTTATTGTTAATACCCTGTACAGGTTTTATTTCTGTTTCTCTTTCTTTGTGATTATCCGAGTCATTTTACATTCCTGAAGGCTGCTTCTTCACGATGAGGTCTACAAACACTAATAAATGATAAAATAATTTTTTTATGATTTTTGTAAGTTATTAAGCCAAAAAAACACTATATTTCTATTGGTTATTTGATGAAATGCAATGACACAAAAATTGTCGTCCACAAATCAAATGTTTGGTGCTCCATCATCAATGAGTCAGTGGAAATATGACTCTCATCAGTCAGAACAGTGGCTTCCAGTCAAATTCTGCATGGAATCCTCTCTTAAAAAAACTTTGTGCTGTATTCAGCCAGCATTGTTGTAAGATTTTACTGCATGAGCTCACCTAAGAGGATGCCCAGTGCAGCACACAACAGACTTGCAGCAAGAGCACATGTGCTCAAGTACCGCATGCACAATGCCAACTCGGTACGTCATGTATGTTCCGGGGGGTGGGGGCCTTAAATGTGAGAATTCACTTGAAAATGGTGATATGACTCTGCATCAGGATATCATGGCAGCAAGTTGCAAACATCCAGCAGTTTGCCCAGAATTTCATGGAACAATCTGTACCCTGGGAAAGTTTTAAATTTTACATCTAGCAAATATATGATGAAGAATTGATGCAGTCTATTCAAAGGTCCAATATGTGGAAGAAGAGCGAAATTACTGATCACTGTTGGCTTTATTAAGTTGCAGAGGCAAGGGCAATATTCTAAAATTTGTTAAAATTGTGCTTCTTATTAATACTGCTGCTGCAAATTACATGATTAGCAGAGTGAGCGGAGTGCTCATATGACAGAGAATTCATTTCAGTTGATGTGAATCAGATTCCGTCTTTGTCAACATGTAAGTATATTATTTGCATTTAGAAGTGGCAGCAAGACTGTCTTCATTGTCTTAGGACTGCGTGATTGGTGTGACACAGGTCAAAGTGAACTGCCTGCAAAGATTGACCAACTTTTGATATAGTCTTGCCGTGTGTTGGCAAGAGCCACAAAACTGAAGGGTGGCATTTCACCTTTGGAGGGGACAGCCCTCCTTAACTTAAGAGTGGACATGGGTACAGTGACACTCAAAGTGGATAAACATAATGGTACTGTGCTCACTGTGGGAGGACTATTATCAATAAGATAAATATTTTGGTATGTGATCAACATATCGCAAGATTGAAAAGTGATGAGAAAAACAGCAGAACTTCTGTCTGGCAGTTCTCTACAAAAGAACGTCATTAAGACATTTGAGACCAAATAGTTTAGTTCGACCTAGACTAGGCCAAGATCCACAAAGAAGATGCAGCTCTACATCCTATTGTGGCCAGTTTTGGAGTCTTCACTCAGTTCCATTGTAGGCTAGTATCCACATCATGTAAGAAATTATACTGATTTTGTCAGCAGATGTAAGTCACTTTAGCTGGAAAGTTTCACTTTTTACAAATGTGCCTCTGGTGGACTCACTATATTTCATCTGCAATAGCTTTTGGGCTAATGTTACAGTGTCGTTAGAGCAAAGTCTCCCTGACATACATTTTATTTATAAGAGAGCTTTTCAAAAAGTCTGACTGTCACCATGAGGATTCCTTTGTCTTGCCTGGTGGCCAAGCTTTTTATGGAATTTTTGAGGGGAAAGCCATCACCTCATCTATTTTAAACCAACTGTATATTGGTGATACATTGATGACACTTTCATAATTTGACATCATCATTTGAGCTGTCTCTGAGAGCTCCTTAAACATCTGAACTCCATAAATGAAAACATAAAATTTACTACGGAGATGGAGAGAGAAGATTGATTGCCACTTATAGATGTTTTTGTGCAACATAAAAGCGATGGAACACTTCAACATTCCATGTTTCAAAAGCCCACTCATACAGACCTGTATTTACAAGCTACTAGTTTCCACCGTCCGGTGCAGTGGGTATTCTGAAGTCCTTAATCCACCGAGCCCAAACGGTCTCAAATTCCGATAATCTGCTAACAGAACTGGAACACCTACAAACAGAACAAGAAAGAGGATGGGGCCTTCAGAATGACTGCTTGTCTATTGTATACTGGAAATGCTTCTGCAAAAATAGGCAGAATTTTAAGAAGACAAAAGGTTAAAGTAATTTTTAATCCTCCTTTCAAAATCTCTCACTTTTGGGATCTGCCAAAGATGACTTAGAATTGCGCAAGGCAGCTGTTCACAGGATTCCATGTAAATGCAGCAAATCTTATGTATGGCAAATGATGCACACTGTTCAGGATCACATTGTGGAAAATCAGTGTCATACTCACCTCCTCCAAGCCAATAAGTCCACTATCATCGAACACTATATTTCTACTGGTGATTCGATGAGTTACAATGAAACAAGGATTGTGGCTCAGCATCACTGAATGAGTGGTAACATGACTGGGTCCCTTATGAATCAGCAAGGCAGCTTCCAATGCCAACTGGGTACACTACACATATGCCGACAGGGTCTTGAATATGGGATCTCAGTGCATTTTCATCAGTATCCACCTATAAATATTTTGAATCATCAAACTGCATCTCAATGTGTAAATTATGATACTAAATATGGATGGGTGCAACTTGTTTACTGTTAAATTCTTAGAATCTTTTGAAATAATAATAGATTATATATACTGGTTAGTGTGAAGTTTGTGCAACTGTTTTCCCTCTCTCAGATGCACAGAGGCTTTTAGTTACTGAGAGTGAAATTTCTTGAATGTACTGCTCAGGTTAGATAACTATAATATGTATATATACAGCATAACATGACATAAAGGATAAAGGAGCTCAGAGAAGTTAAAGAATGAAATGATAACTACAGAGAAAAGCACTAACAGGATTGTCAGGCTCAACATCTTCAACCATCAGAGAGATTACTATTTACACTGTTGTATATTTTTCAGTTAATAATAAAATATTAAGCGATTTTGGATGTAATTATTTGGACACTGTGCACCAATCTTATTGGAAACAGTAAGCCACCACATGTCCCCATTCTTTGCTGAATTGAAATAGAAATTCCTTTATATCATCATAATTCAGTTCACTGATGTCCATATCAAATGTCACAGCATTATTGTTTTTTAGCTAAAAATTTTTGTGAATGTTTGCCGTCACATTTGACTGAGTCACTAACTGATAAGTATTAAAGTAACAGATCACTTGTGTAGTGTTCTGTAGATAATCTGCTGACACTGGACATTTATGTTTCATTGTTTTTTAAGTGTTCGACAATGTATGTATTACAAAAGTTTTTCTTTTTTTTTTCCAGGCACCAGATTATGGGGACATACGTTTGTCTGTGCAAGAACTCCCAAATATTGTGATTTTAGAGGAAGCCTTCACGATTGTGTGCAGGATAATCAACACATGGTATGTGAAATATTAAGTAAATATTCATTTGGTCAGGTGCCGATGGCATTTTTTTTCTAAATGTGTTCCACATATTGGATAATAGTGATAGTGATCCACCTGTAAATAACCAAATAGCAGAGCCACATTCCTCCCCTTCTTTCTGCCCATTCCTTACAAATGTGCCATTATCTGCTCCCCTTTTTCCTGACTGCCTTCCTGAAATTTAAGGTAGCTCTGAATCACGCAATCCAAGCTGCAGATGATATGGAATAAAACAAACAGCATTTGAATTGGATGTTTTAGACCCCTTATCAAACACCATGACTTGGCAACTCTGCACACTGGGAAGTTGCCATTAGGAGTTGTAGTCTAATGATATGCTTCATTCATGTTGCACTGAAAACTATTAGATCTGGACTAATTTCCTGTGAACTCTTTCTGTAGTGCCTCTGAGTTCCTTGAAGGAGATCATGCTTTCTAGCTTATTTGGTATTCTACTCACTTACATTGCTTATTGTCATGATATCTTCCAGTTCTGACTTTTTTACTTCCCTCTTCAGTACACCCCCCCCCCCCCCTTTCCCCCAGCATCTTCTGATGAAACCTTTCAACTACTTCTTTCCTTTTTTACAAGTTACTACCATTTCTTACTAACATTTTTTTTTCCATCCCTTCCGTAGCTTTGCACCTTCTTCACATTTTTGAGGAACCCGTTACTATTTTGTTGCTTATTCTTAAGTAACACATTCTTAGGTCTCTCTTTGTATAATTAGTAGGCCAGCATCCTCCTTTTAGAGCTTTAGAAACAAGTAGATGAACATGAACCATGGACCTTGCCATTGGTGGGGAGGCTTGAGTGCCTCAATGATACAGATGGCCGTACCGTAGGTGCAACCACAACGGAGGGGTATCTGTTGAGAGACCAGACAAACATGTGGTTCCTGAAGAGGGGCAGCAGCCTTTTCAGTAGTTGCAGGTGCAACAGTCTGGATGATTGACTGACCTGGCCTTGTAACATTAACCAAAATGGCCTTGCTGTACTGGTACTGCGAACGGCTGAAAGCAAGGGGAAACTACAGCCGTAATTTTTCCTGAGGCCATGCAGCTTTACTGTATGGTTAAATGATGATGGCATCCTCTTGGGTAAAATATTCCGGAGGTAAAATAGTCCCCCATTCGGATCTCCAGGCGGGGACTACTCAAGAGGACGACGTTATCAGGAGAAAGAAAACTGGAATTCTGCAGATCGGAGTGTGGAATGTCAAATCCCTTAATCGGGCAGGTAGGTTAGAAAACTTAAAAAGGGAAATGGATAGATTAACGTTAGATATAGTAGGAACTAGTGAAGTTCGCTAGCAGGAGGAACAAGACTTTTGGTCAGGTGAATACAGGGTTATAAATACAAAATCAAATAGAGGTAATGCAGGAGTAGGTTTAACAATGAATAAAAAAATAGGACAGCGGGTAAGCTACTACAAACAGCATAGTGAACACATTATTGTGGCCAAGATAGACACGAAGCTCACACCTACTACAGTAGTACAAGTTTATATGCCAACTAGCTCTGCAGATGATGAAGAAATTGATGAAATGTATGATGAGATGAAAGAAATTATTCAGGTAGAGAAGGGAGACGAAAATTTAATAGTCATGGGTGACTGGAATTTGAGAGTAGGAAAAGGGAGAGAAGGAAACATAGTAGGTGAATATGGATTGGGGGAAAGAAATGAAAGAGGAAGCCGTCTGGTAGAATTTTGCACAGAGCATAACTTAATCATAGCTAACACTTGGTTCAAGAATCATAAAAGAAGGTTGTACACATGGAAGAATCCTGGAAATACTAGAAGGTATCAAATAGATTATATAATGGTAAGACAGAGATTTGGGAACCAATTATTAAATTGTAAGACATTTCCAGGGGCAGATGTGGACTCTGACCACAGTCTATTGGTTATGAGCTGTAGATTAAAACTGAAGAAACTCCAAAAAGGTGGGAATTTGAGGAGATGGGACCTGGACAAACTGATAAAACCAGAGGTTGTACAGAGTTTTAGGGAGAGCATAAGGGAACAATTGACAGAAATGGGGGGGAAAAAATACAGTAGAAGAAGAATGGGTAGCTCTGAGGGATGAAGTAGTGAAGGCAGCAGAGGATCAAGTAGGTAAAAAGACGAAGGGTAGTAGAAATCCTTGGGCAACAGAAGAAATATTGAATTTAATTGATGAAAGGAGAAAATATAAAAATGCAGTAAATGAAGCAGGCAAAAAGGAATACAAACGTCTCAAAAATGAGATCGACAGGACGTGCAAAATGGCTAAGCAGGGATGGCTAGAGGACAAATGTAAGGATGTAGAGGCTTGTCTCACTAGGGGCAAGATAGATACTGCCTACAGGAAAATTAGAGAGACCTTTGGAGAAAAGAGAACCACTTGTATGAATATCAAGAGCTCAGATGGAAACCCAGTTCTAAGCAAAGAAGGGTAAGCAGAAAGGTGGAAGGAGTACATAGAGGGTCTATACAAGGGTGACGAACTTGAGGACAATATTATGGAAATGGAAGAGAATGTAGATAAGACGAAATGGGAGATATGATACTGCGTGAAGAGTTTAACAGAGCACTGAAGGACCTTAGTCGAAACAAGGCCCTGGGAGTAGACAATGTTCCTTTAGAACTGCTGATGGCCTTGGGAGAGCCAGCCCTGACAAAACTCTACCATCTGGTGAGCAAGATGTATGAGACAGGCGAAATACCATCAGACTTCAAGAAGAATATAATAATTCCAATCCCAAAGAAAGCAGGTGTTGACAGATGTGAAAATTACCGACTATCAGTTTAATAAGCCACAGCTGCAAAATACTAACACGAATTCTTTACAGACAAATGGAAAAACTAGTAGAAGCCGACCTTGGGGAAGATCAGTTTGGATTCCATAGCAATATTGAAACACGTGAGGCAATACTGACCCTACGGCTTATCTTAGAACCTAGATTAAGGAAAGGCAAACCTACGTTTCTAGCATTCGTAGACTTAGAGAAAGCTTTTGACAATGTTGACTGGAATACTCTCTTTCAGATTTTGAAGGTGGCAGGGGTAAAATTCAGGGAGCGAAAGACTATTTACAATTTGTACAGAAACCAAATAGCAGTTATAACTGTCGAGGGGCATGAAAGGGAAGCAGCGGTTGGGAAGGGAGTGAGGCAGGGTTGTAGCCTCTCCCCGATGTTATTCAATCTGTATATTGTGCAAGCAGTAAAGGAAACAAAAGAAACCAAAGAAAAATACGGAGTAGGTATTAAAATCCATGGAGAAGAAATAAAAACTTTGAGGTTCGCCGATGACATTGTTATTCTGTCAGAGACAGCAAAGGACTTGGAAGAGCAGTTGAACGGAATGGATGGTGTCTTGAAGGGAGGATATAAGATGAACATCAACAAAAGCAAAACGAGGATAATGGAATGTAGTCGAACTAAGTCGGGCGATGTTGAGGGTATTAGATTAGGGAATGAGACACTTAAAGTAGTAAAGGAATTTTGCTATTTGGGGAGCTAAATAACTGATGATGGTTGAAGTAGAGAGGATATAAAATGTATACTGGCAATGGGAAGGAAAGCATTTCTGAAGAAGAGAAATTTGTTAACATCGAGTATTGATTTAAGTGTCAGGAAGTCGTTTCTGAAAGTATTTGTATGGAGTGTAGCCATGTATGGAAGTGAACTCATGGACGATAAATAGTTTAGACAAGAAGAGAATAGAAGCTTTCGAAATGTGGTGCTACAGAAGAATGCTGAAGATTAGATGGGTAGATCACATAACTAATGAGGAGGTATTGATTAGAATTGGGGAGAAGAGGAGTTTGTGGCACAAATTGACAAGAAGAAGGGACCAGTTGGTAGGACATGTCCTGAGGCTGTAACGTGCGCGTTTGGCACACAATACTCATTAAAGCCTGTACTATGGTGAGTGGGGTTCACCTTACGAGACAGGATTTTTGTATAGATATTGACCGCGTGTACCTGAATGGTGGCAAATCAGACTTACACCCACTCTGTAATAACAATGATACGTCAAGCAAGTCCGAAATGCAACTACACGTCAGGACGGACAAGAAACAACACAGAAGATGCTACCAATTTGTTAATAATACGGTCGCCAGCCTAATTAGGCATTAACTGAGTTTCTTTCCTGTACAAGTTGGTGTATATTCATGCAAACCAACAAGTAGTAACACTGCATAATATAGTAAATTTTAGAACCAGAAAATCTATTGAACTGATAGTTTCACGTTCTGTACTGATATGGAAAAACCATAAATACATAACACTACACTATGATATGAATATAATAGAGGGAAACATTCCACGTGGGAAAAATATATCTAAAAAGAAAGATGATGAAACTTACCAAACAAAAGCGCTGGCAGGTCGATAGACACACAAACAAACACAAACATACACACAAAATTCTAGCTTTCGCAACCAATGGTTGCCTCGTCAGGAAAGAGGGAAGGAGAAGGAAAGACAAAAGGATATGGGTTTTAAGGGAGAGGGTAAGGAGTCATTCCAATCCCGGGAGCGGAAAGACTTACCTTAGGGGGAAAAAAGGACAGGTATACACTCGCACACACACACATATCCATCCACACATACACAGACACAAGCAGACATTTGTAAAGGCAAAGAGTTTGGGCATTTTTTGGGCAGAGATGTCAGTCGGGGCGGATGTACAGAGGCAAAGATGAAGTTGAAAGACAGGTGAGGTATGGGCGGCGGCAAATTGAAATTAGAAATTAGCGGAGATTGAGGCCTGGCGGATAGCGAGAAGAA